>NC_133973.1:101426873-101744828 GCF_047716275.1 Strix uralensis | reverse complement strand
AAATCCAGCACTGTTCCAGAATGCAAGATACTCTGGAAAGCAGCAGTCTTTTGAGACAGGCCTACACCACCAACTTCATCATCAACCTCCTTCTCCTCTTCATTAATATTGCCACATTCTCTTCCTAGAATAACTACCTGACCCCAAGCCAGGTTTCTCTGTTCAGTACCAGATTCACACGATGAAAATTCAGAAGAACAAGCTTTCTTATTTTCCTTCTCCAGCTTTTTTTTTTTTTTTCATCAGAAGACAACTGGTAAGCAGCCTTATACTGAGATGTCCCAGTCTCAGTATAGTTCTCAGAATGAAGCTTTAAAAAAGGTATCATCACCTTATTATTTTAATGAGTAATATCAAGAACAGGTTTTTGGTTTTTCTTCTTTTTTTCTTTTCTTTTTCTTTTTTCTTTCTTTCTTTTGGAGCCTAGGACAAGTGTTGTATCCCAAGATGACTGGATAGAAAGGGAGATGAGTATTGCAAGGATGAAGTGAACCTGATGCATAATTGCTCCCTGATAAAGATATTAGGGCTAGTCAGCAAGAGGACTCTGAGGGAGATAGCTTGACTGTCCAGCTGTGATGGACAAGTTGTCCAAAGGCTTTCTGTGTGCTTTCACTGAAGTTGAGTAATGCTTGGGTCAGGGACTGTAGACAACATCAATCAGATAAACAAAAGTTTAGTCACACAGACGAGCTGTGGGAGACTGAAATGTCATATGACTGCCTCAAAGCTTGCTTGTGTCTGTGCAAACCTCCAAGAGAAGCTGCTGCGGCCTGTGAATTGCTCTGGGGAGTGTCTCCCAGAGAAGCGGGAGTGTATTGAAGGATGCACCCTCCCACTTTTTTGCAGTTGCATGGTCCGGACTCTTTACACAAGCGTCAAAGAGGCAGAAGTGTACTGAGCTGGCCCCATCCTGTAGCCATTTGTGGCCCTGTTGTGTAGGCCAGACCCCATGCATGCATTGTCAATTAACTGATAAGAGGCAAAGGTTCCTGCCCTGAAGCCAGATGCAACAAAACCTGTGGGACCATAGGAAAAAAAAAACCTAAACCTGAGCAGATATGCTAATCAGCGGATATGATGAACTTAAAAAGGCAGCAGAAAATTTTGCTCAGTGTGGAACATCCACCATCGGAACCAGATCCGAGTGCACCCACCACCAAAGAACTGAAGCCTGAGGACCAACGGGACGCCGCTGGATCCATGGTGGTGACTATTCTTGCAGCCCTATCCCGCATCGTTGCTTTATTTCTGTCTTTTCCTTCCATTCTGTCCTATTGCTACCCCTCTTCACTTTTTTAATAATAAAAACCTGTTTTGGGTATACGACATTTGACCTCATTTGTATCTTAATCTCGCTCTTGGGATCATATTGAAACCTCCCCCGACACTGGATCAGGACACGAGCCAGCATGAACTATGACTTCAAAGGTGACAATCATGTCACATACTTGAGCCATCTCAGAGTTGGACTGCTGAACTAAGCAAGCTCTCTGGACACCTTCAAAAGTTAGCAGAAAATGCCTGAACTGAATCAGTCATATACAGTGTTCCACGTATAGGAGAAACTGAGTTTTTCAACACCAGCCTAAGATTAGACAGTCGTGCTAAATCTGTAAGATACATGTGAAATAAGATGGTTGCTTTAGATTCTGAGAAATTAACAAAACCCTGAAAAATACTCTTCAAAAAGGTTTATGTAATTGGTAAAGATTCAAAAAAGTATTTTATATGATCAAATTAACACATAATATTTTATTTAGAGAAAAAAGATTTCTTCATTAATTCTAAATTATTTTTCACTACCTCTACATTTTCTAATGTTTTTAATTTACATCTTTAGTTCTGAAAAGTAAAAAAATGAATAATTTTCTATACATCAGAAGCATTAGCTATGAACTGAAAATATCACATGAAAGAAATAAAGCAAAGATGATAACTATAAGTTGCTTCTCTAAGTGTAAATTGCTGTATAAGTACTTTTTCATCTCAGATGTTTTTGTTTTTTAAGATACAGAGCACAGCAATTTATCCTAAACCAAGAGTCACATATTCCACACTCTTTTAGAGCAAGTTTGTAAAACATAGAAACAACGAAAGAGTTCAATAACCATTACTGAGATAGCCAAAGCAAGAAGAAGTGGCACTATTCAAGATAGAAATAAATAATTTTTTTTCTGGTTTTGAAGACAAAGATGAATTGAAATAGACTGTGAGGGAGAGGGGCAGAACAACTGGGGATTTCTCACCTATCCGGAACAGTTTGACAGACATGATCCTGCTTTAGGGCTTGGGGATGGAAAAAATAACTGGTCAAGATCACATCTAATCTTTGTTTTTTGTTATTCTAATTTTAATAAGAGGTAAGTAAAAACTTTCCTGTCCTCTTCTTCATCCCTCCCCCTCCTCCCTGAACATTCATATTCCTGAAATGTGTTCTTCCAGTGCCTGGATTGGATATTTAAGCTCAAAAGATTAGACACACAATGGAAAAGTCAAGAGTTAAATATGGATAAGAAACCATTAATAGACTCTCAAACAGTGGCTGAATGGACAATTAATTTCTGAAATTATTTTCACTGAGCAAACATCCAGGCACTGTTTGGTGTACTGGATTGACTGGGATGAGAAGTCAAGGTGGCCTGACTGAGCTATAGGCTAATAGCTAATAGCAAACATTCATATTCACTGTGATGGTAGGAACAGATGAAACATCAGAAACCAAAAGAAGCCACTTGAAAGTACCATGTGTATTTCTTTGACCTCTGTGTAGTAGTAAGTCAAGAATCCGCAGTGGCATATTTAGATATCAAATAATCACATTCAGTCACTGTTTACAATACAAGAGTCAGTTGAGAACATACACTGCTGCCTGCACAGAGTCTGACAGCTTTAGCACCTCTTATCTAGCCCTCTGTTCCTGGCTTGCAACGTGAGAATTTAAAGATGGAAGAGATACTGCTTGGATCATCTAATTTGTCTGCACTCATTACAAATTTCCTTTTCTGTCTCTGAAATCACTCAGTCCATTTTAAAAAGGGAATATTTGAAGCACTGAGGTTTATCAAGGAGACTAAAGGAGACTAAAGAAACATCCCTCAGTAGTTGTAATCATTCAGTTCTGCATCTTTCCCTTTAAACTAACCAGCAGAGCTCATTCTTGCTCAGGTGAGGAATTGATGATTATATGATTTTATTTTTCAACAGTGTAGCCACATCTGTTACCTTTTATAGGTATTTATATACTTAATTTTATGTAAATTATAGTTTATTTATATGTATGAACTGTAAATACATATTATATAGGTTTCTATATAAATGGAAGGTTAAATATAAATCTAGGGTCATAACTTAATAGGTATGCTGGATCATTTTTTTCCAGATAGCCAGACTAACATTAATAGCTTTCCACATCTTATACTTTGAACAGAGCATCTGATATTTTGAGTGCCAGTTTGCATATCTGGAAGGTTATGGTCAGGACAAAATGCTGAATAATGGTTCTTTTATCACTACTGATCAAGCTTTCAGCAATGACTCCTGTAAGGTGGTATACACTTTCTCCTTTCTTGATCTGATGTCTTCTGGAAATACAATGACAATCTGAGGAAGGAAGGAAGGAAGGAAGGAAGGAAGGAAGGAAGGAAGGAAGGAAGGAAGGAAGGAAGGAAGGAAGGAAGGAAGGAAGGAAGGAAGGAAGGAAGGAAGGAAGGAAGGAAGGAAGGAAGGAAGGAAGGAAGGAAGGAAGGAAGGAAGGAAGGAAGGAAGGAAGGAATATACAACTTAAGTAATGTAGAATTTTTTGCATTAGATCTATGTGATAAAGATGAAAATTTGTTTTATTATCCTGCATTAACAATTTTCCACACAAAAAAATCTAATATTTTGAACCATGTTCTCTTATTTATTGTTACCATTAGTAGTTTGTGTAAAATACATCTTTTTAAACATTTTTTTGACAAAATATACATTTTTAAGGAAGCCGCTATCAATAATATTTTGATGCTTATTGCTTTAATTTTCTTAACATTAATTATCTCATGTCTAAATGTTTCAGAGATGTAAATAACTAAAAAATTACTAATTATTGGTGATTTTCTGCTTCTACAAATTTCTTCCTTATTTTATGGGCTTATTTTTTCATCAGTTATTTATTCTTGCCAGTACATATGAGTACTTCAGACAAAAAGAGCAAAGAGACAAAAAGACTAATATGCTAGTTACAAGGTCAAATAAATGGGTGAAAATATGTGTTTTCTGATAAGCAGCTGCACAAAACACTCTTACCTTAGAACTGTTCATATGGAACTAATGGGCAAGTGTTTCTAGTAAGTAAGTTCAGTACAGTTCTGTTGACTTCTGTGGCTGGGAACACATAAATTTTTTAACCCCATCTTTACAGTATAGAAACAGTGGTGCAATGTGCACACACTGATAACTCAGATTTGACTGCATATGCCAGTGTCATTCTTGGAAGTGCTGAGAGGTTTAGTGTGGGCCTTTTAACCATCTTCATGTTAATCACCTCAGATACTGTCCCACAGAAATACCTATGAATGCCTGTCTCACATAGAACTGTGGTTGTGAGAGCACAGTTAAGAAGCTTAGAGTGCTTCAGAGGGTATGTTTTATCATTTAGACCTCACTGTTCACTTCAAGGCTTGTGGATGTATGGTTGCATAACATATACAGGTCCATCAGCTCTAGACTTCTTCTTGCTTTTTTTATCCATTCAGTTAATGGGGCAGATTGTGGGAATTAGCTGTTCTTGGATATGTCAAAGCCTGTCTTGACTGAAGAGAACCTGGGAGAATCAGGAGTTGAAGAGCATAAGAAAGAGACATTTAAGGAAGACTCAGAGGATAAGGTTTATTTTAGTCTGCCTTAAAAAATGTCAGGTGCTAGAAATTTTCAACAAAAAAAGCCTTTCATACTTTATGCACACATTCCCAAATCTTGTACCTAATAACAAACTTTTAAACTTGCTACACAAAACACTCTCTCTGTTAGTTATTGTAATTTTAATAGTTTGTTGTGTTTATGGATATCTCTGATAATAAGATTTAAATGTTTAACTTAATGACAAGGATTTAAAAGCTTCCACTGCACTGGAAAAAATCCTGTAATAACTTCACACAGACAGTTAAAACTATAAAACAGACTTTTTGATAAAAACTTGCTTCAGAATCAATGCTTTAACAAAGTCCATAAAGTCACTTTGCTCCTCTTTCCCCAAGAGAATGATGAATGAAAAGTCACTTTGAATTCTGCTCTTTTGTATTCCCTATCACTAATCAGCAAATGGAGTCAATCTAAATTAGCTATTCATGAACAGCTATTCCAGAATAACTATTCCTGAACAAACACATGTGAAACATTTCTTATTCTAGAATAGCTGTACTTTATTTCTACTTGAAATAATCTGCCTTTGATCTAAATGGGAACAAATCACTCATGCTGAAATAAAGTCTATGGCTTAGACTGTTTGAAAATTGTTACTGAGCTTTACAACTTAATGGGAAACATCTTTAAACATAAACATGTTAATATTGCAATAGCTGTAGGTGGTGTATTAGCCCAATAACAAACAGATCCAAAGCAGTGAAAAGGTTCAAAGCTGGAGAGCTGTTATAGCATACACAGTTTCTAATCAATGTAAATGAGTTCAAACTGTGGTCTGGGAATGATAGTCAGAATGTAAAAGAAAGGAAAAAGGAACAAATTTCAGCCTCTAAACCAGGACATTCAGTTTTACAGACTTTACCAGGCCCTAAACCCAGTGAAGCCAATGAACATCTGTATAAAGAATGTCAAAGCTGTATCATTTGTTGTACAAGATTAATTCAGAACATATTGAACCTACCACAAGACACCTTCCTTAGTCTGGCTTTTTTAATTGCAATTTCAAACAACCAAGTTGAACTAAAGTTGTCATTTTTCATGTTTACATTCATTGCTGGTGGCTTACAAAAAGGGGCAATATTTCTTAAGTCACCCATATAACTCTCTTTTTCTCCAAGTATGTGGAATAATATCAGAATTACACTATTGATACTTTTAAAAGAAACCATTAAAAATATTGGAACAAGAGGAATATCTGAACTTTACATATTCTAGGGTGTTAAAAATCAATCAAAGAGATGCCTGATTAATTAGATTTGTAAATTTCCTTTAACATTGGCTGTCTTTGTGACTAATCTATGTCCAGTTAGCAACAGGAAGTCTGTGAAGTTAAGATTATTTTCCTTAAAATAAAATAAAATAATAAAAAAAAGGCCTTAATTTCAGAAAACAAAATTGCTCTCATTTGCATAATCATCCCTCTAGGTAGTCAGCTATTACTTCTAACTGTGGAACCACATTATGCCTTAGTAATACAAATACTTATTTTCTTGATTTGGAAGTCCTCTGATTGCAACTACCAAAGCCTGTCTCTGTTAGCTCAAGAGCTGGCATCACTTCATATTGCCCTGCAATTTGATTCTCCTCTCAAGAAATAGCTTGGAACCTTCTAAATTACTTGAACTTTTTTATTATTATTTCAAAGCATTAAAACTGTACCTGATTAAACTGATCTGTTACAAAAGAGCTGTTACCTTTTGTGTTTGACCTCTCCTTGTTGTACTGTCACTTTAAAACATATCCATATATTATAAGAGATAATAGCCCCAAGGTAGAACAATATTGGAAAGATCTATGCTTATCAAACTACAGTAAAACAAGGAAAATTAGCTACTGTTTACATAAAAGAAATTGGATTAAGAGATTTGATATGGTCCATTTTGTTTAGAGAAAGCAGTTACTGAGAAATAAAGCAAGTGAAGTTCAAAAGCAACGAAAACAAAGGCAGAGAGAGTTCCAACAATTTAAAATATCAGATTTAAAAACAAAAAAATCCCATAAACTTTTGTGAAGTTAAGTTTTGCATTTGAAGCTGATGCAGTATTTGAAGAACATCAGAAAGCTAAAGGCTTGGGGTATTCATCAATAAATATACCTTTTGGCCTTTCTGAAGTTTAATCTCTGACTATTTGGTTATTTTCTTTAGTAATCTCTGTGTTAGATAGAACTTCCAAAGAAATAATCAGAATTCCTTAATGGATGTAATGAAAGAATGGGGGAAGAAAGGCATTAAATTAAATAGTAGGTGGTGTAATTTTCAGTAAGAATGAACTACCTTTCTCCCTCAGATACCACCACTCACTAGTATCTTTCAGAGTCCACAGACAGAATGCAGACAGCATGCAGTGTGATAGATACCCTTCTACCCATAAGAGGGCCACTGCTATTAGTTTAGAGTTTATTACCCCTGACAGCAATGCATCTGATTAAGCTCATGGAAAGTTTTTGAGAGTAAACTTAAAACTTTTTTTTGTTCCTCCAACTTTTACATTACTTCATATGTATTAACATTACAGTCTTTTTGCCCAAAGTCTTTATGTAAGCATACTGGTTTTATTAAGGTGTTGGTTTTCGGGTTTGTATTTTTTTTTTCCCCCCATAATACATACTTTCATCACCTCAAAATTGCATAAATGTGTAAAAAGTAACTAGGAAAAATCTGTCCAAACAACAAGAGTTAAAATGGTTTATGGGAAAAATGAAATAACCTATGTGGATGCATCTCTAGTCTTTACTTTATCCTAACAAATCAGAATTACAAAAGCCTATATAGTCCAGTGCATGACAGTCATGATTTCAAAGATTACAAAGTGCTGGAGGAAAGCCTACTTAGTCCTCTTCAGGAAGACCTAGCAGGCTGCAAAAGACAGAACAACCTGCAGAGTAGACTTCCCTTCAGACCTACATCCACATCTGAGAGGTACATGTTTCTGCGTGCTCTTCCACCACAGTAAGAGAAGGGTAATAACTGGAGTAATTTCTCTGTCTTATTGATCTATGCCATATTATAAACTCCATGGAACTTCTGAAGTGTTGCTGAGTTGCAGGTCAAAAAAACATCATCCAGTAATTTCACTCTATTTAAATTAGCTCTTACACAATTAGCTGTTATTTTTGCAGTGGTTTTCTTGCCTTTAATGAAGAAAACTTAAACTGCAGAATCTGTACTTAAATCTGAGTCCTACTTCCTTCAGAATTCCTAGCTATCATGTCAATGCAGACATTTAATCTCCAGGAATAATTGGGATAAAATCTGAAATATGTCCTGGTTTAGACCAACTCCGAAAAAAGCAATTGATAGCAGTGCCATGGACCAACTGATATAGAATTAGATCCATAATGAACCTTTTTGAAAAGCTATGGTTTTCTTCTGCTGAACCTTTTTTTTTTTTTTTTTTTCCTTTTCTTCTAAAATAACACAGAAACCCTCCCAAATTATCATACAGAAGTTTCTATGTAAACCATTGCTGAAAAAGTACATTATTTTGTATTCCACTGTTCCAATGCATGGTTAGTTACATGATAAGATTTTAAAAAATAATAAGAAATACATTCTCAATTACATTTTAGCTCCATGTATATGCATTTTAACTTACAAAGGTTAAGATGACAGTATATTTGGGTTTGATTTGTTATGTGTTGATAAGAAAATCATAAAAACATTATTTTGGTTTGACAGAAATTGGCAACTCAAAAATTTCCAGCAGTTTATTTACTCATACATTACACCAAAGCTAACTAGAGAAATGGTATTATATGTATCTTAGCCAAAAAAACCAACACCTCTTGATCTATTTGGATCAAAAAGGACACACCACAGGGTCCTTATATAGAGATATTCCCCAAGCTTTTGTGAGCCAAATCAGTCTCAGTGAAGGAAGGATTGTGCATAGCTAATCTTCTCCATGAAATTTTATTCTGGGTTCTTCTGTTAGCAGCTCACTTAAAATAAACTCATCAGGCTGCAACACATCTTTATATAACAAGACACAGTCTGCATTTGTGCTCCTGGTCTCTGCACATAGGTAACAGGGTACTCACGAGATCTTGAAAATTTTGTGTGATAATAGGAAAGGAAAAGAAAATAAAAAGTTGAACCTGAAACTGATAGGGAATGCAGAGTTACCAGTCTTGCGCAGTACACTTACCAGCAGGAAAAGGATTTTGTGCCAACCTAATTAGACAATAGAGTAACTACAAGTCTTCGTACTAATGTATACTTGGAAGTATATTTCTGACTAAAACAGGAAAGTAAAGCACTTAATTTTTCAACCTTTTCATATTTATGTGTAAATTATTAATGAATATAGAAGTCAGGTTCATAATTTCCTACTACTTTTAAGCAGAATAGATAGGATTTGAAAAAGAAAGTGTTTAAACAAGATTTAAATAATTCTTTAGCAATTTTTTCTCCCATTGTCTATAACTATAAAGAAGTCATTTGACAGAGTGGACTGTGTTTAAGTTTATGAGCAAGATTAGACATAATCAAATGATTATATATAAAACATTCTATGTATAACCACTTTATTGAAATCTCTTTCAAAATTGTGGACTTGCCCCCAGTCTCCCCATCCCCCCATCCCCCACAATAGGCTCATTATTAATTAGGGATTCAGAAATATGTTTTGCTTTTAAGTGGAAAAATGAATGCAATTAATGAAGGACCTTAGGATAGGAATAAGAAAAAAGAAAATAGTTTGATATGATAACAAACTCTTTGTTTTTCCAGGAAAAAACAAGGAGCTTGCCATGTATTCCAGGAATGGTACTACAGTCTGTTACAAACAGATGGATCCCTGTTGGTTAGATGAAAATTTTGATGCCTACATATGTAAGGATGATATTGATTTTTGTGTACCACTGAATTAATTAGCAAAAATAATAAAGTATTGCTTTACTATTATCAGCAGTCATGAGGTCTTCTAAACTAAGTAAATTTCTGCAATTAATTGTATGAGATATTCAGGGAATCTCCTTAATAAACACTCAAAATTATTATGAAAAACAATATTTACCCCCTTGTACTACTGCTGTGAAACAGAATAATAAATTGGAACAGGTTGCAGTTCACTAGGTGAGGTAGACTGAAAATCCATTAGATTAATTACTTCTCATAAGTATAATTATGTTTACAGTATGCTACATTTCTAGATGTCTAATGGGCTTCAAAGAAGTGCAAGGTATAATTAAAAACTTTATCTGGGAAGGCAAATCACTAAGCTTAAAAAGAAAAATTTTTCCAGCCAAGACAGGCAACAGCAGGCTTCATTTTCCCTAATTTGTAACTGTGTTATCTAAATAAAGAGCTTACATTCTGTAAACCATAGCTAACAGTGAAATCACACTATGGTTTAACAGTGAAAAAAATGTGTTTGAGAAAATCTATAATCCTCTAAAGCAAACAGTTTCTTAGTGGGTCTAAACTGAGGGTGCTATTGTTGTTTATACTGAGTAAATATCTGGTTCAGAAGTTTTAGCCAACTGAAAGTGCAATGACATACATTATTGAGTTTATATATAGTGAGCAGTCATGAAGAGTAGATAGACTTGCATTGAAGGACAAAGTGTAAGTTTGATTAATCCTGAAAATTGATTTAAAATAGCAGAAAACATAAAACAGAGACAGAATAGAGTCTGAGAGGTCATCCATAGAAGGAGGCTTACTATGCCTTAAATCTGAGGTTTAAAAGTTCATAATCTGAATTACATATGCTAAATTCCCTCTGCAATTAGCAGAATGACATATATACTCACAATACTTTATATTCTAAGAAAAAATAATCAGGTAGATAATATGTATCTATCCCCATCTCATTAAACCTCTTTCTCCTCAGGGTGACTATCTAATGTATTTTAGACATCTAACATTAAAAAGAAGATGAATCTCACCTCTAAAAATTATATCTTTATCATACTGCTGACATAATATGTCAAAATATTTTTTATCAGATATTTGTCTAAACTTTCCTTACAAATTTCCATTTCTTTCTAACTTGTAATGATGGCATAATGGTTCCAGTAACCTGTAATCCTAGACAAATCTGTTTTGTTTCTTTAGCTCTGTCCACTGGGAAGTATCATTTCAAGATTCTGGTGTACTTAGATGCACTCACACATAAAGACTACAAAATCTTTCTCAGAAATCTGTTCTATAATAGTTTTAGTCTCCCATTGACACTCTCTTTTCATAGCATCTAACCTAACATCCTTATAGTGTGCAGTTCTCTACATGTTACATATCTGATCAATACACTTCACTAGATGAAGCTGGAGTTCAGCTCATTAGATGTAGTTTGAGATAGAGCACCTTTGTGTACAGTGACAGATGATATTATCAGCTCTATCCCCACCTGAATTTCATCATACTTGATACCTGAAATCACAGTGGAGTCACTGCCTCTTTCTAGAAAAATGTGACAGGAAATGGGAAAGCCTGACTTCCCATGCAGACTACTGTGTAAGGATCTACATCTAAATTATGAGATCCAGGAACACTTCACCAGGAAACAGTGATTACAACAAAAGGATCCTTAGTATTTTCAAAGGAAATTTGTTCCTCTCTGCACACTTCCTTCTCCATCCCAGGTCTCCTTATACTGGTTTCTACTGGAAGAGACACCAAGTGAAAGGGCATGAAAGCTCCAGCTGGTGCACTGATATAGAAGACTGGATGGAGAAGTTGAACTGTAGGACACATCACAGATCATATTACTCCTGCAGTTAGACACAACCTTCTAAGTTTATTTTAAGATCTTTGCAACTGCAAATAGAAAAGAACACCTGCAAAATGATCAAACACTTTCCTAGAACTGTCAAACAAGATCTTACTGATTTGCAATTTTAAGTCTTGGAACAAAAACTAGAATAATCCAAGGAGCAGGATCGGGAATCCTAGGTCTCATTATGCCAAACCAAACTTTAATCAACATACTATTTTTCAGCCACAGTCACAAATACAGTGATATTTCTGAATGTAATCCATGTAATCTCATATTTTAGCTTGACCATAACTAAATCTTGGGTCTCATGTAGAAACTTCTGAAGTTGCATAGTTACTTGTGTTTTTATTCACTTTTTTTGTTTATTTTCAGTTGAGATTCCTAGTTCCCCTTACAGAATACTGCTTTAAAAGGAGGTTAGAGGTGAGGTATTTGTTGAGGAAAAAAAAAAAAAAACAAAAACAAACGAGAAGCAACTTCTTTTTTTTTTCCTATACAAATATTTAACAAATGACTGAAAAAAAGCAGACTGAATAAAAAATTTAAAACAAAAATAAATAAAGAAAGACCAATTCATGTGGCTTTTATTTCTAAGCTTATCACTATTATTTCTCACTCCTTACTCTTTAGTGGGAGTATGATAACATTCAATGAGTTTATTGGTATTATAATCAGTCCATTCTCTTGTTTAGAGCTGCTGAATGTGTTTATACTCTGAAAATAAATTTATCAATTTAATTTAACTAGAGACAAAACAGGCCATTGATGTTGCTCCTTCTCATAAAATTGTCTGTTAGTAACAGTCTAAATTGACAAGTAATTGACCTCCTTGTGTCCTTCTCAGGAAAAATGTGAAAACTGACTTAACCAGGTTAAGATACGCAATCATATTGATGTGGGGGTATGTTTTATCATTTGATTGCATATAAATGTCAAATGTATTTAGGATGAGCATCAAAAAATAAAAGATACAGAAAATGAACATCCTTCCTATAGAAAATATTTGTTACTCAAAATCTCAAAGTCAGAAGAAGATGGCTACTGACAAGTGTCAGGATATACTTCTGTGCAAAATACTGCTGTAGCCTCAGTTCATTAAAATACCCTGAGTTCATTACTGATTATTAAAATATCATGCTAAATTCTACTAAGATCCTGCCCTAGGATATTTTAATAAGAAACAACAGTGTCTTAGATTCTTCACGTACTTTGTCTCCATAAGTATGTTTAAAGCATACTCTCCTCAAAGATAAATTAAGGGATATATACAAATACTGAATTAGGTTTATTATATGAGATTGTGGGGTCTGTTGCTGAGGAGAGGGGCTCCAAAGAGGAGGACAGTGGTGGGGGAACCTTCTGAAAGCATCAAAAAAACCCATGGCAAAACCACAAGCCGAGAAAGCAGAAGCCGAGGGAAGAGGCAGCACCTCAAGCCGCCTCTTCCCTGAGCGGGAAGAGTGAGCTGGGAACGAGGGCAGCGGGGACTCAGCATGGGTAGAAATGGGAGTGATGGCGCCCAACGCCCCTCAGGTATGAGAGCAGCCCCCAGGGAGCGCGGCTGACAGGGCCTGGTGCAGCAGTTGGCGCAGGCAGGGCATGTGGACAGGGCACAGTCCTTCTCCTGGGTCTAGAACTTATCAGACCTAGCTGTCATCTTATCATCCTCCATGAGTAGACTGAACCATGGTCTCCACTCGGGTCAGAAGCACCACCAGAAAGAATGTGGCGACCCAGGCGGAGCTGCCACACAAACATGCAGCGGTCCAGGTCCCATGCAGGGAGTGCCTGAGCCTGTCAATCCTGTCGGAGGGCAGCAGTGACAACACCTGTGTGCGCTGTGATCAGCTGGATGACATGCTCAGCCTGGTGGTGGAGCTCAAAGAAGAGGCTGAAAGATTAAGAAGTATTAGGGAGTGAAAAAGGGAAATTGGTTGGTGGAGTAGCACCTTGGCACATGTGAAGCAAAAGGAACAAATAGAGGCTCCCAAAAACACAGGTCATCCCTTTCTTGTAACCAGGCACCAGGAGGGGACCTAAGAGATGGGAGAGACTGGAAACAGGTCCCTGCTCAGAAAGGCAGAAAAATCCTCTCCTGACCTCCCCCACCTTCCATGGTGTCCCTTCGTAATAGATACGGGGCCCTGGAACTTTTGAATGCAGAAGGATGAAGAAAATGAGTCAAACATGGAGGAAGATGAGGGTCAACCAAGACCGGATCACTCTAGACCATATATTAAAACCAATTCTAAAAAGAACCCCTGAAGGGTCATTGTAGTGGGTGACTCCATTCTGAGGGGTGTCGAAGAAGGCCCAATATGCAGACCAGACCCGCTTCATAGGGAAGTCTGCTGCCTCCCTGGGGCCCAAGTAAAATAACTCACAGCAAAACTCCCCGTTCTAGTGAGACCCAAGGACTACTCCCCTCTCTTGGTTTTTCAGGTGGGTAGCAATGATATTACCAGGAGAATTCCTAAAGCAATGAAGAGAGATTTCAGGGCCTTGGGGAAACTGGTTAAGGGGTCAAGAGCACAAATTGTGTTCTCCTCCATCCCTTCAGTTGCAGGGATGAATGAGGAGGATTACAGGAGAAGTCAACAGATGAACTTGTGGCTCCAAGACTGGTGTTACCACCAGGGCTTTGGATTTTTCAGACACAAGTTAGTATTCAGGAAGCCAGATCTTTTGGTATCAGATGGGATTCACCTGTCCCAGAGGGGGAAAAGGATCTTGGGGCAGGAGTTAGCTGGACTCATTGAGAGAGCTTTAAATGAGATTTGAAGGGGGAAGGGGACAAAACTGGAACTCCAACACATATGGCCCAGCGTAGATTAGCAGAGTTTGTGGGCTGTTGTGCCAGTGATAACCCTCAACCTGCCATCTCAATGGAGGCAAGGGATGGAGACATGCAGCACAACAAAGATGCAATGTATATTGATGGATCAGTAACTGTGGTAACACCTGTGAAAGGTCAGGCTGGTCTTAGGACCTCTAAATGCAAAAAAATGCTGGGGACATCAGCCCATCTGAAATGCATGTATACCAATGCACACAGCATGGGTAACAAAGAGGAGGAGCTTGAAGCCATGATGCAACAGGAAAATTATGATGTAGTGGCTATTACAGAAACATGGCGGGATGTCTCCTATGAATGGAGTGCACCAATTGATGGCTACAAGCTCTTTAGGAGGGATAGACAAGGAAGGGGAGGGGTGGTGCTGTATGTTAAGGACTGTTATGATTGCTTTAAGCACAAGTATAGTGAAGATAGGGTGGAGTGTCTTTGTGTTGGAATTAGGGGGAAGGCCAACAGGGCAGATGTTGTAGTAGCAGTCTATATAGGCCACCCAACCAGGACAGAGACGTGGATGAAATATTCTATAGGCACTTAGGAGAAATCTCATGATCGCTTGCCCTTGTTCTTGTGGGAGACTTTAACTTCCCAGATATCTGCTGGAAATACAACACAGCAGAGCAGGACCAGTCCCGGAGATTACTGGAATGTGTGGGAGACAACTTCCTGATGCAGCTGGTGAGAGAACCGACCAGAGAAGGTGCCCTGCTGGACCTCCTCTTTGTGAACAGAGAAGGACTGGTGGATGATGTGGTGGTTGGAGGCTGACTTGGGCACAAAGATCATGAAATTATATAAAGTTCTCTATTCTTAGAGAGGCCAGGAGAAGAGGCAGCAGAACTGACATTCTGGACTTCCAAAAGGTTGATTTTGTCTTTTTTGGGCATCTGCTTGACAGAATCCCTTGGCAGATGGTCCTGACGGGTATAGGGGTCCAGGAAGGATAGGCACTCTTTAAGAAGAAAGTCTTAATGGCACAAGAGCAGGCCGTCCACAGGTGTTGTAAAAGAAGCTGGCACCAGAGAAGACCACCCTGACTGAACAGGGAGCTTTGGTTTCAACTCAGGGAGAAAAGGAGAGTTTACCGCTTTTGGAAGAAGGGGCTAGCCACTCACAATGATTACAAAGATGCTGTGAGGCTATGCAGGGCAGAAATCAGGAGGTCTAAAGCCCAGCTGGATATTAATCTAGTTTCATCAGTCAAAGATAACAAGAAATGTTTCTAAAATGTGTCAACAGTAAAAGAAAGACCAGGGAAAGCCTCCACCCCCTGCTAGACGCGGGAGGAAACATGGTAACGAGTGACGAGGAAAAGGCTGAGGTGCTTAATGCCTTCCTTGCCTCAGTCTTTAATAACAAGACTAGTTGTACTGAGGGAATCCAGCGTCCTCATCCAGAAGACAGAGACTGGGAGAACAACCCCCCCACAGTCCAGGAGGAGATAGTCAGTGACCTACTGTATCACATAGACACACACAAGTCTATGGGACCGGATGGGATACACCCGAGGGTGCTGAAGAAGCTGACTGGGGTGCTCGCCAAGCTGCTTTCCATCATTTACCAGCAGTCCTGGCTGACCGGGGAGGTCCCGACAGATTGGAAATTGGCCAGTGTGACTCCAATATATAAGAAGGTTTGGAAGGATGATGCGGGAAATTACAGGCCTGTCAGCTTGACTTCGGTGCCTGGGAAACTGATGGAGCAACTCAACCTGAGTACCGTCATACAACATGTGTGGGACAACCAGATGATGAGGCCCAGTCAGCATGGGTTTATGAAAGGCAGGTCCTGCTTGACAAACCTTATCTTCTACGACAGGGCAACCTGCTTATTGGATGAAGGAAAGGCTGTGGATATTGTCTACCGTGACTTTAGTAAGGCCTTTGACACTGTTTCCCACAGCATTCTCATGGCGAAACTGACTGCTCGTGTCTTCGATGGGCACACGCTTTGCTGGGGTAAAAAACTGGCTGGATGGCCGGGCCCAAAGAGTTGTGGTGAATAGAGTTAAATCTGGTTGGCACGATTCACGAGTCACGAGTGGTGTCCCCCAGGGCTCGGTTTTGGGGCCGCTCTGGTTTAACATCTCTATTGATGATCTGGATGAAGGGATCGAGTGCACCCTCAGTAAGTTTGCAGAGGAATCCAAGTTTGGCAGGAGTGTTGATCTGCTCGAGGGTAGGGAGGCTCTGCAGAGAGATCTGGACAGGCTGGAGCAATGGGCTAAGGCCACCTGTAGGAGTTTCAATAAGGCCAAATGCCAGGTTCTGTACTTCTGCCACAACAACCCCCAGCAGCGCTACAGGCTTGGGGAGGAGTGGCTGGAGAGCTGCCAGTCAGAGAGGGACCTGGGGGTGTTGATTGATACCAGGATGAACATGAGCCAGCAGTGTGCTCAGGTGGCCAAGAAGGTCAATGGCATCCTGGTTTGTATCAGAAATAATGTGGCCAGCAGGGACAGGGAATTGATCTTACCCCTGTCCTCGGCACTGGTGAGGCCGCACCTCGATTCCTGTGTTCAGTTTTGGGCCCCTCACTACAAAAAGGACATTGAATTACTTGAGCATGTCCAAAGAAGGGCAACGAAGCTGGTGAAGGGTCTGGAGCACATGTCGTACGAGGAGTTGCTGAGGGAACTGGGGTTGTTTAGTCTGGAGAAGAGGAGGCTGACGGGAGACCTCATCACCCTCTAGAGCTACCTGAAAGGAGGTTGCAGAGAGCTGGGGATGAGTCTCTTTAACAAAGTAACATACCATAGGACAAGAGGGAATGGCCTCAAGTTGCACCAGGGAAGGTTTAGACTGGATATTAGGAAGTATTTCTTCACAGAACAGGTTTTTATGTGTTGGAATGGGCTGCCCAGGGAGGTGGTGGAGTCCCCATCCCTGGAGTTGTTTAAGAGTCGGGTTGACATAGTGTTTAGGGATATGGTGTAATTGAGAACGGTCAACATTAGGTTAGTGGTTGGACTGGATGATCATGAAGGTCTTTTCCAACCTAGATGATTCTGTGATTGTGAGAATACCTTCTTTTGAGTAAAGAACCTTTAAAAAAGAACCAATAGTGGTATGTTCATTTCATATTCAGGTATTGGTTTTCTAGTTTATAATGCTTACACTTTGAAAACAGGCCTTTGGAGAAGGCTATGAATAACCAACATAAGACATGGACCATAGGATAATAGCTGCTGATATGAATTGCGAAAAGTTCTTAATCTCATAAATTGATACAACATGTGAAAAATATGAATGATAGTCTCAGTCAAATTGTCCATAGAAATATTATTGATTAAAACATTGCTTCAGAAATGTCTCTTCTAGATTTGAATAGGCTAGACTAGACTCTTTCAACTGGAAGGGACTTAAAATGGACATCTAGTTGAACTGACTTACCAATTCAGGGCAGACCAAAAATTAAAGCATGTTATTAAGGGCATGTCCAAATACCTCTTAAACACTGACAGGTTTGGGGCAGCGACCACCTCTCTAGGAAGACTGTTACAGTGTTTGACCACCCTCTCAGTAAAGAAATGTTTCCTTATGTCCCATCTAAACCTCCCCTGTTGCAGCTTTGAACCATTCCCTTTCATCCTATCACCGGATACCAGGGAGATCAGCACCTCCCTCTCCACTTCTCCTGCTCAGGGATCCGTAGAGAGCAATGATGTTGCCCCTCAGACTCCTTTTCTCCAAACTAGAAAAGCCCAAAGTCCTTAGCCACTCCTCATAGGACATTCCTTCCAGCCCTTTCACCAACTTTGTTGCCTTTGCCTGGGTGAATTCAAGGACCTTCACAGCCATCTTAAATGGTGGGGCCCAAAACTTCACACAGCATTCAAGGTGAGGCTGCAACAACACTGAACACAGCAGGATAATCACCTCTTTTGACTCGTGGGTTATGCTGTGTTGGATGCACCCCAGGATGTGGTTTGCCCTCTTGGCTGCCAGGGCACACTTCTGACTTATATTGAGCCTGCTGTCCACTAGCAACCCCAGATCCCTTTCTGCAGGGCTGCTCTCCAGCCATGCCTCTCCCAATTTATGTTTGTGTCCAGCATTACTCCATCTTAGGTGCAGAATATGGCATTTGGACTTGTTTAATTTAATCCCATTAATCATAGACCAATACTCCAATCCATCTAGATCCCTTTGCAAGGCCTCTTGTCCCTCAAGAGAGTCAACAGCACCTCCCAGTTTGGTATCATCAGCAAACTTGCGTTCAACTCCTGCATCCAGATAGTTGATAAATATACTGAACAGAACTGGCCCTAGAAATGAACGCCGAGGAGCACTGCTGGTGACCGATCACCAGCCAGCTGTAGCCCCATTAACTACAACCCTTCGAACTCTGCCCTTCAGTCAGTTCTTCACCCAGCTCACCACGAACCTGCTCATCACAGAGTTGGATAGCTTGTCCAGAAGTATGCTGTGAGGCACAGTATCAAATGCCTTACTAAAATCCAGAAAAACTACATTCACCATCTTCCCTTCATCCACTAGGTCAGTGATCTTATCACAGAAGGATATCAAACAGGACTTTCCCTTTCTTAAACTATGTTGACTATGCCTGATGATTGCATTATGTTTTAAATTCCTTTCAATAGTACCCAGTATAATCTTCATAATTTTTCCAGGAACTGAGGTTAGACTAACAGGTCTGTAGTTCCCTGGGTCTTCCCTTAAACCCTTTTTGTAGATTGGAATAACATTGGCTAAGTTCCAGTTAGCAGGGACCTCCCCAAACTCCCATGACCTTTGCAGATGATCAGGAGGGGTCCTGCCTTAACATCCTCTATCTCCTTCAGTACTCTAGGATGCATCCCATCAGTCCAATGTTTTCTTTAGTCCTCCTCTTGCTATTAACATACTTTAAAAAGCCGTTCTTGTTATCTGAAACAACACTGGCCAGTATCAAGTTTAACTGAGCTTTGGTCTTTTGTGTCTTCTCCCTGCATATATGAACTCCAGCTCTATAATCTTCCTGCACCGCCTGACCTTGTTTCCAATGATCATACAATGTGTTTTTCCTTTGGAGCTCCGCAACGAGTTCCCTGTTCAGCCAAGCTGGTCTTCTGCCCCTCTTGCTTGACTTACAAGACAGTTTAATTGCCTGCTTGCACAGTGGAATTGCCTGATAAACAAAAGAAGAACTTGGTGAATAAAAAAACAGTTTTGGTCATCTCTTCCAGACACTGGGAGGTTTCATATTGCTTAGGCTTCCTTGGTTCATATGGCCACAAAATAATTTTCCCCAAATAAAGGACACTGATAAAAATTAATATACTTTATGGTTTAACAATAAATGCTGTGACCAGCTATTCTCAGGATATCTTAAGTGTTTTATAAATACGCTGACCACTACTTGCATGAGAAAAGTCAGTGGAACTGTTTTATTGTCAAGGTAGAAGAAGGACACTGGAAGGGAATATGAATGTTACAATTAAGACTGTGAAATATAGGCAAAAAAGGTTAAAGCCAATTTAGATATGAATTTTTTCCTTTTAGCTGTAAAGTGCCCATCTTAAGTAATACATCTAGAATTATAATATTACTGAGAAAGGTGTACAATACAAAGCATTTAAGATCTGTTTTTTTAACCACACATATTTTCAAGAGACTTCGCTGCAGTCCTCATCAAATGGCAGTAGAATTTCCTTCAGAATGTTTAAAAAGACTGTCTTGGTCTTGTTTGGTTTGTACTGTTTTATCATCTTGCAGTATAAAACAAAAGACTGTGATTTTCTAATTATAAAACTAATTAACTCTCACAAAGTAAAGGACCTGGACTTGCTCTTGAGCTATTTCTGTAGGTGTAGAGCACAAAACAATTCACTATCTAATCTCAACCCCAAATTGTGTTTAGAGAACAGGGACCTCCCCTTAGCAGGCTAATTATAAAGATTTACAAAATGTAAAAATAACTGTATTTGTTTATACAGATATAGATTTCCTGCATGGCTTTCAGTTTTTTGTTCATTAGTTTTAATAAAATATTTAAAATATGTCTTGTTCATATACAAAAGTTTTATTATTGCAATAGCTGTTTCGAATGTTTTGTCCTCGAAATGATAATAGTAAAACAGTAGTGAGAGTTGTGGTTTGGGTTTGTTTTGATTTCTGATAATTTTGTTACTTTTTCTGTCTCCTCTTTTTCTTTTTTTTTTTTTTTTAAGTTACAAGGGCTTGGTCATACTTTAAAAAATATAAAGCTCTGTTATTGTCACATTTGATCAATACATACAATGCAGAAAGCTCTTTTATTACCTGTCTATAAATGTACAGTTTGATATTCTTCTTCATAACTTCCCTGTCCTTGCTTTCTTCTCCCTCACTGACTACTCACTTTATAACTTTCATTTTACACAGTTTTAGATTTTATAATTGAGTCTGTGAACAATGTTGGATTAATAAATACCTGGGAGACAGAAGTCTATTTTTTTTCCAGAAGAGCAGTATATCCTCAGTGTACAGTTTTTACGGGCTTACTGTAATCTTTCTTCTCCCTTTATTTCCTTTTTTTATTCTCTGAAAATCACTTTAAGGAGACTTTAGAGATTGCCTCTTCACACAAATATCAGGAATATTTCTTAACACTTGACACCACGTGTTTTAAATGAAGCACACAGAAATCTACACAGAGAAACCTAGAAACCTAGAAAACTCTGAGTAGTGCTTAACAACAAAAAAATGAGTGGGAAGAAGCCTCAGAACATGTCTTGATAGCAACTTGGTTAGTTAATTATTTTTAATTTGAAAGAAATCTGTCATTTTAAGGAGAAATGCATGAAATTTCAAAAATGCATTTTTTCAAATGTAATGGAAGGGGAAGGGTTGGGTTGTTAAAAGAATGACATGGAAAGGAAGCTACAAAGATATGTGGTTCTATGCAAATAGCAAATTTTGGTCTCCTTCTAGCTTTTCTAAACAGTGTAAAAATAGTCAGAATGAGAAGTCTTGTGCATCAGAACTGTACAGAAGACAACATTAAGATAGTTTTAAAAATACAAACATGGAGTAAATTGGAATAGATTTCTGAGAAATGGATGAGAAAAGTTGAAAAAGGCTATGATAAGTGGTACAAAGAAGTAGTAAAACCTGCCTCAGTTATAAAATATACCTCTTATGACCTACAAATTTTCCTATTCTAAATGTCTTTTGTAGAAAAATCCCACACTACCAACTTTTTATAAAGCCTGGTAAAACAGAAACATAAAAATTTAATGTCCTTTTTGCTATGTTTTCAGTGAAATACAAGGTGGGGCTGAGAAAGGGAAAAAAAAAAAAAAAAGGCTTGAAGTTTCATTATTTTGGTTTTCTAGTAAATGATTTAGTTGTTTGGTCATTTTCTGTATTTCTGCTTTAATATATATATAATACAGACTCTGCTGAAATGTCAAACTCTTTTGATTTACTAAGTAATCTGAAAAAGATGTGCTGCAGTCATGACATTTGTGTTTGATTAGCAAAGACAACATAATCCAGTACGACATTCTGTTAAAAAGGATTAAGTATTGTTACATAGAGAAGATAGTGAAACAATTTACGACAATTTCTGTTTACTGCTGTGCAGGTGAAAAGTGCAATTTTGAAACTAAATATTTAAAATAAGATAATAGACAACCTTTCTCCAGTTTCTCAGTAGCAGCTATTTCCATTCTTTTGCCTATTCTCTAAGAAATTACTATAGTCGTTGCTCACAGCTTCAGTTTTAGACACCCAAATCACTAAGTCACTTCTAAGTGTAAGTCATTTCTCTATATAGACTTACTCAAAGCTTAAATTACAGATAGGCGAAAGTAAACAGGTGGGCCATTATTTTAGACCAGTTAGGAGAAAGGTAAAGTAGAACTAGTTAAAGCAAAGCCACTGCTGAAAAATAAGCCCTCAGGTTTAACAAGAACCAAAGTCTGGTTTCCCATAGCTACACAAGAAACAAGTAGAAATCAGAAATTAGCACAGTGAAAAGCATTTCTTCCAGAACTTCATGTGTGATAAACATATATCATATAGTAAAACATGTAATTGAACTGGAAATACAAAGGAAAACAAACAAAAGTGAAGTGGAAAATATATATATATGTACTCAAGAAGATTAATATTATAGATCATAGTCTTATACCAAAAAGATTGATTTGAGAGTGACACATCCCAGCTTGTTCACACCACAGTACTTGAGATGGTCAGTAGGACCTGTTATTTTTCTGACCTAAACATTAGTTTATGTCATCTGAAAAATTCTGCTCGCTATTTCAATTTTTTTTAGAAAATAGAAGGCAAAAGTATGTAGCAGTGGCAGCACATTGTTAAAGAAGAAAACTTCTGACTGAAGACTAAAACATATTCTTTTCAATAGTCATCCTGAGACACACTTATCTTTTGCATCCAGGTACAACTTTCATGAATATCCTTTTTTTAAATAATGTAAAAAAAAAAAATAATAATAGGAGAGGCAGGGGAAGTAGGAGTTGTCATCCCATGTCTCAATATCTACAGTAAAGAGGTGGAACCTAGACTTAGAAAATAACGTGCATTAGCCTCATCAGAGCAATCAGATGGCAGAAAAGAGACATCATTTGGAATGAGTTGGAACGTTTCATAACTTAATCTCAATCACACAACCTCAGCCTGATGCCTACTTTCAAGGTACTGGGGAGGTTGAGATGGGGACCTGAAATAGGCATCCTGAATTGAATTTAGATTTCAAGATGGAGATGTCTGTTCCAAGGGAATTACATAGCTTCTAATATGACTAAATGAGAATTAAAGTTAAGCCCTTTTCTTCCCTTGAAACTAACAATGAAATCATAAAAGATAGAATATAGAACAGAAAACAATAGAAAAAAATGTGCCAAAATAAATTAATGTTAAGGTCAAATGTCCATGCAGAAGTTAATATTTAAGCCAGAATTTTGTTGTGGAGAAATACCATGGATGTCAGTGAGCATGCCTACATCTCTACAGTCAGTTTAAACAAGACATTTTCTAGTAATTCCCCTCCCTTAATGTATTGTTTCCAATATGAAGTTTCAACAGTATTATACTACTAAAATACCACAATGGATTAAAAAAAGAGAAAATGTTCCTTTCATGCACTTCAAGGTATCACTTTAAATAAAAAAAAAAAAAACATACAGAAAAACCCCAAGAACCCTTCACAGTCTCTAATCCACTCCATGGAAAGAAAGTAATGGGATTAGATCACTATCAGAGTTTCTTTCATTGAGCTAAATGAGCTGAATGTTACTGAAAAAGCCTATGCTCTTCAATACAGCAGAACATGGAAACACTTTTGTTGGTGTTACAGTTAGGTGTCCTCATTGTGCTCATTGTGTTTAGTCATGTCATTATCAAAACCTTTCGTTTGCCTAGACTAGAAAATCCTAGTATTAACAGCTGCTTAAGACTATATAAAGAACCAGCAGTCTGAACTAATTTTCTGTTCGGAATTTTAAATTGTGGGCTTCATTATTACATGACAGCCTCTAATTTTGATCCACATTTCACATCAGTGTTTCTACCATATCTGAGAAAGTCCTTTTATGTCTTCATTTTACAGTTCAGCCATTTCATAGATATGCAGTTCATCTGGTTTAAATGTCCACTGCTGTACAGTGACAATACATAATTCATCAAAATGTGTTAAATCTAGTAGGATTATTTCAAATATGTGAAAGGATTTATTAATTCATTTCTAGAAGGATAATTTATCTTTAATCTGATTAAAGCAGAACATTTAAATAAATCAGTTATATTAGCTTTAGGCACATCTATTCTCTGTGGTTTAGTTTTAGCTTATAGTTTTATCACACATACAGGATCATTGAAAATGTAATATGGCAAGAATTTTTACTGAAAAAGATTATTCATCAACATGGAAAAAAAGCTACCATTGAAAAGCTGACAATCTCAAGTCTAAACTTTCCCTTTATACACCATCTACATATATATCTAGCCGTGAGAAGTCATAAACATACTCTTTCATATTAATTTATGATGAAAGATAATTTTAATCACAAGCTAAAAAAAAGAGGGACAGATTCTTAAATAATATTTTTGTAGATTATTTTAACACAAACTTCAGTTTCCATGTAAACTTCCTCCTCATGTTTCTGAAAGGTTTTTTCTCCTTTATTTTTAACAAAAACTTTTAAGAAGGTATCTAGATTTGACTGAGCCTCCCCTAATGGTCTTAATGTGTGTTGACAGTATCAGAATTAAATATTTTAATCTTTACATAACATCTTTATTTTTCTACATTGACTTTGCATTTCCTACAGATTGCATTTCCTGCAGTGGTATGTCTCTCCTCCCTTGCCTAGTTCCTGAAAGGTGACAGTTTAAAGTAAATTTTGTTAGCTATTGATATAGCTAGAATACAGAATATCTATTGTACTGGGTCCGGCTGAGCCGGAATTGGTCTTCCCCTATAGCAGCCCTCATGGTGCTGTGTTTTATATTGGGAGCTGGCAGGGTGTTGATAACACCCTGGTGTTGTGGCTACTGCTGAGTAGTGCTTACACAGCACCAAGGCTCCTTCCAACATGTCCCCCCCCAGTGGGACGGGGTGGGCAAGATCTTGGGAGGGGACACAACCAGGACAGCTGACCCGAACTGACCAAAGGGATATTCCATACCATATGACGTCTGCTCAGTATAAAGCTGGGAGAAAGGAGGAAGGGGGTGGGGTCACCCTTGGTCCTCCGAGGCAACCAATACGCGTATTGGAGCCCTGCTTCCTGAGAAGGCCCGACATCGCCTGTTAATGGGAAGTAGAGAATAAATCTGTTTTCTTTTTGCTTCCGCACATGGACCTTATTTTGTTTCACTTTGCTTATATTAAAACTGCTTTTGTTTTACCCACAAGGGTTTGTTTTTTTCCTATCTTATTTTCTTTGCCCTGTTGAGAGAAAAGGGAGAAGAGGGGCGAAGTGATAGGGCGACTTGGTGGGTACCTAGAATTTAGCCAAATTTCAACCTCTCCTGGTTTACAGTTTTCCATCTTACATACCAGGAATTTTTAGATATCATGTTACCAAGAAAATAACAACCATTTGGCGGAAGTCAGGGGAGAGAAGAAAAAGTTATACTGGGAGCTGGAGGGAATGACTTCAGAGTAATGCTGAATAGAACTAAAAATAAAAGAGTTTAGCTAAACAGTTGTGAGAGACTGAAATGTCATATGACTGTCTCCAAGCTTGCTTGTGTCTGTGTAAACCTCCAAGAGAAGCTGCTGCGGCCTGTGAATTGCTCTGGGGATTGTCTCCCAGAGAAGCGGGAGTGTATTGAAGGATGCATCCCCCCACTTCTTTGCAGTTGCATGGTCCGGATTCTTTACACAAGCGTCAAAGGGGCAGAAGTGTACTGAGCTGGCCCCATCCTGTAGCCATTTGTGGCCCTGTTGTGTAGGCCAGACCCCATGCATGCGTCAATTAACTGATAAGAGGCAAAGGTTCCTGCCCTGAAGCCAGATGCAACAAAACCTGTGGGACCAGAGAAAAAAAACCCTAAAGGTGAGATATGCTAATCAGCGGATATGATGAACTTAAAAAGGCAGCAGAAAATTTTGCTCAGTGTGGAACATCCACCATCGAAGCCAGATCCAAGTGTACCCACCACCGAAGAACTGAAGACTGAGGACCAACGGGTCGCCACTGGATCCATGGTGGTGACTATTCTTGCAGCCCTATCCCGCATCGTTGCTTTATTTCTGTCTTTTCCTTCCATTCTGTCCTATTGCTACCCCTCTTCACTTTTTTAATAATAAAAACCTGTTTTGGGATACTGCATTTGACCTTGTTTGTGTCTTAATCTCTCTCTTGGGATCATATTGAAACCTCCCCCGACACTGGATCAGGACAACAGTAACTAAGGAGGATGAGAGAGACAGAGAGGGCAAAAGAAGAAGAGAAATTATTTTATATGGAAAACAAGCTATCCTAGAAGCAATGAGGTGAGATTAACAAACGGAAAGTTAAACTGAATATCGGTAGATATCCTGACAGGGAGATATATTAGGATTTGGAATAGTCTCCTAAGGATCGTAGTAGAAGGTTCATCATTTGGTATTTTCAATGCTAGAGAGGACAAAGCACGGGAAAAAATATAGTTGGAGAAAATCCTGCCTTGACAGAGAGATGAAATGAATAATCTAATAGGCCTTTTCCATCTCTAACTTGTTGCTATGAGACTGCCAGAAAATACTAAATTCAATCTTCTCAGTGTCTTTTATTCTTTTATACAAAAATTATCTTAATCCTTTCAGTGCATTTTCTACCTCTTCTGTCTCCTTTAACACAGCTTTAGAAGTATTTAAAATGTTTTCATTCTATTTCCTCTTCAACTGGTGCAGGTTAATTTTAGTTCTCATATGAACGAAACATGAAAATGAATAGTGGTTATCTGGGAATTAGAGATGAGAAGGAATTTTTCATTTGCACATTTTCTCTTGGAATGTCAGGGTTTTCACGAATCTTTTGTAAAATTTTAGACTGCTGTTCCAATTCAGACAAAATTCAAAATAATCTCTAATCATCTGCCATGTTTTGAACATTTTATTTAGAAATTATAGTTAAAAAATGGTTCAGGCAAGCATTTTAAAAAATCCAAGAGTGATACTGCTGAAGGAAATATAAGTATCACTGAAATCTTTCAGGAAATACAGTTTACTGTTCTCTTACTGTTCTTGATTTTGTTTTCATTTATATGTGCTCTTTTCTTTCAGCAAAGGGGAATGGCAATGGATACTTTATTCTCAATGGATCATATAGGCACGTGTTGCAATGAAGTTACCAAGCATGTGTACCATCTTGTCTCTGAAATAGTCCTCAGAGACCTAGGCGCCACAGGAGACTTGGAAGTGACATGTCACAAGAGACAGACCAGAACTTTCAGAGAAGGTCCTATGAGAATCATATCTTTGTCACCATGTCAAAATGGAAAACCACAAGTAGAGGAAAACATGATTGTTGTGATGTGCCAGATACACTAGTGGAATTAAAAGTGTGATAATTAAAGAAACCCTACAGTGTGGTTTCATTAATTGCTTTTAATTACTTAATTTTCTGAAAAACTGTGGTTGCTCTTGGAAGCCAGAAAGCCAGGTGGGCTTGTCAGTTTTTGTTGCTGACTTAATGAGCCTGAGATAAGCAAAGGTCATAATCCATGGAAGGATTAATTATTGCTAAATTGATGGTACTCTGTTTTATTGCAAGACTGACAGTACTCTTTTATTTATACAAATTTTGAAAGACTGACTTTAGTTCAGAAATGGAAATTTCTCTTTTGTCTTTCTTTAAACAGCAATAATAAGAATAGTTGAAGCTCTTTTTCTATTAGCTTGAAGAAGATCTGTGCTGTACCATTTCAGTTCATGCCATTGTTTAATAGCAAGGAGAGCCAAACAAAACCTGAATTTATTTAGGAGTTGTATCTTCACTTTTTCACCATATTTTGAGTACTTAATGACCTGCTTAAAATACTGTGTTTAACATGGTGTGTAAATCATTTAGCTCTGGCAAAAGATACTTCTTTCTAGATACAAAAAAAAAAAAAAAAAAAACCAAACCTAAAAGCTGTGGGTTTGATGAGATGTTTTATAACTTATTTTACTATTGTAATTAAATACCAGAATTCCAAATCTTTTAAGAACTTATAAAATTTCAACATGACATATCCTAAAATACACTCCAGGCATGAGGAAGGGTGCATAGACTAAATAAATTTAATTTTAAGAATTTGCAGCCATTCATAAGGGCTACATTCATAGTAGAAAATAAAATACAGCGGAAAATTTTCTCTGTTCCTGAAGACAAGTAGCAGAGCATTTCTGTCTAGTTGCTACCTGCAGTTAAACTCTCTTCTCCCCTTAAATAGTAATTGCTACTATACTGACACTTGGGAACAATATGGCTATCCCCCAGCCGGTTCCTAAGCAGTGTCTGGAGAGCATTAGGTGTCATGAAACAAAACTCATAAAGTTGCCAGGGAGTGTGCTTGACTACTTTCCACTATGCGGATATTCATGGTGTCCTACGTTTTTGGGTAACCAGCTTGAAAGATGTTCACTGTCATTTTAGGGTTTTGAAAATGCTAAGCAGCGGAGCACTCACCTCCTTAGGATTATCCTCAAGATATTTCAAATTAGGCACCTAAAATCACTCAGTTGTCTGAAAGATGTTTTCCTTTTAATCTGATAGGTTTAACACATATCTAAGTTTTCTCCTGAAGATAATAATTTGATATTTTGTGCCTTTTCTTTCAAATAAAAAACCAGAATACTACAGAGAAAAAGGTTTTATAATAAATAAATAAAAAGCAAAGTATGAACATCAGAGAAAAAAATCTGAAAAGAATGCCTGCTGTAATAATACTTGACACTCAATTACTCTCTAATTCTAGGAGATCCACTACTGCATTGCTATCCACACATATGCCTAAGTAGTTTCCCTGATTAATGTTAGCATGTGAATATGAAAAGAAATAATGATGATTTGTAACTCATTACAAAGACCTGCCATAGAAACTTGCTAAAAATATATGAAAATTGCTGGTTGTTTAAGTGAAGATGGCACTTTAAAATGATAGCCTGATCATTATTAATTCTTTTGATATTACTGTATTATCATTAATCCGAAAGAGTTCCTTTGGAATTAGTGAAGATGTCATACAAATTTCTAACATTAATTCAACATTTATTACTTGAAGTATTTCTAACAAATAAACTTAAGAATGCAGTATTGTGTTTCAATTTTCAGTGCACATTATAAGTAATAGGAAGTACTTGGTTTATTTTGGAAGTAATAGGAAAATGAATAGGAAGCTATATGGGAATAGTACTATAACTCTAGGCTACAGAAAGTCTGAGTCATGTCCTCTTTATTGGTAAAATGTTCAGAATGGTGTTGTGAGAATGATTTCCAAGCATGCTGCTGGTAACTGTATGTCTCTTGTTCGAATACTCCATTCCTGCTTTAACTAGGTACACAAATGCAAGGGAGGATGTAAAAGTTCTGGCAGCTTTTCTTGAAATAATGATAGATACAAAGATTGCTTCAGGAATACAATGTGACTTCCCAGTTGTGGTTATCTTGCTATAACATATGTGTGGCTGGTCTGAAGTTCTTTTTGAGGAAGATAGGCACAGACCTCATAATCATCTCTCCTGGGATGCTGGGAGAAATCTTATATCAGTCTTTCACCCTGGGGTGACTTTCACTCAGAGAGACTTTATCAAACAGCCAAATTCCTGATATTTTCACACAGAAAAGGCTGGACATTAAAAGAGATGCAACTTCGCCTTCAGGTACTCACCTTATTCACAAGAGGATTCACACTCATAATTTGCATGTTATCTTACACAGAAAGAAAAGCAGCTAAGAGAGCTGGGAATTTTCTGTCAGTTTTGAAATATACCTTGATGTTCTATGATTATGTAATGGCACTAATACTAATAAAGCCCCTATAAAAAATTAATAAATATCAGTTTATTACAGAACTTTTGGGGACATATAACAGAGATGAACAAGAAAATAATGAGTCCTGTTTTATTCACCACATAATATCTCTTTCAAAAATCAAGATATTTTCCTGAATCCATTCTTAAAATTATATGGAATTAGCAGTATGAAAAAAAAAGCCAGAACCACACCATACTGCAAGGAATAGAATTTTCATGACATTATTAAAAACTAGGAGTAATAAATACAGTGTTGAATTACTAACTCCTAACAGTAAACAGGAAATTAAAATTTTCAATTAAAAAAGAAAAAGTTGGATGGTGCAAAAGAGTGACCACAGTAGTCAAAGCTAGGATAAAAAAAAAGAGCTCCATGGAACAAAGTTGAATTATGAAGTAAATACCATGACTATGATACATGGCTAGCACACACCAGTGAGAAAGATTAGGTGTTAGTAAGCATTTTGTTTGGGGATAAAAAGTTACTACAATCTTAATTAAGTCAAACACCTACTAATACTAAATCTATGAGACATGACAGGGTATGAAGTAAAACTCTTGCCTTTAATATATTCTCCATGTTTTGTATAACTTATCAAAGGCAGAGTACATTTCAGATGCAATTATCTGACTAAACGATGTTGATATTCCAGTTTTTGATCTGTGGTCTAATTCTATCGAGTAAGTGATAGAAAATATTGCAGCTGCTGAGATTTTTCTAATGACATACCCCATCATTTATCTTGTCCTGCAGTTGAGAGATGTTTCAGAGATTTTAATATTTTTTATATCAATTTCTTTTTAATTTTGTGTGTTTGAATCTTATTCTTTGTTTTGGATTTGGTTTTACGTACATCTAGTATAATTTTAAATAGTATTGCCCTGATGAATCTATGGAAGGCAGTCATATTTGAAAGTGTACAAAACTATTTCATATAAAAGTAAATGTGATACAACTCTATATAATATTATGCATATTGTTCAAAATTTTCAGCTTGGTCATTAAAGCTGAAGATTACTAGTGTAAAATTTTGAAGCTCTTGTATCCTCCGCATGTATTGAATGCTTGGTGTGACAGTGTCCACAATTATGGTTTGTTTTCACTTCTAACTGAAACAGGAGAAAATAGCTAATAAATTGCAAAATATCTACTGCCAAGTAAAACTATACTTATAAAGAAGAAATAGACAATAGATGGATTCACCCTGAAATTAAGATAACTAAGTGTAAATGTCTGATTGTAGGTGTGAACATTTGAACTAAGAATCTAATGTCCTATTTAAGTCAATTGACTGAAATCTTAGGATACAGTTGTCTAAATGTAGATGCCCATGCTCTTTGAGATTATGTAGAGTACTGAAGACACTTCTATAGACCTGACATTTATAAAACAGGACTTAATTTTGGATGGGGCAGCTGAAGACTAGTTGGTACCTCACAACACCTGAAAATCCACTAAAAATCTTACTCAATTAATCCTGGCCATAGCCAATACCACCAATGTAACCTGGAGAGAAATTCAGCTCACCGTAAAGTAGACACTGAGGACCCAACACCATACAAGCATCTAGAGTTATCTGAAATGCCCTAAGGTGTCTCAGACATTTTGATGGAGTCAACAGAGATGACATACAACCTATGAGATATTCAGGCCATTTTGGAGTGGTAGATAGAAGACAGGCAGAGCACTTTAAGACTTCCCAAATGGCACTAGACTTGTGTATGTGTGTTGACGAAAGAATCTACTTTCCACTGTCTGCTCAGCTGAATCATATTTGAAGCTTTTTGGACTGTTTTTCAAGTCACTCAGTGAAGTTGGCTAAATATAGAGATTTATTGTCATCTCACATACTGTAACTCCTGCCATCTAACTTCCAGATACCTGAAGCTATTCGAGTTTGTTTCCTTTAACAAGAGTAATATGAAATCTATCTGCTTTAGCTTCAGTCATAAACCTTCGTTAAACTTTTTAAATTTTTTTACAAGAAACAAAAGAGATTATGGAAGTAGTTGGAATTAATATATTTATTTTTACCTTGTGTTTCCTTTTCATATTCCCTTTAACTTCACTGTCTCCTGTATAGAGCTTAATCGTCTTTTCAGATGCACTTATAGGTGTAAAATGTTCATTTGGAAAGAAATAGAAAAATAGTGAGTGGAAATGACCCTGTCTGATCTATCATGATAAAAACAGATATTATTTTTTTAAGAAGAGCACAGAGAAACTCTCTCAAGGATAGAAGGGGCAAGGAAGACAGCAAACATGGACATTGACACCAACCTTGTTTATTGCCCAAGAGACAAAAGCAGTGACTTAACACGCTTAACACAATTTGTGCTCGCAAGCTCTTAGGACCTTTTTGAGCCAAGATCTGCCATCCTTAGGAAACCCAACTGTATTTACAAAGAAATCATGTGGGGCTTTGTTCAATTTTATGTATTTTTTTTATCCCTTATAAAACAAAGAATAGAATCTGAAAATATTTCTGGAACTGCAACCATACATAATTTTATCTGAAAATACTGAGGGTGTTTCTTAGATAACACAGGCTCATTGGAATTCTGACCCACTTGCCATACTACAGCACAGCCACCTATTTGAGGAGCACTAGTAACCAGTGACAGGAGTTGGTGTGACTTTTGAGAATTTGTCACATCCCACAACAGAATTTTACGGCTGCTTACCTCTAATTGCTGAATTAATAGAATCTATTTTTCCTCAGATCTCACCATAGGAGCATCTGTGGGTCTCAGTATACCTGGAATTCTAGTTTTCTGAAGCTTGTCTAGGGAGCTGAGCTATTCCCAGAGGATGTATAAATCACAGACATTGTAAAACAGAGCTGAGAACCTGGAACTTGGAAACTGGGTATCCTGTTATTTACTTTTTCCCAGAGTACAAGTCAGAGAGCATTAAGACTGCCTTTTTAATCCAGAGTTCAGAAGCTGACTGAGCAAAGAGCCAGAAAGCAGAGGAGCCAGTCGGCTGTGGAAGTCTAGAAGCTTTGGAGTTCCTAATCTAAAGACATTTAGATAATGGTAAACTGCACCAATATACATCATGGCAGTTGAACAGTTAGGCAACTTATAAGAGAGCAGTTTTGGCAGCTACTTCAGAAACACTTGAAAATGAAAAATTCCTATTTGAATGAAAAGCCCCAAAACATGTTAAGTATTTTCCATTAATAATATTCTAATAAAATACATTTGGCAATTTAATCTGTAAATACTTTCAGGTTTACATTTGGTTTATGTCATGCTAACCTGTGATTTTACTAGGAAGAAGACTGTATCTTGTAACAAAATTTTTAACTTAAATATATTAGTGTGTACTACCCTTTCTTACAGTTTTTAAATACTTCTACACATAATTTTAAATATAAGGCTTGAATTAGATTTTATTACTATTATCATTAAAAAGATGAGATCTTTATCCAGCTGACATTGACTTTCATATGTGACAAAATCTAGAGCAAAAATGTTCAATTAAATTATTTGATGGGAAGAACAGCATTCTGCTAGTGTAGTTTGTGAAAGGACAGTGTATGAAATAGCATAAAATAAACCAAAATCTGTTCTGATGTTACACCTTTCTCATGTACCATTGTGTTTTGAAGGTATTTAAACACAGTTTTAGAGAAGACAAGACCTGACGTGGCCATGTCACTATATCCTATGATGTCATTATATTATTTTCTTGACCTCACTTATTGACAGTTAAAATGATATTGCCAGGCAATCATTTTGCACCTGGAGATAGTGAACTATTTCATGTTAATGTAATCCATTTCATATGATACCTTCAAGCTATGAAGCAAAGAAAAGAGATTAGTCTGCTGTTTGGTCTCTAAAGAACATCTCAATTTTTAAAGACATAAATAACATGAAAAGTATGTGATAAGATTTTCTTTAAAAAACACAATTTCCTGGCTTGATTAGTAACATAGAAATCTCTGTGTTACTAAATATCTATGAAACAATTATCTTCAAAATAGAGATCATGAGTCAAATGTTGAACCATCAAACTCTGAAGATTCATTAACAAAAATTGAAGATTTTGAATGGAGATATTTCTCTCTGTCAGTTTTAGCAATCTAAAAGTTAGACTTTGGACTAATCTGCCGAGGTCTTCTCTATAGCCAAGAAGGAAAAACAGAATTTCTAAGAATAATTACATATGCAATCCTAAGAAAAAGTGTTTAAGATGTACTGAAGCACCTTGCACACATGTATTTTTTTCTTTCTAATGATTAGAAAGCAAGCTTTTATGATTAAAGCAGACACCTAATGTTTGGATTGTTAAAGATAGGTGAAAAAAAATCCTATACTTCATCCATAACACTTTCAAACATTTTTGGGACACAACGAATTTGGACTACCCAAAAGAAACCATGAGTGTATATTACATTATAGCTAATTGAAGGTGGAGAATGTCCTGTTTAAATTTGATATTTACATCATTTTGTTGACTTATTTAAGTGTAAGACAATCCATCAGAAGATCACGCTGGGCAATGAATGGATTGAGAGCAACCCTGTGTAGAAGGATTTAGGGGTATTGGTAGAGGTAAAACTGAATATGAACCAGCAATGTGTGCTCACAACCCAGAAAGCCAAACTTATCCTGGGCTGCATCAAAAGAAGTGTGACCAGCAGGTTGAGGGAGATGATTCTGCCCCTCTACTCTGCTCTTGTGAGACTCCACCTGGAGTACTGTGTTCAGCTCTGGGATCCTCAGCACAGGAAGGACATGGATCTGTTGGAGCAGGTCCAGAGGAGGGCCACAAAGATGAACAGTGGGCTAGAACTCTCTCCAATGAGGAAAGGCTGACAGAGCCTGGGTTGTTCAACCTGGAGAAGAGAAGACTTCGGGGAGACCTTGTAGCTGCCTTGCAGTACCTAAAGGGGGCCTACAAGAAAACTGGAGAGGGACTTTTTGCAAGGACATGTAGAGATAAGATTAGGGGTTTAAACTGAAAGTAGATTTAGATTAGATGTAAGGAAGAAATTCTTTACTGTGAGGGTGGTGAGACACTGGCACAGATTGCCTAGAGAAGTTGTGGATGGCCCCTCCCTGGAAGTGTTCAAGGCCAGGTTGGATGGTGCTTTGAACAAGATGGTATAGAGGAAGGTGTCCCTGCCCCTGGCAAGAGGGGTTGCAACTAGATGACCTTTGAAGTCCTTTCCACCCAAAACATTCTATGATTCTGTGATTTCTTCTTTTGATTCAGTAGCCATTAAATAGTAATTTTAACCTTTTGTTTAAAATACAGTATGGGGATAATTTGGATCCTGCATTCCATTGTCAGTGAAATGACAATAATGATTGACAGTACATTACCTTGTGAGAGTGCATGAAATGTCTCAGCTTGTGTATTTAAATAAGTGATTGTGATGAAAGTAATGAAAGTGTTGAAACCAGTAGGTCTGCAAGAAAAAAAGATTCACAATACAGCCTGCTTCCCTTTTACATGGTTGCTGCTGAAAGAGGCACTCCCATTCTGCCCCTCTGTCCTCAGCTACAGGCTCTCAGTGCCCTTGCTATGCAGATTTGAGTATTTGGATGGCCTTGAGAGGAGCAAGAGGGAATTGATTTGCTTGATAAATAACTATGGTTTTTGCATTATGTGTCTTGAGATAGATTCCCTATTGGTCACCATTCGACCTCATGATTGCTGAGAAAGCAGAGGGAGTGTGCAATGAGGGAAGAGAGGGAAACAAGCCACCCCTTTTCATGGAAGTCTACAGTCACACCAGGTCATAACATACTAAGTGCTGAGTAGTCTCATTAGGATGGAGAAAAAGGCTAAAAAGAAGGGAAAAATTAAGTTAGGAACATGGAGACAGACAGTAGTTGATTGGGAGAGATTAATGGGAAAAGTTGTAGTATGTCACTAGCTGAGCCTTTCAAAGTGAGGCCTTTTGCACTGTCATAGTGATGATTAATGTAGGCAGATGTGACAAGGAAGGAAAGGAAGAAAGGGGAAAATGCCAGCAGCATAAGGAACTGAAGGAACTTACTGTTTTTAACAAGGGTTAACAAAGAAGTGAGAAGCACCTAACAGAGAGCTAATGACAAACCGAAATTACCCAGGAGGTGGGAATGTGGGTTGACAGGGGAAGCAGGTCCAGGATATACTGGAACAAGTGCTACTGCAGAGCAACAAGTATAGGTTTGGGGGTACTTGAGGGCTAGCTAATAATAAACAAAGGCTTCCTGAGCCTTTGGAGGATTTTCTTGGGAGCAGCATGAAACTTGTTGCTTTTGGAAGGCTCTCAGTAGCTTTGAGTTTTGAAGGGTTTTGTACATCAATACTGTACTAAAAAAGAGTGACCTAAACCACAGGACTGCACACTATTAGTTCTTAAGAGTTTCACAAAGAAATATCTTTGAATATTAAACAACAATTGTGTCTCTGTGCTGTTACTCTTCAGCTCAATTTATATGTATATTCTGTTGAAATGTTCATATGAACAAAAAAAGACCTCATATTTCCAGTCTCAAGCTGGTAAGTAAAAAGAATTACTTAATCTGTCATGCTATTGGTATATATGAAGTTTGCACAGTTATAGCTCATGGATTTTAACCAAATCCTGATAAATTCAGGGCAAAGGCATAATGTTTTTAAGGTAAGCAGGACAAATTTTATTTTTCTAATAGAAAACAATTAAAAGTAGTAAGACATCAAAAATTCTCAGTGACTAGATAACATATTGCCCAACCAGATAATTAGTGTCAAGCTGTGTCAGGCAGATTTGAAAGGCTAAAGCAAGCCATGGTGAATCAAACATCAGACTTCCTGTCATTTATGAAAGTACAATTTCTGAAGCACTGAAAGCAAGATGACACACTTTAACCAAAGATAAACACTTTTATCTTCAGATATGGTAGAACAGGAATGTTTTTTTTAAAACAAATTCTTCCCAATTCTAAGTTACTTATATAGAGACAGTTAGAAAATCACAGAATAAGCCCCCAAAGACCAAGTGTCTTTGCAGTTTTAGTGGATGAGGCAGTCAACTGTGTTCTTCATGATAGGTAAGATGAATATTTAGTCCAGTTGGAACACAGACTTTGGAAAGACTGAAGTAGAGGATAGGTAAGATTATTTCAGAACAGTTTTGGAAGTACGCTGGTGGAATTCACTGACCTGCTTGAAGAATAGCTAGTACTATGAATAATAGCATCAATTTATTCTTGAAATTCGGAAGAGGCCCTTTTCATGCTAGAGATGAGTTCCACATAAGGAAAAAAATTCTTTTATAGTTAATGGAAAGAATTACCTTTTCCTGAAGTTTTCCTCCTATCATCAGACCTCAAAAACAAGGAAGACAGATTTCACCCTAACTGCTGTTATGAAGAGGCATTTTCTAGCATATTTTCTGCAATGAAAAATACAAGTTAGCTATCCAGTCTTCTTCCAACACAGGATTTTTTTCTCTCTGCTCCTGATACTGTTGTGATTCTGTGTGTGCTGACTCTTTATTCACAGCAAATTTCAGTTGCAGGTTGTGGCAGTATACACTCTTCTTCATTAGTAGATTTTTTTAGACATTTTTGAAATACTTGTTATTTAAAAAAAACCTACCAGAACATCTGAAACATTTGATAATAGTCTTAGTGACTTGGCATGCCCTGCTTTTCAGGAGGATGAAATTACTTGCATAGTGTATTTTCCAGTATTTTAGTAGAAAAAAAAAAAGGTAAATTCATCAAGCTTTAAATAATCTTTCACCACAGATTTTTCATTATCTATACAATCTTTCCCTCTTACTAAAACACGTTTCATCAAAAGAGTTGCTGATCATTTGACAGAAAAAAGTGTGTTAATTTACACAGTATATTTACTACAATTTTAAAAGTTTATTTATTTGTTAAATTGCTGAAATCAAGGGATGCTATGATATGTTAAGAAATTTAGACCTGATATTTTTCTCTTTGATTTTAATAAATACCCGTGTGTATCTATTAGACATAACACATCCTCAGTGACGAAGACCCTAAACTGTTTTCTTTCACTACAAGTCAGTCCTTTTTCTTTTTTGTTTCCCCATTAATAATCCTGATTTAGACTTCTCTGAAGACAAGGCGTTCACTTTTACTACTCCATTAGCCTAATTTGTAAAATGATCTACCAAATCTCTATTTATGAATATCACATTCCTAATTTAAGTTTCCTTTAAATATGTAGCTATTCACTCATCCATTTAATGATGCACAATTGCCTACATTATTGAGTTATTCTGAAATCTCTGTTTAAAGGTTTTTTTAGATTTTTATTTTGAATATATTTACTTTGTACAGCATACTGTGATAACTTAATTGAATAGGCTAAATAATTTATGCAGTAATATACTGTGTGAAACAAAAGTGTCACAGCAAAATATTTTCTTTAAATGACGGGCAGTTAACTCTATCAAAATAATTTATGCCTAGAAGCATAAAGGGAACGATTACCAAAGGAAAAACACATTACCTTTCTCTTCATATAACAAAATAGTTTGCATGCAGCTAGGAAGATATTCCCTAAAGTACTAAAGATACTGAAACTACACAGAGTAACATCAAAGACATTAGAAATAATTTTTATTGCCATACAGAAGCTGAAAGAAAAATAGGCAAGTCTTCCAATACCACCTTTGTCTTTCAAATAACCCATTCTTCTCTTTTGAGAAGAACACTCAGGAGAGATGAAAGCTTAAATAAAACAGCTTTCCTGATGAAAGATGTATTTTTTTTATAAAAATCAACCTAAAAAAAGAATGTGTATGCATTTTGTTTCAAATGCATTATGTAGATTTGAATATTAGAGATTGTTACTGAGTTATAAAGTAGAATTAAGAGCAGTGTTATCAATAATAAGAGGAAATAATTGGGTGGGTTGACCACAGAGCATAGGCTTAACTCTTAGAAGATAACAGCAAAAATAAGAAGTATTAATATTAATATTAATTATGGGAAAGTTTTTATTAAATGGGATCTAAATATTCTATAAATTTTCATATTAATCTGATAGATATGGATTAATTTTAACTTCATGTAGTGAGTCTTATAGTAGAAGGAATGAGTGCTCTGTTATTTGCTTGAAAATTCACTGGATAGGATTGTCTTTTTGATCTTTTTCATGATTATTACAAAGCTTGGACAACATGCTTGGTAGTAGATTTGATCTAAAAATCTGTTTAGTCATTTAAAGTCTTTTAATTGACCTAAAACTGACCTTTTAAAAGATAAAACAAATACAGTCCCTGTTCAAAAGATTTTACCATCCAAAATGCAGGCATAGGCAGGAGAGATTGCTGATTAATAAACTAATTTGGCTAATTAGCTGGAATTTCAGGGCAGGATGGACATCCAGCCAGAGAATCACGGGATTCAGTATGGTATCATATACTCGTATATATGGTCTCATAGGATGGTCTTTCTAGGTGTGTTTTTCAGAGCGGGTATATCATAAACCTGACCTAAATGGGGAACGTTCCCCTGATATATCTAAAGTACGTTAATGTCAGCCCACAGATATGTATTCTAATACTGTAAGCATGTACATTCAGTCTTTAAGTATGTCCAGAGTGCAACCTCTACAGCATTCAGGGTCTCATGTTCACACACAGCTGATTGGGCACTGGAGTCAAGTCTTTTCATAGATGATCATTTTATAATTGATGGAAACAACCCTGTATGGTTTTGCACATTTTTTTTTCCTACAGTTTTATCTTATTACAACTAATCTGTTCACTGGCAATGACTGATATAAGCACTGTTTTCAATCAGTAGTATGTCTACTTTTTTGTAGGGGAGGAAATATTTATCGTAAACTGTTCTGAACTGGGCCTTTTTAATCTTATAGCTGGAGAACATGGCCTCTTTTAATTTACAACTACAGATCTAGTCTTAGATAACCAAATGCTATTCAATATTAAAGTGAGGTGGAAAGCATTTGAATTTATGGAAATTAATCTGTTCCCATGACTTCATAATAAGATTGATAAGAAATGTGCTGAGAATAATTCAAGTGAATTTTAGAAATAACTGGAAGGTGTAAAATCCAAATTATTATAGTAATTCAAACTATAGTAACTCTCAAGGAAATCTCACTTTTGACTGAACTTTTAATTTTTAACACTAATCACATTTTAGTGCTGAGATTTTTAAGTACTCACTATTGGCTTAAACTTGTCTCTGGAAATTAATGCAAATTTTACTTTTTTACTTCATGAGAAAGTCAGGAACAATCTGAATACTATTGACAACTTCACTGTAAATGCACCCTTAAACCTGTTTACACCAAGAGTATTTTCCTGCTGAAACAATAAAATCCTTAATGTGGTATATCATCTGGCTTCATAACATTTCTGGAGCCAGGGCTCAGAATCAAGTTTGATCAAATTTTTGAACATATAATTCATAATTTAGACAAACCCATTCCATTTGTGAGAATGGATTAGCAATTGCCTGAAAGGCTCAACATCCATTAATCTTAATTGTTCTTCAGCTTAAATATACCACCAATTTCTTTAAGCCAGCAGTCTGACTTTCTTTGCCCAGTTGGAAATAGAAAAGAGTTATGCTTGTTTTACCAGTATATATGTTTGTATGTATGGATAAGGAAATAATCCAAAACCACATCTGCAGTGGAAATCATCTCTAAAATGGAAATGTCCACATCTAAACTAGCCATCTTAAGTTTCTTAGTCTGCAGAGAAAAATAAGAATTTTTACAGCCAGGGTCTTTTAATCTTGAGGTAGTTGTCTGAACTAATTCTTACTAATAGTTCCCCTAAATTTACTTATTTCGCTCCATCTGCCTGGTAAGAAGGTTTGGGTTGCCCATCACACACATGTCTACAATGTAGCCATGTAAAGCTTGACTCCTACCACTCTTGTAATGCAAATAGTTTTCAGTATACTCTCAAACTGACTAAGGTTTCTGAAAACTCAAAAATAGTGACTATTACATTCCTTAATGTTAATATTGTTTCCCTGTTGCTTAAAATGATTTTCAACACATCCATACTTGATTAGAGCTGGGTTAGATATGTCTGCACGAATTTGTACTATGCAGTGTGGGCCTGCTCTGAGTGGAGAGGTAGCTTTTTGGAATACTATGGACTTGGATAAAGCCAAAGGTGAAACCCAGAAGTTAGCATTGTCAAGATAGTGTAATTCTTTGATCAGTTGAAAACAGGAAGTGGACTATGCTCAGCAGTTTGTTAGTCCAAAGCCCTGAAAGCCCAGTATGACTGCTATCATGCGATGTTGTAACACATGGGCTACGGCTATCCCTATGGGCACGAGCAGTCACTGCTCCCAGCTCTGCTAATTTTCTAGGTGGCACAAAGGAAAATTACCATGTTTTGTCTCATATCTTACTGCCCCAGCTCTATCATCTTTCTTTCTCCTTAGACAGGTATGACAAGCTACCTTAGCCAGGAGTGCAGAAACGTTCGGCTTTGGCTATGTAGCTGTCAGGACCTTCCTGGGGTTACCTGGCCTGTGGGTGCAGAGAGGCCTGACCCCAGGTTCACAGGACTCCATAATAGACACCGACACAGAGGAATTTACCTTCTAAATTTCTCCACTTTATTACAGTGTGTGCAGCATGGGAAGTTCTCAGAGACAGAAAGACTATTTTGGGCAAAAATTAAGTCATTTTTATATCACAGAGGCATAAAGGGGCATTGAACACCACAACTTCAAGGAGACAATGCATACCGTTAACTTCTATTTTTCAACTGGGATAGCCAATAGATTATAATGTTTTCTATTCTCTCAGACCGATTTTTATGTTTCCAGTCTGTTTTCCTGTTCTTGCAGTTACTGGCAGTTATGGGCTCTTACTTTCTCAGGATGTTTTCCCCCTTTTTCCAGACTATTTTCCCCTTTTCAGAGGGTAAGTAGCCCTTATAATTCTTTCTTTTTACACTTATCAATTTTATCCCAGGATGTCTCTGGTTTCTAGGTACTCAGCTGTACTTCAAAGATGCCAGCTGCACTTTTCAACAATGGTTCACAGACCTAGTCCCAAGCTGGCAGGCATTTTCTCTTAGTATTTCAGCAGACATTTTCTTCTGTTCAGTAACTTTCCTCTTCTAACCAGGTCACCTTTCTGGTTGCTCACATCCATGGCTTAAGTCTTGATAGAGTTATACTGAAACAGAGGTTTCACCTGTTGTTTCTTACCACCTGTACAGAAGTACCAACGACTTTTGCACAGATGACAAATAAATCTCTAGTAGGATATGTGACTTTATATTATTTCTGTTGCAAATAGGAGGCTGACTTGCAAAGCCTTAAGCTCTTCTTGCTGCTCAACAAAGAAGTAAAAATGTGCTGGCTTGGGAAAGAATGTGAAGAATGGTGCATAAGTTTATGTCATTCTCACTTAAGTTTTGAGGAAGAATCATGCCTCAGAGAGACATAATGGAGTTCTACTCCAGAGAGGAGACTTTATCAGGAGGCAAGAATTTGCTTGACTCATAGCAAATTATGTTCCTTTCCCACTGTGCTTAGGTCAGCCCAGGCTGTGCTCACACTCCACTCTTTTACTGCCCACGAGTACAGGTGAGGAAGAAAGGAAGAGTTACTGCTTCCCCCTGGCCACTGCTCTCTGAGGCAAAAACTGCTCTATAAGGTAAAGGGTCCTCAGTCCTCACTTTCAAACATTAAAGCCAACACTTTTCAACACCCAGAAGGATCAAAGTTTTCCATCAGTGTTAAGAAGAATTTATCAACATTTGATAGAACCTTGATCTGTTCCATGAATCTGATAGAAAAAAACAAAACAAAACAAACAAAAAAACCAAAACCAAAAAAACCCAACCAAGAATTAACTTCAGCACTTTATACCAACACAACAAATAAATAAAAAATAGTAAGTATATTCACTGGTTAATTCCAGAAACCATGCATATAAAATACTTCATAAAAAGCAGGCAAAATGGTCCAATGATGTTTTGTTATTCTCCATGACAAAAGGGTTTTAAGTGTGTCCTTTAGATACAGGCTAATTTTAGTTGATAATAGTAGTGATAATAAAGTACAACAATCTCTGCTATCAGTGTAAAATAGAATTGGTAAAAAAAAAAGAAAAGATTAAAAGAAAGACCTCACATGTTTTCAGTGGTGAACTTCTTGCAGTCTTTTCGGTTTAGTATATAAATGCAATATGGTATTTAAACATCCTGTGATACCCCTGCAACTGCTAAAATATTAAAACTTAATTGATTTAAAATAGCTCTTATTCATAATAGCTTTTGTGATCAAGACACTTGATCATTAGAAAATGATCACACCTAAACCAAACTAAAATCAGTTTAAGCCAAAACAAGCCATAAAAAAGTCTTGAGGTTGCCAGATAAACATGAAGCCTGTGACCTTTTATAAGTAATGACAAACTTGTATTTAGAGGTCTAAAAAAGTTTAAAAGTGTCTACTGCCATTTGAGAAATCTATGACAGAGTTGACAGAAATGACACAAACTCCTTTCTGGAGTACATCAGAATCCATACAAGACACCCTAGCATGCCTAATACGGCTAAACATCTCTGTTGAAACAATTGAATGTCACCTTTACATTTGTTCAGCTGGGTAGCTCTTCACCTCAGAAAGACATAATGGAGTTCTACTACAGAGAGGAGCCTTTATCAGGATGCAAGAATTTGCTTGACTCATCAGAATTGATAACGTGGGAACATATTCTGAAGGTGAAATGACAGCAGAAATTTTTGTGCTTTATTATCATTACCAACTAAAGTCCAGTGACTTGAACTTTGTTTATAATTGAAGCTTTTGAATACCAAGATTACATCTAGACCTCTGTAATAGGTGCCTAAATGCAAGTATCCTCTTTTCAAACTGAATTACATTACTGAACTAGCTACTAATTCTCCAAAACTTATAGCCGTCTCACATGTACTGTGTCATATTCCCTAGCTTTGTGGAGAAGTCTTCTAAATTCCAGGCAGTTCTATTGCTGAAGTCTAAAGCAGTCAAACTAGGTCCTACACATTATGTCTAGCCACGATTTCAACTTATCTTTGAGAAGTAGATAACTGTCAAATTGATAGAGGTCAAACACGCCAAACTAAGAACCCTTAAAAGTTGTATATGCATAAAAAGGTATCAACAGTGGGCTTTTATTTGTATTTACGAATAATAAATTCTTCATAAGCAGTCTCATGCCTAAATTCTCACACAGAATTTGGCAAATGTATACATTTATGCACCTGTGCCTGAGTATAAAAAATATTTGATGTTGCTCAAATCTAAAACTTTAAGTGCTCTGCAGTTTTCAAGTCTAAAAATTTTCAAGTCTTCTTACCTCCAGGTTGCCCCAGCTGAGAGCATTGATACAAGTTTCCAAGGTAGGTAGTAATCCTGGGTGACCTCTTGGACCAGCTTACATATAGCTGGTTTCTAGATGACAGTTTCTGAAAAGGCATTTCCCAAGGCACTTTCTGAAAAGGTTCTCCATTTGATATATCCCATGATGTAGCCCCTGGAATCCTTTTTTCTGTGTTTGAAAATCAGACTCCTTTCTGACTGTTGGGACTTATTCCTTACCAAACAAAGCTAATAAGATTTAGCATCTTCTGCCTGTGTCTGTCTATTCCATTTTAAGCAGTAGCATATGTCTTTAAGATAGACAAAACTTATGTGTCACTGATTCTGCTTTTGAAAAGGTGGTAGGAATATGTAGAAAAAGTATTTTTAATTTTCATCTATAAAATTACTACATTTCTTAAAAAGAATGGTTACAGTGTGTTTCCTGAAACATTTTTTCTGGAAACAATTCTTTCTGGAAACAATGAAATTTGGTAACAAATACACTAATGAAAGGCCCTATTTAATATTTTTGTCCAGGTGACATTGTTTATTCATATGCAAAACAAGTTTCTCACTAGTATTTAGTATGACAGAGCAAGGGGCATTGTTTCAATATTTAGAGGTTGAAAAATACACAGCAAAGACCATTGAAGAGCCATCTTTGCTCACTTGCTCTCCTTTTGTCTGCACTCTTTATACCTCTGCTTTCTTTGAATGTTTTTTAATTTATTTGTTTGCTTGTTTGTTTTGCTTTCCTCATATTATGGCAGTATTGCTGACTGTTGACAAAACATTGTATTTTGTAAATAACACCAGCCCATCACTTGCTGGTCTGTGGAAACTTCATCTCTGGACTGTTCTTCCTCTTTCTCCCTGTCCCATAGCAAGAGAGAAACTTTCTACTTGGACCAATGCTTTGGCTGGAGAAAACACGTCCTTCTAAACCTCACAGCAGTGTCACAGGGAGACCTGCAGAAAGAGGTGGGAACAACTGTGGATGACACTGGAACAGGCACAAATCATCCAGGGAAACATCCACATGTACTTGTGACCAAAGCCAACTTGGTAAAGCTGCTGGAAAGTAACTTGGCAGAAAAGGCCCTGGGGGTCCTGGTGGACACCAAGATAAACAGGAGCCAGCAGTGACCTTGCTGCAAAGGCAGCGAGTGGTACCCTGGGCTACACAAGACAAATCATTGCCAGCAGCTGGAGGGAGGTGACCCTTCCCCTCTGCTCAGTGCTGTGCCCGGGTCTGTGTTCCCGGTAAAAAAACCACCATGGACATACCAGGGAAAGCCTCTCAGTGCCCCCCTGCTGCCCAGAGCATGATTATTGGGGTCAGAACTGGATGCTGTGTTGACCCGGTGTTGGCCCTGAAACAGCACCAGTGCCTGCAGGGACAGTGCTCTGCCAGCTCTCCCACTGGGGAGAATCAGGCTTTTGCCAAGAAACACTGCCCAGCATTGGGACCCCCATTCGCAACCTTGCTCAGGCCAGCTGGACAGTATCCTGAGCCCCACCAATGTGTCTCATGTGACTGATCCTGTCCTTGGCAAGATGCTGCTGTGGCTCCAGGTTGGACTTGCTCACGTGGCTTAGAGTCATACTGGTGCAGCCAGGCCCCACAGCAGTTGCCTTTCTCATGAGTGATGCTGCCTGCTCTGCAGAGAGAATCCTAGCCCCATGCACCCATCTTAGCATCCCCTGAGCTGCTGCTCCACGAGGGTTTGTGGGTGACCCAGGGCTGTGTGACAAGGAAGAGGGTCTTCCTCTTCAGGGATGCCTTGGTCATTGCCAAGCCCAAGTAAGACCCTCAGACCCCAACTGCCTTTCCTCCCAAGCCCTGGCTCCGGGACTAAGGTAGGGAGACCCAAGGAGCAGCCGAAGGCCCCTGGGTCCCTGGTGCTGGATGCACCCATGTCCATGCCATGGCAGGCATATGGTGGAGGGGAGCCACCAGGCTGGTAGCAACCAGCATGTTCCCCCTAGGTAATGCCTGTGGCTGGTAGCTGCCACCACAGCCTGGGGCCCCTTTCCCAGAGCTCCGTGAGGGGGACACAGCTCTTCCAGACAGGATGCCCTGGGACCACCCCAAGGAGGCCACCTGAAGGTCACTGACTGCTGCTTCTCTTTGCTGACGAGCCAGCACCCGCTGACCCCAGCTCTGTCTGGCCCTGGACCAGCTGCAAGTGACGAGCAGCAGGAAGAGGATGACTCGGGATGCAGAGAAAGAGGAGTAATGCAGCAAGCACACCAACTTACTTGTCCTCATCTGGTCCTGTGGTTCCTATATTGTCATTTTTCCAGTGAACCTCAGTGCCACATCTCATGGCAACACCTCTGTCCTGCCCCAAAGGGCTTTGTCCTGCCTCTGTGTCGGTCCCCATAGGACAAGGCTGTGCAGGCATCTGCCTCTGCCCACAGGCTGGGGAACAGCAGGGACTCAGGCTCTTTCTCCTTTCTTTCTACAGCTCTTAGGTGGTAAAGAAGATGTGGATCAGCATAACTCCATGGGTAAGCCCTGCCTGGTAGTTCAGTCTGGGGGGAGTCAATGTTCATGTTGGGGGGATGCTCCAGAAGTAGTCATATGCAATAACACTGCTCCCAAGCTGGGGAGAGGTGGCCTCATGGCTACAGGCAGCTCTTGGGTAGAGCTAGCATTGCTTCTTCGCCCAGCTTTGTCCAGCCATCACCTGCCCACTCCCATCCTCATCACTGCTGTTGCTCTCTGCTCAAGTGATAGGTGGTACCTGGGTGTTTCAGGGTCACTTGGAAGTACTTCCCAGGTTGGCAGGAGAGAGAAAAAGCAGATTGGGTCTTACAGAGCTCTTTCTCTACCCCTTCCCCATGTACAGGCCACCAAAAGGAGTGGAGGGGAGCCCGGGTGACCCAGCTGCCCTCTGTCAAGCTCCTCAGGAAGGAACTGAGCCGCTGCAATGTGAGTGCCCATCCTGTCTCTGCTCTGCCACCTGATGCTTCCCCAGCTGTAAGAGACTGTGTTGGACTGTGTTTGTCTCGACATTGCTGCTGCACCACTACCACTTCCTGGGCTCAATATCCTGCTGCCGTGGAGGAGTACACTCTGAAGGAGACAAAATGTCCCTGAAGAAAACCACCATATCCACCCTAAGCTAGAACGACAACATTCTTCGTAGCATCTACCAAGCTGCACTTGTGCACGAGGCTGGGTGGAGAAGAAGCCAGGGTGAGGAAGACATGTGGAGGCTGAAGGTGCCGCAGGTTGAGCCCACCCCCAGCATGACCACCGTGAACACCTGGGCATGCATGCATGGAGGAATACGGGGTAGCGCATATGTCAATAAGCTCTGTGAAAATGGGCGGACCCTTCAAAGAAATCATGGGGACTAGGACAAAAAAAGGACTATGCACTCCTCTCTTAGCGGAGCTCAGGAATTCAACATTATCTCTCAGGGGAATTCAACATCACCTGAACTCTTTTCTCAGACCCCATCACCTGCACCGAGACTGAGTCAACAGGATGTTGCTGGATTCGTGATGGTGGTATCTGATCTCTTCCATTTGCTTGCTTAGTTGTTCTGACGTTTTCTTTCTTCTCTCTGTCCTATTGTTATTACTCCTTGTTATGGGAATAAAGCTTAAAAGATTGTATAGCATCTGACCTCGTTTGTGTCTTAATTTGACTCCTGGGATCATATAAGAACCCTCCCTGATATTGGATCGGGATACCAGCCCAGCATCAGGTGTATCGCTTCTCACCTTCTGCTTTTTTCCCCTTGCCCAGGCGATAACACTTCACACCAGCAGACTAGAGAGGCTGGTCAAGGGCCAGGTAAAGGTGAGGACTGCTCGAGCTGCTTTTGCAGGAGGTCCTCATGTCCCAGCCTTCCCCAGTACTGGCGTACTGCCCCACTGGGCATATCACGGGTCACTGACTGAAGCAAAGCCTCTCGGCTATCCCCACCTCTCACACATCACCAGGCACCAATGTAGCTTGCGTTTCTTGCAGGCTGGTGAAAAGCAGCAGACACCACCAACCCCATCTGGCAGCAACGGTGGACTTGGCAACTTCCAGGTGGGTTTGGAGAAGATGGGCAGGACGGGATCTTCTCCTCTTGCACACGGGCACTGGTGCTGTACTGGGGCTGCTGCTGCCCTTCCCTCAGGGCACGTCCATCCCCATAGCACTCTGGCAGGAGAGAGCTGAGCCACCGGGGGGCCCCTGGTTCCTAAATGGCATCTCTCCCTTGTGCTCAGCAGTGGGGGGACGGTGCTGAGAGGGTCTTGGAGTGCTTCCTCCAAAACATCCCTGCTGAGGTCCTTGATGTAGAACTGTACAAGGGGTGGATGAGAGCCCTGCAGAAGACCAGCAGACAGAAGAAGCTGGCAGGACTGAGAGAGTAAGCGTGGCAAGCAGCCTGCCTGCTCTACAGGGACTGTCAGAGGACAGGAGCTTGTAAAGGCAAAATAATGGCCTCCTTGAAAAAGCCATGTTTTCTTCAACCCATCTTTTGCTGCTGTGGGGTCAGATTTTGGAGGAATGTGGCACAGAAAAACATTTCTCTCCTTATAACATTGGAGGTTTCTCCACAAAGGGACTCTTGCCAGAAGGACAGGGGGGATGTGGCAGTAACTCTGTGAAGGCAGTTTGCCTGTTGCAGACATGGCATAGTCAGGGAGCCTTCCCTCGGTTGGTCTTGAGTGAGATCAACCTGCACAAGTGTTGACAGTGTCCACTTTATTAACTTTGTGTTTCTGTTCCCTCAGGATAGCCAACAATTTGCCCTGTGCCAACCTCCTCCTTCTGAAATGTTTTCTTGGCCTGCTGTTTCATAATAGCAAAAACTCTGCAACCAGCAGAATGACTGCCAGCAGCCTGGCCATCTGTGTGGGCCAAACCTATTCAGCCCTGCTGAGGAGCACACACTTCCCCTGGAAGTGCAAATGCAGATGACGGAGAAGGTACACTGTATTTACCAGCAGGCTACAACCTCCTGGGCCCACCCAAGTTTTGCTGTTCAGAGGTAGCTGGCTGCCTTTTCTCTTGAACAAACACTCATGGAGTAGCTGCCAGGAAAAGCAGCCCCACAGCTGCAGCTTTCTGTGCAAAAGCAAGGGTCAGGAATGGGAAAGGCTGTTTGATCCATTTTCAGACACCTGGGTTGAACCCAATGGTTTGATGTGTGCAGGTGATGGGCCTGTTGCTGTTCTTCATTGAGAACAGTGAGGAACAATTTGGAGAGGAGATGGCTGGACTTTCCAGCGCACCAAATGAGGAGTTGTCAGCATAGGTAGTTGAAGCAGAAACAGCAGACGTATGTCAGGTCTGCAAATGCCATGGCAATATGCCTCGTGCATGAGGGTATGGTTCCTGATGTAAAGCTGAGGCTGAAATGTATGGAGTCTTCTCCTCACCAGGAGTAGAGAACATATGTGTCTATGTCTTTCAAAAAAGGACTTCCTTCTTGATGTGGATTCAGATCCTGTGAAGGAGAAATCAAGGTCATCTGTCATTCTGCAGCTCCACCAAAGTTGAGAGTAAGGTTGATGCATGTTGAACACAGCACTTTGTTCAACGATCCTGTTAGCATTTACTCAGCTGAGCTGTCGTGTCAGTAGCTGTCACCTTCAGAAAAGTTGAGCTGAGATCCTCCTTCATGAGAACGTAATCAAGTCTATTTTGGGGTGGGGGACTGTGCAAAATATGGATAATATAAACCAATCCATGTGATCTGTTTTTAAGTGCCCAGGTAGCAATTTGGCAAGCAGTAGCTTCCTCTTCCAGGTAGGTTCACTTCTGCATGTCCATTGTAGATGCCTATGCAAAATTTCTGCATGATAAATGTTTTTCTAGATAGAAAAAAAAAATAGTTTTGTCCTTATGTTATGTACCCTAAAGAGTGAGGACTCCAAGTAATCTCAAACATGACTACTTTAACCTGTGGCTGTTAGCCAACCGTATTCCAGGTTTGCTGTTGTGATTTCATGCAATGCAAGAGAAACAAAAAAATCTACTAATTTCTTGTATTGTGACATAATTACTGCGGGTTCGATATGAGATATACAGAACACTAAAATGCCTATTGATTGCAAAATGTAGCTTGCAAGAGCAGTAACGGTGAATGCTAGTTATTTAACAGTACATACAAAAATTGTCACATAAGCAGTCTCTACTGACAGACTACTCTCTTTAAAGATTTAATATTTTTTTTAAAAGTAAAAACTGAACAAGCAAGAAGTAAGCTGATGCTATTGAATGCTCTCCTGGAAATCTTTACTCTTGAAAAGTAGAGGCAGGACCGCTGGCTGCAGAACAGACTTTGACAGTCAAACATCTATGTACATAAACCCTCTGTGACAACACCAACATTTTACATTCCCTATTATACTTCCAAGGACTTCATCATGAAATTGTTAACATACTGCATAAGTTAGTCTATATGTCCAGCAACTAGTGCCCTGTTCACCTGTGAAAATTGGATTGACTTTTTTTTTTTTTTTTTTTCCTCCAGTATGATTGAAAAGATATTCTGGGGCCAAAAATATGGACATATATTGATTGTTTCAGAGTTCACAAAGAAATCTATTAGGATGTTTTCAGTATTCTTAGCTTCCAAAATAATCTTCCACTTTCTTTACAGCAAGGCTGCCAGTTTTGTCATTGAACTGCATCTGTACTACAATGCTCATTGTAATTGCAAGATCTTGAGAAATAAATGACAGCTGTATCGGGAGATCAGCAAACTGCTCCTCCAACAGCTTCTGCAACACTTCCATTGATGTACCAAATTTAGACAGAAAAATCTCATGTATAGTCCTCACTAGAGAGGCAAGCTGCTGATGACATTTTAGTTACAGAACAGGAGTGTGAGGAGCATTAACTTCCTTTTGACCTTGGCACCTCAAGATCAAAGTACAGACTTTTCTTTTTGGAGACTTGACAGAATATTATTCACATCCTAATCATTCCAGTATTGATCCTGTAGCTCTAGGTCTGTTTATTTAAATGAAGACTTAATTTTTAAATAACATAAAACTAATAACTTATTTGTCTTTATCATTTCCTTTTTTCCCAATTCTCTGGAGAAAAAAAAAATATATTTTTTTTTTCTGCATATTTTACTTGAGATCGAAAGAGAATGATACATCAAACTCATGAGGGTTGATAGCTCAGGGGTTTTTTTAAATGGCAAAGTAAAGCCATTTTTGTTATGAGAAGTGCCTAGTCTTGGCTGAGCTATTCTGTAAATAATTTTTCTCAGTTACAAGCAGTCATCAGGATTGTTCTCATAGTCTTATCTTAGTATTATAAAGGTAAACAGACTGGCTGTACCATGTGCCCTTGTATCATGGTATTTATTCATCCAGACTGAGGAACTGAACAAAGTGCAAAAAACTGTCTTCCAGCTCATACCCACTGTTTTCTTACTTCAGAAATCACAATATGCCATGAAGTGAAGGGAGGATGCTGCTGCAGTCTTGGACTTTCCCTGGGATTTTGCTGAGACAATCAAAGCTAAGAGTTCAGAAGTGCCTCATATCCGCCAGTAAAGGCCTGCCCACAGATAACTTTGAACCTCAGACTAGTGAGGAAATGGAAACTGTTTAAATGATAGTAGACATGCATAACTCTCCCTAACTTGATGTGCTGCACTGTGTCTTCTACCCCTTACAACTTGCTTCAAAAGGAACGGGTTTGTGTCAGTGATTTGGTATAAATCTGAAGCTGCCACTACAGAGGCAACAAAGAATTGATAATACGATTCACAGACTGGGTCTGTCAACTGCAGACTGAACTGAGGCCCCTAGCTAAAACAAAACAAAACAAAAAAGACAAAAAATAAAGAAAATCAAAGAAAGAGAGAGAGGGAGAACTAGCTTAATTTCTGAAAGATTCAAAACAAAAGTACTGGTGGCAGCAATGACAGATTTGTGAGATTATGGAAGAAGTGGTATGATCTAGGCTTCTACAAAAACATCTCCCTTTGGGCATTACATTTATATGCATGAGCACTATTTTATTTTCAGTAGCAGACAGGTGTGTAATAGAATATTTTAATAATTTCTAAGAATGTGAATCCTGCAACTGATTGAAAGTAGAACCTTTTACATTAGTACTATTGTGACACGCCAGTAAAATCAATAGAAAATGTGAATTTTATAAATACAGGAGTGATCATGAATTTATTTGAACAAGATTCCAATACTAAGCAAACTATACAAAAAAAAAATCTGTTGCAAATATGTATGAAGCAGAAAACTGTCACTAGTTCAACCATCTCCACATGCTTTACTTTTCATACAGATCAATTTACAACACACATATTATTTTGGACTACCAATTGTTCATTTGCAGAACTGTCAGTTCTATAGGTCTTGAAATCTAATACCTCACAAAAACTATATATGAGGAAAATTGCAGTAGTGATCTTACATCTTTTATCCAAAAAACTGGTTTCTTTTACATCACTCAGCAAAATAACAGACAACTTATCTACTAGTTTTCTACACTATTTTTTGCTCTTGTACAGAAACCAAACAGTTCTGAGAAGTGACTGATGAGCAACAAAAACTTGCACAGGTGGAAAAATTCATGATCATAAGAGTGGGCATTGGGAGGATGTGTGATGAAATGTGGGACCAGTATCATCCTCTTTTCAGCTGAGTTAAAATTTTTTGTCAGCATTATGTGAGTACACTTCATCTCATGTGACTACTCTAAAGGTAAATTGTGTAGACATCTGTGAAAAATCCCTCTTTCACACAAACAGACCAAACAGATAAACACTGACTTTGCAGTAAAATGGTTACTGCTAGGCATCTGAGTTAACACTTGAGTGTTCAGAGGACTGAGGATTACTTTTAGTGTTCTGAAACATTTGCATCCTTTCATGTCGCTAATAACAGACATATTAAAAGTAGTATATGAAAAAAAAAGCAAGTAAAGGAGTTTTTATCTGTAACGAAGCCTTTTGATGATACAGGGCCATCTGCAGCAATACTAGTTCATCCTTCCTTCACATCAAAGTGGAAATGCCCTGCAGATCATAAAGTTGGATCACTAGTGAACACTTAACTTTTAACTTTGGGAAGAATTGAAGTTTAGAGTTGAATGCATCTTCTCTGTCTGCAACTGATCTGTTTAAACTCTTGTTAATTATTGGCTGCTCCCAATCAGGTGTCTCCTGCATAGGGTTGTTTTAAAACTGCAGGTTTCTATTTTTCAGGAATATTTTTCCTCCAGAATTTTGTACTGTCTTTTCTTCTAATATGCATGCCAACAATATATAGTCTTAAGTCCAACTTTTCAACACTAAGGTCAAGAAAATGCAGCTGTTGTGTCTCACAGGTAATTACCTATTTAACTGGGCTTCATCTCAAATCAACCCAGGTGCTAGCTGTTGGCAATATGTTGACAAACTAGAATATTTTATCTGCTTTTCCCTTCTCCAGATCATACTATTTAATATTATTCTGACTTAAACTTTATAGAATCATTTAGACTGGAAAAAAACCTTTAAGATCATCAAGCCCAATCCCTAACACTGCCAAGTCCACTTCTAAACCATGTCCCTAAGCACCTCCAGGGTGCTAATCCCCTCCAGGGATGGTGACTCAACCACTTCCCTAAGCAGCCTGTTCCAATGCTTGATAACCCTTTCAGTGAAGAATTTTTTTCTAATATCAAATCTAAAAACCTCCCCTGTTGCAACTTGATGCCCTTTCCTCTTGTCCTATCACTTGCTACTTGGGAGAAAAGACCGACACCCACCTCACTACAACCTCCTTTCAGGTAGCTGTAGAGAGTGATAAGGTCTCCCCTCAGCCTCCTTTTCTCCAGGCTAAACAACCCCAGTTCCCTCAGATGCTTCTCATAAGATTTATCCTCTAGACCTTTCACCAGATTTGTTGCTTTTCTGTGAACAAAGGTGTATGCTTGCCAAGTTAAAAACAAGCAAGCAAACAAACAAACATGAAGCTATTGTTATCTTCAAGTCTACAGAACAATAACTGTTGTGGCCATATGGTAAAGAAGGTCTCCAAGTTTCAGGCCCCTGTATGCTATAAAGAAATATGCCTAAGTCAGTCTGCCTAACATGTTTACAAGAAGGTGCCACAACTTCTACCATCTTCCTTATATCCTTTGCAGAGTAATGAAAGATGTGAGAAGAGTTTTTGTTGGCATGCAAGACAGAAGAAAATATTCTACATACAAGTTTCATGCCAGATCCATGCCTCATTTTGCATTACCTCTCCATGTGAAATGAAAGGCTTGTGATTTGCCTAAAAATAATTTTAAAAAACCCTTTCTTATCTTTAAAGAAACCCAAATGTTAAAAAAAACCCCAAACCCAAAACCAAAAAAACAAAACCAACCAGCAAATACACACCAAAACCCAAAAACTTTATTACAGTAAAATTTGCAGCTTTTTAAAACTGATACTAGGTTTTGAAGTGGACCCAGGGAAATGATAGCATAACACAGATAATTCTGGCTGTGATTCTAGTTTACAGATATGCTTTTTTTTCCATTTATTTCCTTCAGTTAGCAACCTTTTAGGTCACATAGTTTGATAAATCTGGGATTCAGCTTGTTTCTGAATAAAAATAAGTTTCATTGCATAGTTGTTTCTGATTTATTAACAAATAATTTTGGAATTATTTATTCCAATCATACATACATAGAAATGTATGTAGTTCATTAGCAGTTCTTAGCAAAGGTTATAACACAGAGATACTTTTCTGATTGGCAATGTGTTAGAAATGACCCCAAAATATGAGTGGCTGGAATGAGAAGGACAAGCCTGATTCCTTTTTTGTATCCTTATACATCTCATTCTGCTTGGTCTTCTTTGTGCATCAGACCATCCTGTTAATAATTGGTTTTCTTTTCCTCTCACACAATGCAAGGATGTAGGTTAAGCCATTGGACTTACCACAAAGATGTCTGATTGAAATCTCTTGAAGTTAAAGTGCCTCCCTCTCACAATATAACGAAGTACAAAAAAGAAAAATGACAAAATAGAATGCAACGCATTTCTTCTTTGTAAGGATTTTCATTCATTTCTATTTCCAAGATATCTCTCATCACTTTAAAGAGTTTGGCTGCTGCAAAAGTAAGTGCTCCATCTTAACAGTCACCACACAGTTATGATTCCATATTGCCTGGAAAAAATTATCACGTTCTCACCAGTCAGAAGAGAAAGAGCTCTTCCTCTTTCACTAGAGAGTCCATATTTCACTAGAGAGTCACTATTGCTTGTGATGTAACATTTCTACTATTGCTCATGATGTAACATTTGTTCCAAAATACTTTTTCAAGCTCAAAGACAGACATATGAATGCAATGGTTTGAGATGATTATACATCTACCAAGTGTCAACTGTACTTCGCATTATTTGTGCCAACTATTTTGCGATACAAAAAGTTACATATATGTGTATTTATACAAGTATACACACACAAACACAAATGCAAACATAGTATACAATGAATAGGAAATATTCAAATAATTGGGAAAAAAAGAAAACCCATCATAGACTAGTGCAGCTTCAATTAGTTGTTGTTTCACAAAATGTGAAAAGTGCAGCTCCATCACCTAGATGAGCAAGCTCTTAAAGATCCCAAGGGTCAGGTTTGTTCACAGGGTGGTTTCTAAGGTTCGGATTGTATTTGGCAGTTTAACAATCAGAAATTGATCCCTAACACTCCTTCCAGCATGTTTTGGACCGGAAGAGTCAAGTTGCTGCAAGTAATACAGATATATCGGCAGACCTACTTGTGAAAGCCTGTATAGTCTCTTTCTTCCATGTACCTGGCCTAGCTGAGGCTATTACTAACTATTGATTCCCTTCATAAGCAGTATATTTCATCAAAATCATCCCCACGCATGAAATTGGTACAACACATGAGGAACATTTATTGTGCAGTCTATTATTGTCCCAGCTCAGTGAACCATTAAGAATGAAGTGAATCACTGAAGCAAAGCAAGTTGAACCAAAAACTCCTGAAATTAGTAAAAAACAAAAAGATGTTTAGGCTGAGGGATTTTTATTTATTTTTTCTAAAAATCCTCTCTTTTGTAGTGCCTTTGACTAACAGCAAATAATTTTTGTTCACTTTCTTCACTTTCTCCTTATCTTCACATTTTTAGTTTTTGGGTGGCTTGGGTATTTAGAGCTCTCTCTAAAGCCTATTACAAGGTGTCTGCTCTGTTTTGATGCATGAAGTGCTGCAAAACAGATTATCCTGATTATCAGCAACAGGTGGGATAGGCCAGGACACAGCTGTACTCACTTCAGGGAGCTGACTGTCATGGCAGTGCAGGGGCTGGAGGCTCCCTGAGGTAGGGGAGGCTGGGAGGAGAGACCTCCTCATGAGGTCTGTCAGGGCAGAGCTTGACAGGCAGGGCTGTCCCACCACCCAGACAGGAGCAGCTGGGAGTTACCAGGGTAAAGCCAGGCCAGGACACGGGTCTGCTGGCAGGAGATCAGATCCATGTCTGGGCAAAGCAATGGCTGCAACATGGTGGAGGCAGGAACTCAGGTGGGCACTGAGCACAGGAGCTTCAGCTGAAAAGCCTCTCCCAAGGAAAGAGAGGGGAGACCCTCTGAGGCTTTCTAGCAGAGATATTTGGGGAAGCCACCAGTGAAGCACCTTCTAGCTCTTTCTTTCAAGGCTACCAGCAACACTGTCTCTAGTTTGGGCCTGAGCCCAGACAGCTGTACCCTGGGGAGGAGGGGACTTGAGGGTATGACACTGACTCTTATTTCTAGAAAAATGAAACCAACATGTTTTTACAAGTAGACAGACCACAGAGCAGCTGAAATAAGAAATTCTTGATGATCAAATGAGTTTAAGAGGACTGCAGGCTCTAATGGTTCCATTAAAAAAGAAAACCTTCTAATGCCATAAAAGCTTGAATAATATATGAACTCCACAGCATCAAATATGTAAATATATAAAACTCTATTTAGCACTCACCACAAGCTAATTTAGTACACTTTACCATAAAGCTGGTAAATAAGTTCAGAAATAATTTACAAAGGACTTGAGTGTAAACTGCAAGCCATGTATACAGTTGGAAAGGTGAATCAAACTGCCTGAGGTATTAGATGTAGCTAGCAGATCAAAAAAAGATCCTATGAGAAATGAGATAAACAAAGATAATCTCTGGCATGGTGAAAGGAGTGTTAAGAGAATGCAGTAGATATGCTTCCCACACCTTGAACAAGGATGAGAGATGCTGAAGGTTTTTTCTAATCAGACACTTACTCTCTCACTTCCAATGCTCAAAAAATGTGCGGATGTCAGGAATTTCTTATGCATTATAAAGGAAAAAAAAATGCTTGTGTTACTAGCAAAAATCTCAGAGGCAGTGTTTAAGTCCAGTGTCCCAAAGGCTGCAAGTGTAAAAGAGTAGTATAGAATCTGCAAGTGTCACAAAGAGAAGAATGTTAGAAGGGAAACTGAATTTAGGGTATTTGGTCTAACATGGGACAGATAGTATCATATACACAATCTGCGGATGCCATAGATGAACTCACAGAACTGCAGCTGAACACAAGACAGAAAAGGTCAGGCAGAACGTTGAAAAAACATCCTCCATCAGTAGTACCAGGAAAGAAAAAAGGGAAAAATCATCCTCTGTGTGGCAATCTGAATCAAAAGCAATCAGGAAATGCAAGTACTTACCAATCAGTAAAGTGCAGTTGAACAGTGAAAAAGAACTTCTGGCAGATAAATGCTTCAGCCTCCTCTACAAGGACTTAGTAACCTCACATCAAGCTCTTCCACTCTTCCTCAATGCCAAGCATCATTCTCCACTACAAATAAAACATGATTCTTTGTAGGTCAGAATGGCAGAATGGGAAGCTGAATGATTTGTGATGCTGAAACAAAGAACACTTCACCCTAGTCACCGGTGGAAATACTGTTCAAGTAATCATGGTTTGTTACAAGAAAAATCAGCTGAGATGGAACTGATCAGATTTAAATGCAAGCTTTTCAAAGTTAGATGTCTATTGTTAGCAACTTAGTGGAGCTGTCTTTAGAGACAATATAGAAAAGCAGGCATCTCCAGAGGGTGATTCTTTCACCTATTTTAGACACTGATGTTAGAGCAGATTAATCACTCTCTGATGATGCCAATTCCTCTCCATTGACTCTAGAAAGAAACTGTGTGATGACTGTAGACTAAAATGAATGACTTTTAGATGCTCTAAAGTTAGTGAGATGAATCCTACATTAGATTAGCAAATTAAAAGAATAGAATTTTGCCCTCCCCCTCTGCACATAAAGTGTGTTAACAGATTAGCCAGATAATCACTAAGTGAAAACAACTAAATCTTCAGGAAAGGTCTTTGAAAAGAAATGTGCTGCTTTTCTTAAAAAGTCATGAAAAATTAAGATTTTTCTTTTATTACCATGTCCTCTCAAAGCATTCTTGTTACATTTATTCTGGGATCACATCTCTGCCATGGAATGAAGATGCTTTGCATGTGACAGCAATATTGATACTAACAATATTACTCATTCAGAATCAGCATAATTTAATGGTGGTACAAGAAGATTGTCTAGATGTTTGAGTGCATATATTTCTGTATTTGTCAGTTGTCTGTAGTAATGTTTTTAATTGTATTATCAATGTAGACCAAACATGACTATGATCTCTTTTATTTATACATCTAAATTTAAAAAAGAGACAGAATTCAATCCCTTGTTGAAAGACCAAGTGGACCTTGCATACAGTGTTTATAACTAACCTCATTAAGAGCAGATCTGTATAGCAGGGAGATCTAGTTGGAGTAATGCAAACCAGAGCCTTTGGGAGAGCTAATATTAAATTAATTAGGGATCCAATACTTGAACTTATTCCCAGAAGCTTCTTTTAATTACAGGTATAGACCTGAAGTTCCTACAGGTTTTATGAAAGGAAGCATCTGTTGAAGGAGAGACCTAAATCATTGTTTTTAGTGACAATTTTTAATACAAACTTTAAAAGCTGGAAAGTCACAGGATATAAGCCTTCACATATTCTGTTTCTCATAGTAATGCTTGGTTTGTCTGATGACTGGTCATGTTTTCTGCACACATCTTAGGCTTATTGGGTCTATTAGCCTTTCTCACATTCAGTGAAAGACTAATAAAAAATAAATATGGCCTGGTAATAACGTGGTGTAACTTTATTCACATCTGACATTTTTGTTCATGTTGAGATGTATTTTATGTATTTTATGTGAACAGTCCCTGAGATTTCAGGTGGGACAAACTGCTTTACAGCACCATCATTTTTATCCATAGATCTCATAGATCTCTTTTCAAGGGGTAAAATCATTGTCAGTTTGGCTCAACTTGTCACACTGAGAGTTTATGTGACTTGTCCAGAGTCAATAATACCAACAACAGCATCAATGGCCTCTCAGCAACAGTAAATCCAGTGGGAGAAACACATTGGAGTCCAGATGATCTATTCAATGAGTGTCTCTTCTACATTAGAAATGCCAGGAGTGGCCTGATATGTGTGCATCTGTGAATACATCTGTGCATATATATGAAAGCTGTATAGTATAGTAATAAATAAATATTATGCATGCACAACATTAATTGCCACCTTGTAAGTAATTTCAGCTAGATGTACAGGAAGCTTTGCTGTGGATCTGAGCCTGCTTGCTTTTGTGGGTTTTATTCAAACCCTTAGTGTATGTTGAACACAGGGGTTTTTTTGTAGCTTAATGTGCTAGAGTTACTGCTAAAGCTTCTTACAAAACAAAGAATCAAAACAGAAATGTCTAGGGAGAGGAACAACAGCCAGAAGGTGAGACAAAGACAGAACATGAGAAGTAATCTCAGTTGGCAGGTCCAGCCAGCCACAACAGAGTGATAGTGTGGAAATTTGTTGAGAGAGATTTTCAGGACACCGCTGTCCACACAGAAAACAGGGCATGTATTATGCAGTTCAAAGCACAGTCCTCTCTGTTACTGCTGCTCTCAAATGCCTATGTGTGCAATAGTTTGCCCCCATATCATTTATACTTCTATCTAAACAGTAGTCAGCCATCTTTATACACTTATAATCTGCTGGAAGGGGAGGACGGTGCTTTTAAACATGGTTGCTTTAGTTATTTGAAGTATTTTCCAAATGGTAGATAAATCTAACATTCTAGCTAGTGACATAAGTTGCCACCACTTGTTTGACATGAGCTTTCAAGAGTGAGGAGTAAAATGTTTTCACAAAAATATTTTAATTTGTTCAAGTGGAGACTGTATAAAAAGCAAACCAAAATGAACGGGGAGTAACGGATAGCTGATTTTCAGCAGTGGATGTTGTGTATGTGCCATTGTGCAGAATTCCAGGAAGTTTCTTCCACACCAAATGGGACTTGGATCTATATTAATTTGCAAAGGTGTATGTGCTTATTCTGTACACTTTGGCCCACTTTATAAAGGCAGTTTTGAAGCCTAAATTCATTGAAAGAAATGAAAGTTAGATGCATCAATACCTTTGAGGAGCTAGCCTTATCTATTTATATCCTATGAAAACTCTGAAGTTATAACCATACTAGAAAATTAAACAATGCCAGGCAATGTTCCCAGGTACTAAAACATAATCATTTATCCTGTTAAATTTTTAACTTAGTCTCTGGCATGATTTTGTCCTGTGCCAAAGGATTATTGGCTGTGACTTGTGAGTTTGCATGGAAGTAGGATCATTCCCAGGATGTAGTTTGGGTACAGGCACCTTGTTCTGAGTGTAAAAGAGTTTATTAGTGGGGACATAGGCTTTTTCAAGCCAACCGGCCACACTACCAGAAAGAGTAGTCCTGTGAATGTTTCATAATTGTAACCCAAATGGCTCTGGGAGACATTAAAAAGCAGAGCTGAAGGTTCAGGGCTGCCTTCAAAATAAAAGAGGAATTCCCTTGGGAACAGAAAATTTACAACATTTCTAAATAAGAATGAAAGAAAGGCAGACTGGAAAAAATAATGTGCATCAGTAAATCTTTGTGGCAAAGTACAATTCCAAACAGATTCATTATTTAATTTGAAATGACCATCCATTAACTTACAGATACTTGCATGATAACAATGAAAGTGTATATGCCTTTCAGGAGGGCACTGAAACATGATGAAATATTTTGACAATGACAGGGCGGGGGGGATTACTGCACAGTACAGTGCATGTTAAAATCCTATTGGACCAGAATTAGTTGTACTGTTGAATCTGGCCTCTTATTGACTATTCTCTGTAAATATATTATGATACACAATAGAAAACATATCTAATAATAATAATTCATATTATCCATACATATATTCCATAATAAAAAAATTCAGACCATGCTGGTTTGAATTTTGTGCTCCTCATTTTTCCGTCCTAACTCAGTCCCTAAAAAAGCTGTTCTTTACTCTTGAGGTCACTTCCATGATTTTTCTAAGGCTTCTATGAAATGTTCTCATTTTTGTTTTAATCATTTACTGAACTGAAAATTGGGTTTGGATGTATATAATTGTTTTTACTTAGATTGTTTAACTGGTTCATATTTACCTTTTTTTATAACATTGAACATACAGTAAACATATGGCGTGTTTTTTCCCAGATTTACTTATGTCCTTTTTGTGTTGATACTTTTTTCCATGATAATATTTTTTGAGTGTATTAAAAAAATAGAGGAGAAAAGCTTGTGTTTTATGGGTTAGAATATTTTTAGTTTTCAGATACATCCTTCGTACAGGTAGAAATTTCTAGACCAATGAAGTTAGCAAATATTGAATTCTATTATAGTATTCCCTCAACATTTTTTTTATTCCCATTTTTCAGAATGGAATTTAAAGGCATGCTCCCACTGAAATTAACAACAGAGCTTTCATTTGTGTTAGACCCTTGTATAAGGAACGGTTATTCTGTAATAATCCATCAGTAATTATGATTTCCCAACAAAATATTTAACCATGGCAATGTACAGTAATCTCCACATAAGTTCTTTTTGCATAGAATTATCTAAGGTAAAATTGATCATACAAAAATGATCACCTCTGATCTTTCATCAATTAATATTGAAATATTTTGACTTCCATTCAGGCTATGGAAAATTAAGTTATAATCCAATTTGCATGGACATTGTACTTTAGAAACAAGTTTTAAAGCTCTTTGAATATATATACATCTTGTCTAAAAATATGTCACTTTCTGTTCTTTCATTCAACAAAGGGCTTATAAGTCTGAGATCTCTGCCAGAGAAATTCCAGGGATCTATAAAGGGAGTTTTAAGAAAATATTTTTTCCTGTAATGATTTCAAGAGTTCCAAACATTATTTGAAAGTTTCAAAATATCTGGATGTTTTATTATTAATTCCTTAAGAATGTAGGGTATTAAAATATTGTTTTAACATGTGTTTTTACTGAAAACAATCTTTTCAATTCAAATAAATTTGACTGCTTCTACTAGTAATATTCTTTCAGTAGTTAGCCTGACAAGTCCCCAAGACCAATACAAGTTTGGAAGGTTTACTAAATTCTTTTCCACTAGGGGTGTTTAAACATGAGAAGTATCATGCTGTTTTCTTCTCCTTTAATATGCTTTTCCTTTCAAATTGATGCACAGAACTTTTACTTTGCTTTACAAGGTTTGCTTATATTATGATATCTAAGAAAATGTCTCTCTTTCCCTAACTGTTCACAATCTTGTAATGTTGTGTGAGCAACAAACAGGGGGAGCTTGAAGCCATGATGCAGCACGAGAACTATGACATAGTAGTTATAACAGAAATGTGGTGGGATGCCTCACACGACTGGAGTGCTGCAGTCAATGGCTACAAGCTCTTCAGGAGGGATAGACAGGGAAGGAGAGGTGGTGGAGTGGCCCTGTGCATAAGAGAATGCTATGACAGCTCAGAAATCAAGTATAGTGATAACGGGGTTGAGAGTGTTTGGATTAGCTAAGGACCAATAAAGCAGATCTTGCTGTGGGAGTCTGCTATAGACCTCCCAACCAAAGCAGTGAGGTGGACGAAGCTTTCTATAAACAGTTGGGAGAAATTTCGTGGTTACTTGTTGTTGTTCTTGTGGAGGACTTTAACCTCCCGGGTATCTGCTGGGATCACAGCACAGCAGAGAGGGAACAATCCAGGAGGTTCCTGGAATGTGTGGAGGATAACTTCCTCACACAGCTGGTGAGGGAGCTGACCAGGGAAGGTGCCCTCCTGGACCTGCTTCTTGTAAACAGGGAAGAGCTTGTGGGGGAAGTAAAGGTTGGAGGCTGTCTAGGGTGCAGTGATCATGAGATGATTGAGTTTTCGATCCTTGGAGAAACAAAGAGAGGGGTTAGTAAAACTGCCACCTTAGACTTCCGGAGTGCTAACTTTGACCTGTTCAAAAGACTGATTAACAAAATCCCTTGGGAGGATATGCCTTGAAGGATATGGGAGTCCAGGAAGGCTGGACATACTTCTTGAAGGCACAGGAGCAGGCTGTTCCCGTGTGCCGAAAAACAAGCAGGCAGGGAAGGAGACTGGCCTGGCTAAACAGGGACCTTTGGCTGGATCTCAAGAACAAAAGGAGAATCTATTGCCTTTGGAAGAGGGGCCAAGTCTCTCATGAAGACTATAAAGATGTAGTGAAGCTATGCAGCGAGAACATTAGGAGAGCCAAAGCACAGCTAGAGCTCAACTTGGTTACAGCTGTTAAGGATAATAAAAAATGTTTCTATCAATTCGTTAACAGCAAAAGGAGGATTAGGGAAAATCTCCCTCCTTTATTGGATGCAGAGGGAAACATGGTAACTAAGGATGAGGAAAAGGCTGAGATGCTCAACGCCTACTTTGCCTCAGTCTTTAGCAGTGGAACTGGCTGTTCCCTGGACACCCAGCCTCATGACCTGGGAGATGGGGAGGGGAAGCAGATTGAGGTCATCACAATTAAAGAGGAGGTGGTCAGAGACCTGCTACACCACTTGGATGCACACAAGTCTGTGGGACCGGATGGGTTACACCCAAGGGTGCTGAAAGTGTTGGCAGATGTGCTCTCCAAGCCACTTTCTATGATTTACCTGAACTCATAGATAACTGGGGAGGTCCCATTGGACTGGAGGGTGGCAAATGTGACACCCATCTACAAGAAAGGCAGAAAGGACAATCCAGGAAACTATAGACCTGTCAGTCTGACCTCGGTGCCAGGGAAGGTCATGGAGCAGGTCATCTCGAGTGCCATTAAAAGTCATATAATGGACAACCAGGGGATCAGGCCTAGTCAGCATGGGTTTATGAAAGGCAGGTCCTGCCTGACAAACCTGATCTCCTTCTATGACAGGGCGACCTGCTTATTGGATGAGGGAAAGGCTGTGGATGTGGTTTACCTTGACACCAGTAAGGCCTTTGACACCATTTCCCACAGCATTCTCCTGGCGATACTGGCTGCTCATGGCTTGGACGGGCACACACTTTGCTGGGTAAAAAACTGGCTGGATGGCCGGGCCCAAAGAGTTGTGGTGAACGGAGTTAAATCCAGTTGGCAGCTGGTCACGAGTGGTGTCCCCCAGGGCTCAGTTTTAGGGCCACTCCTGTTTAACATCTTTATTGATAATCTAGACAAGGGAATGGAGTGCACCCTCAGTAAGTTTGCAGATGACACCAAGTTGGGTGGGAGTGTTGATCTGCTCGAGGGTAGGGAGGCTCTGCAGAGAGATCTGGACAGGCTGGAGCAATGGGCTAAGGCCACCTGTAGGAGTTTCAATAAAGCCAAATGCCAGGTGCTGCACTTCGGCCAGAACAACCCCCAGCAGCGCTACAGGCTTGGGGAGGAGTGGCTGGAGAGCTGCCAGTCAGAGAGGGACCTGGGGGTGTTGATTGACAGCTGGCTGAACATGAGCCAGCAGTGTGCCCAGGTGGCCAAGAAGGCCAATGGCATCCTGGCTTGCATCAGAAATAGCGTGGCCAGCAGGGACAGGGAATTGATCTTACCCCTGTACTCGGCACTGGTGAGGCCGCACCTTGATTACTGTGTTCAGTTTTGGGCCCCTCACTACAAAAAGGACATGGAATTACTTGAGTGTGTCCAAAGAAGGGCAACGAAGCTGGTGAAGGGTCTGGAGCACATGTCGTACGAGGAGCGGCTGAGGGAACTGGGGTTGTTTAGTCTGGAGAAGAGGAGGCTGACAGGAGACCTCATCGCCCTCTACAGCTGCCTGAAAGGAGGTTGCAGAGAGATGGGGATGAGTCTCTTTAATGAAGTAATAAGCGGTAGGACAAGAGGTAATTGCCTCAAGTTGCGCCAGCGAAGGTTTAGACTAGATATTAGGAAGCATTTCTTTACAGAACGGGTTGTTAGGCGTTGGAATGGGCTGCCCAGGGAGGTGGTGGTGTCCCCATCCCTGGAGGTGTTTAAGAGTAAGGGCGACATAGTGCTTAGGGATATGGAGTAATTGGGAACTGTCAGTGTTAGGTTAATGGTTGGAGTGGATGATCTTCAAGGTCTTTTCCAACCTAGACAATTCTGTGATTTTGTGATTGTGTTTTAAAACCTTTTTGACAGAGTGCATGGAACACTACAACAGGTCAGAGACTTCCATGATACAACCCTATTCCTCGTTCAGGTGATTAATAAGATCTATTTTCATGACAAATTGCCAACTAAAATTACCTTGCACTGTAAACTAAAGTGATGACAGTTCTGCATGCTGTTTTACACCCTGTAATTTCTGTTCTTATTTGTCTTTATCTTTTACACTGTATCTTTTACACTTATATAAAATATATTTATGATAACTAGCTTTCCAAACTGTTTTCTCTGTGTGCTGTTGTAGGAATCTATTAGCTGCTCCACCTGTTATGTGCTGCTGTCTGTTTAACAGATTTTCCATTGTCTTCTATCTTTTGCCAAGAATGAGAAATAATAGAGGATATCAATGTTAAAAAATAAAAAAAAAAAAAAGTTTCGTTTTTGTCCAATTGTTATTCTCCAGGTTCCAGGAAATGTCATTTAACTTACTGTGTTTTATGTGGTGACTACCCAGGAGCTTGGTGAGCCTGGCAGCCTTGGCAGGCATTCTTGACAGCTTGTCAAGCCGGAGGCTACCGCATGTTGTCATTTCTCTCAATAATTAATAATTAATTAAAAGCCATGATTTTTTAATGATAGACGGATTTAAATGTACTGGGTTTGGGGGTTTGTATTTTTTTTAAAACATTCATTTTTTGAAAGCAAAAAAGACAAGAGGAACAATGTACATGCTTTCAAACAAGTCAGACAAAATCACTGGAGGAATAAAGGCCTACCATACACATACATTCATCTGTGTGTATGAGGATACATTTGCACACAAAGAATCTGGTCCCTGCTGGCCAAACACAAGTGACTAAACACCTTTTTGCAAGCCTAGAAAATCAAACACAGCCTGAAGCACCTGATTTAAGGATTTCCCATGCATGCAAAGCACAAATCCCAAAGCAGTGGGTTTTTTTTTCTTAATCATTTGGTGTGTTCTGAGGAAATGTAGGAAAATTATGACCCTAATTTTCAAAAACACTCCAAGGAGCCACAGAACAGAGAACGGAAAAGAAAAAGATGCCACTGCTAAATGATGTTAATCCAGCATTCTCCCAGTATACTTAATTTCCATGTATATTTTATATTACATATTATACATTACATATTGTATATTACACATTACATTCTATGTACTATATACTGTATACTGTACTATGTACTGTATACTGTATACTATATATTATCTCTATTTCTGTTTTGTATAGTTCCCTGTATACTTCATTTGGCTTTTTTTTCTTTTCTTGCAGAGGCCCAAGTTCAGTGAAGACTGGATGTTGCTGAACTAGTGGCAGAAGTCCATAATTGCCCCTTGGAGCACAATCTCCAGCCTTAAACTGAACATCTGTGGTCCACACCCAGTGCCTAAGGAACACCTTTTAGAACAACAAGAGGCCAGCCCAAATATACCCAACAGGGAAATGTGGGAACAGCTCTGGCTGAAGTCCTTTCCTCTGTAGACATTAGATGCTGTCTGTTTTCAGCTGGGATGAAGTTAATTTTCTTCTTAGTATCGGGTATAGTGTTGTTTTTTGGATTTAGGATGAGAATACTGTTGATAGCACATAAATTATGTTTTCAGTTGTTGCTAAGTAAGATACTAAGTCAAGGAATCTTCAGTGTCTCATGCCCTACCAGCAAGAAGGCTGGAGGGGCGCAAGAAGTTGGGAGAGGACACAGTCAGGACAGCTGACCAATACTGGACAAAGGAATATTCCATACCATATGACATCACGCTCAGTATATAAACTGGGGGGAGTTGGTTGGGAGGGGCAAATTGCCGCTTTGGGACTGGCTGGGCATCGGTAAGCAGGTGGTGAGCAATTGCATTGTGCTTCACTTGTCTGTCTTGGGTTTTATTTCACTCTCTTTTTGTTATCTTCTTTTTCATTACTATTATAATAATTATTATTATCATTTTTATTATTATTAAAATTTCAATTATTAAACTTTTCTTAACACACAAGTTTTACTTTTTTTCGATTCACCAGGTGGGAGGGGGGAGGAGTGAGTGAGAAGCTGCATAGTGTTTAGTTACTGGCTGGGGTTAAACCACGACAGATGCTTTGTTACCAAAACCTGTATCCCAATATTCAGGATTCAGAAACTGATCTTACAAAGGGGTACCTGCCTGTTTCACCAAGACACAGTGTCAGCTTGGTTTCCAGGAACTGTTTATCCACAGAGAAACAGAGTTTTTCCTGGGGTGATATTGTTCCCTTGTATGTAGATGATAAAATATCAACAGAAGAGAAGTGATTTCACACTATGCACAACAGCAGCATGACAGTTCCATACCCAGCTGCAGTCCTTGTTATACTAAGCCTCCCTGAGTGAAACTGTATTTGATCTAGTAAATGCAATTCGGTTTCTACTATTCTTGGGAAAAGAAAAAAATAATCTGTATTAATTAATATATTTATTAACTTTCAGACACCAGTACCTTTTTGTAACTATTTAACATTTGTGAAAGCTTCTCTGTTTACCTGCTATTAATAAATAACACTAAATATATAAACATTCTGTCCCGCACCTTCAGACTTGCCAGGACTGTCAACAATAACTACCTAAAGGTTGATCCAACCACAAACAGAGGCATTTCCACAAATATATAATCTGTAATTTGAGATTAACTGTGTTAATCATCAGGGAATTTTCTAACAGAAAAGTTCAACGTGGGAGTAGAAGTATTATCTTTTAGGTAATTTTAGTTCTTCTCTTACTATTGTGAGGTGGCAAATATCACCAGATGATGATGATGATGTCGAAGTTATGATCTCTTTGGAGAGGCATCCTACAAAGAGAGGAAAATGTAGCTGCACAGAAGGAGTACCCAGTTCATTTCATTATCTAAATTCAGTTGCTGAAGCTCAATTCCTTTTGGGGACAAAGACTCAGTTGACGGATTGAAATTTCTGAGGCAAATTAGTTCCTTGTTGGACCAGTCTAGCTTGTTTGCCATAAATAAATCTCAATAGTCTATTGGAAATAAATCTCAAAGTCTATCCAAACTCCAGTGTTGTTTCCCCTTATAAGAATTTAAGGTGTCAGTTTCCAATATCTTGCTACAGTCACTGTTTGGTGAAATGTTGGTACAACCATGAAGATCATAGAAATACCATTTTCTAACAAAAAGAGGATAGGAATAGGTCTTGACAGGTTGACTAGTTTATTACTGCCCAAAGTCAGTAGCAACTGTGCCAATGTTGTTCTGGACGATTGCTTTTATCAATCTGTTCTCAAAAACTTCCAGTGATAGGGCTCAGACACAAACTCTAGATGGTCTGTTTGAGTGCCTCACTATTCTTACTGCTAGGAGAGATTTCTGTTTTTCTGTGTGTAACCTAAATCTGCCTTTCACATCATTACTTAAGTTGATGTCACAGTGTCAAAAAATAGATCAAAATGTCTCAGAGAAAATGCTTTCCTACACCTCTAGTCAATATTATCTAAAACTTCCTGAAAAATGGTGGCATATTATTTTAAAAATTTTACCATGTGTATTTATACAATTGTTCAAGTCTGTAATACATGGACTGTGTAGCTGTGTATACGTGATAATCTTGTACAGATGTTATGTATTATACCATGTGTGTGATCCATTTCAGTGCAAAATAATAATAAAAAAATACACAGATTTTATAGCCCAAGGGGTAAGTAGTATCTGGCAGGTTAATTAATTGAACAGTAATCCAGAAGGAAATGTATTCCAGTGGAGACAGTCGAACACTCTCCCTTTCTAATTGATCATATTTAGTTAAGAGGATTGGCAGTAGTTTGCAATTCACTCAGGTGTTGCTTTGGGCAGGGCCTGTGTTACTTAATCTAATAGTTCTTTTTCTGCTTTGATGTTGATAAAGGCCCATGAAATTAATCTTTCTTAATTGTATTATAATAAAAAGAGTGCCCTAGGGACAATAAAAAAGGAATGAACCCCAAAAGACCAAATCCATTTGCTACAATTGGATTGTGTTATGTTATGTGATAAAAGCTCATCTGCATCTACAAATGAGCAGAGAGAGAAAATGGCAGGTGAGGACTCGAATAATACCCTGCCAGACTACTCACAGGTCCATCACAGGAGCCATCAGCCTGTCAAACCCCATCTCTACAGAGAATCACAGGGATACAATGGCAGATGTGGGGAACCGAAATTAAAGTCTCAGAGGAACAGATAGTCTGTCTGGACTCCTCTCAGGTCTATCCCAGGAGACCCGCAGACCCACTGTCCAGGTATGATCATTGTCTGGCCTTTCCTTTTGGCACATGCATCATGAAATTGGCTCTTTATGGAGTCTCTCAAGATAAGGAAGTTCTGTCCCAGAAAAGTGTGATCCCACATCTGTGGGAACACCTTCTCACACCACGTATTCCTGCCATCACTTGTACAGCCCTGACATTTCCATAGAAATAATTTCTTTTACCAAAGTCCTTTATCAGATGTTTGAGCTGTTAACTATGGTTTTATTGGACTGTCACAGCCCTCTATAGACAGATAGGACCAATCTCATGTTCACAAGCCCTGGTCCTCATGGGGGACTTCAACCACCCCGCTATCTATTGGAGGGACAACACAGCAGGGCATAAGCGATCCAGGAGGTTCCTGGAATGTGTTGATGATAACTGCCTTCTCCAAGGGATAGAGGAGCCAATGAGGAGAGTTGCAGTGCTGGACGTTGTTCTCACCAAGAGGGAGGGGCTAGTGGGGGGTGTGAAGCTCAAGGGCAACCTTGGCTGCAGTGACAAGAAAATGGTGGAGTTCAAGATTGTTAAGGTAGCAAGGAGGGCACACAACAAGGTCTCTATCCTGGCCTTCAGGAGGGATCTTCAGGGATCTGTTTGGCAGAGGAGGATGGGATAAAGCCCTGGAGAGAAGAGAGGCCTGAGAAAGCTGGTTAGTATTCAAGGATATTATCAACATCTTCCAAGCTCAGAAGTGATGCATCCCAACAAAGAAGTAGTCAGGGAAAAATGCCAGGAGACCTACATGGATGAACGAACCCAAACACAAAAAAGAAGCCTACAGAGGGTGGAAGCAAGGACAGTTAACCTGGGAGGAATACAGGGAAACTGTCCAAGCAGCCAGGAATCAGGTTTGGAAAGTCAAAGCCCTGATAGAAATAAATTTGGCCAGGGACATCAAGGACAACAAAAAAAACTTCTATAGGTATGTCAGTGATAAAAGGAAGACTAGGGAAACTGTGGGCCCTCTCCAGAAGGCAACAGGAGACCTGGCTACTCAGGATATGGGGAAGGCTGAGGTACTCAACAACTTTTTTGCCTCAGTGCTCACCAGAAAGTGCTCCAGCCACAATGCCAAAGTCACAGAAGGCAAAGACAGGGACTGGGAGAATGAAGAACTGCCCACTGTAGGAGAAGTTCAGGTTTGAGACCATCTAAAGAATCTGAAGGTGCACAAGTCCATGGGACCTGGTGAGATACACCCATGGGTTCTAAGTGAAAGGGTGAATGAAGTGACTAAGCCACTATTCATCATATTTAAGAAGTCATGGCAGTCCAGTGAAGTTCCTGCTGACAGGAAAAGGGGAAATATAACCCCCATTTTTAAAAAGGGAATAAAGGAAGACCCAGGGAACTACAGGCCTCACCTTTGTGCCCAGCAAGATCATGGAGTGGATCCCCCTGGAAACTATGCTAGGGCACATGGGAAATATGGAGGTAATTGGTGACAGCTAACATGACTTCACTAAGGGCAAATCTGCCTGACAAATTTGGTGGCCTTCTGTGACTGGGTTACAGCATTGGTGGTTAAGGGAAGAGCAACTGATGTCATTACCTGGACTTGTGCCAAGCATTTGACACTGTCCCACACAACATCTTTGTCTCTAAGTTGGAGAGACAGATTTGATAGATGGATCACTTTGTGCATAAGGAACTCAAAGAGTTGCAGTCAATGACTTGATATCCAAGTGGAGACCAGTAACAAGTAGCATTCTTCAGCAGTTGTTATTGGGACTGTCATTGTTTAACATCTTCTTTAGTGACATGGACAGTGGGATTGAGTGCACCTTTAGCAAGTTTGCCAAAGACACCAAGCTGTGGTACAGTCGACATGCTGGAGGGAATGGACGTGCCATCCAGATGGATCTTGACAGACTTGAGAGGTGGGTCCGTGCAAACCTCATGAAATTCGGCAAGGCCAAGTGCAAGGTCCTGCACATGGGTCAAGGCAATCCCATGCACAAATACAGGCTGGGTGATGAGTAGATTGAGAGAAGCCCTACAGAGAAGGACTTGGGAGTATTAGTTGATGGAAACCTGACTATGAGCCAGCAATGTGGCCTCGCAGCCCAGAAAGCCAACTATATCTTGGGCTGCATCAAAAGAAGAGTGGCCAGCAGGTCGAGAGAGGTCATTCTTCCCCTCTACTCTGCCCTGGTGAGAGCACACCTGGAGTACTGTGTCCAGCTCTGTGGTTCTCAGCAAAGGAAAAACATGGACCTGTTGGAGTGAGTCAAGAAGAAGGTCCGAAAACTGATCTGAGGCATGGAATACTTCTCCAATGTGGACATGCTGAGAGAGCTGGGATTGTTTAGCCTGAAGAGAAGGCTCTAGGAAGACCTTATTGTAGCCTTTCAATATATAAACGAGTCTTATAAGAAAGTTGAGGACAGACTTTTAATAGGGATTGTGACAACTAGACAACGGGTAATAGTTTTAAACTAAAATACATTCAGACTAGATACAAGGAAGAAAGTTTTTACAATGAGGGTGGTGAAACACTGGAACGGGTTACCCAGAGGGGTTGTAGATGCCTCATCTCTGGAAACATTCAAGGTCAGGTTGGACAGGGCTCTGAGCAACTGATCCAGTTTAAGATGTCTGTGCTCATTGCAAGGGGGGTTGTCCTAGATGGCCTTTTAAATGTCCCTTACAACCCATACTATTCTATGATTTTATGATTATCTGATTCTATGATTGTGCAAACACTGTTTAGGAATTGCCAAAACATAGGTGTGTTATCAACACTGTTTTACGCACAAGTACAAAGCACAGCACTGTATGGGCTTCTGCAAAGAAAGTTAATTCCATCCCAGATAAACCAAGTCCAGCTAGAACAGATCAAGCCAGACTAGCTGGTAAGCAGGCAAACTGGTATGAGAGCTGAGGGTGACTCTAAGGGTGAGACTACAGGGGGAGCTGGCTATCAGTGGGACCAGAGGAGTCCTGGACAGAGAGACTGCAGGGTCTGGGGGTGTCCAGGAATGAGATGTGTGTGTGTGTGTATAAGACTGAGATCAACAGGGGCTGGCTACTGGGGATCAGGGAGGGCCCAGGAGCTCTGCAAGTGTCCATGTGTATGCGTGAAGTTGACTGAGGCAGTCTGTACCAACAACTGGAGGGGGGCTGCAGCCTCTGGCATTTGTATGCCTAGGTGCCCACAGCTGGGGAGACTGGGATCCAAGGACAGTTACTGGGCAGACTGAGGTCCTGAACCCAACTGCTGGAGGGATTCACACTGTACATATGTATGTATATATTCTCACCAGTGGACCTTCATACTGCTGAGCCTGTGAGGGGAGCCATTGGAGTTGTCTGTGTTCAGGTGAGTGCCTAATGTGTATGTCTGTGTTGATCTGTGTATATATATATATATCTATCTCATATACACTTGTGTGTTTGTGTCTACTGGGAATACACGCTCAGCCTCACTATTGCTTGGATTTAAGGACATGAAGATATGGCAGGCTGACCTCTCTTGGGCTGTTGAACCCCTAACAGATTGCTTTTTTCTACCTGACAGAAACATGCTGAAGAAAGACCTATAAAGTTTTCATGGTCATACAGATATTTGCTGAAGTAGTTTCTGTCAACTTTTCCAAGGACATAAGTCAGTGGAAAAGCAGATGTACAACAGAAAATGAGGATACTTCCAGAGGATCAGATAGGTACATATCCTTGATAAATGATATCAGGAACTTTTCTTCATTTGTTATAACATAAGAACACACCAAGGAGGAGTTGAAAGCTGTGTAACAGCCCTTGAATATTACATTTGTGAGCAAGAGCAAAAATACATCATAGCCATATAAGAGACAAAAGGCTAAGTTTACAAATGAATTCCTCTATATGTTTTTTAAACAGTTTGTTTAGTCATAGTCACAAAAAAAGTTGAATTATCTATTATTGAGAAGATTACCAATCTTCTACCCACATAACTAGAAAATTATTATCTTTGATTAAAAACCATCACATTTTAATTCAGAAGATTTCAGGCGATGTTCTGCTTTTCTTTTCTCAGCTCAAACTTCTGTTTAAAAGGACAGCTGATATTGAAGTCCATGCTTATCCCTATTAGTACTCCTTCATCACTGTTCCCTCCTTCTCATCAGGTAGAGTAGACCCCTGTTTACATTAATAGCTAAGCAGGGAATTTCTGGGACAAGCATAATAGGGTGGAGGGAGGTTAGAAGTTGGAGAAGGAAGGGAGAGGACAAAAATGAGAAAAGTATCTCTCTTATTCTCACACTGAACTTGCTCAGCCCAAACCTTTCATACTTCTTTGATCCTCTTCCTGACCTTGCCTCTATGTTTCTGAGTCTCAGTCCTGAGCTTCCAAGCCATGTTTCTTAGCTTCACTTCCAAGGATTCTGCTTTTGAGGCTGTTGGTCAGTGCTTAGCTTATTCACAGTGGTGAGGAATAGTCTGAAACTATTCACAATGAACACATGCCTGACAAATACTTGGTGGACAAATATTTAGAAGTAATTGCTGTTGTTGCTGTTACTGTTATTATTATCACCACCTTTTGACTTGAGTTTCTGAGATATGCCCAGTTAACATTTGCAGTGCCTCTCCAACCACACTGAGTAGAAATCTACTTCTGTTTTTAAATATAGGTCTGGTAATTCAGAATTAAATAGAAGGTAAAAATAAGCATCGGAACACGAATTTAGCAATATCAAGGGATACCCAGTTAATCTAAGTCCAGTGCTAATGTCAAAGTCAACACTTTTGTTTGGACAAATGGAATTAAAGGCCTACTTCCTTTAACCTTAACCAAAGCTCTAACTTGCCAGACTAGCTAGCTAACCATCAACACAGAAGGCATGCCAAAACTGTTTCAACAGAAGGACAAGATTCTTTGGACTAGTTCTCCAGCATACAGGTGCAGAAACGCATCCATCTGAAGTATCTCACCACTATTATTTTGGAGGAATTCTTTTTAGTCAGCAACAAATAATACCAAATACTGCCTTCACTAAATTGAGAAATCATAAATAATAAAAAATAAAAAATAATGAATAATAAATCAACCCTGACTGAAATCAATCCAACTAGGCAGAATAGCAGGATGCTGCCTGAGAAAGCCTTATGTAAGGAAGGAATAAAAGATTAATTGGGAATAAGCTTCCCACAGAAGACCCTAAATGTCCCCACATTAGTAGTTCATAGACAAGGAAGGACAGAGAATGTATGGTTCCTCATTTTGCTTTTCCATCTATCCTCTTCCATATATATGACTCCTAACTTCAGTAAAAAGGGGGAGAAAAGAAGAGTTCTGCTCCAGCATTCTGAAACCTGAGAGGTTCCCTTACTCTTCACCTTGATAAACTTCACCAGTTGACAATGTGGGTCTGTAATTAATGTCCAAATGAGATAAAACAAAAGTCTCAGTTAAATGGTGAAAGGGCCTGACTTTTTTTTAAAAAAGTGGTCATAAGGATTTGGTGGCAAGAGTGAGCCAGCACCTGGCAGATCAGTTAGTATGTCAGTAACAACAAACTAGCAGGTGCAATATTAATAAAAGGCACAAGAGGATCCAGAGCTCTGTCCATCATACCATCAATTCTCTGGATTGTGCTGGACATTGATGATAAGTAAATAATTGTTCCATTCTGCTGTTGATTAAAATGTTAGGAAAAGTACAAAGTTACAAGAGCAGAATCTAAAACCACACCAGACCTATGAAAAACCTATAAAAAGGGTCAAACCATTTTTACCTCCCTCTCAGTCCTTAGATTAATACCACCTTCTTGTCATATGGAATTTCAGAAGGATAACATGTCTGAAAGATGGTGGTTTAGTCTTCCATCTAAAAGTGACAAAACATTCTTGTTAAACATTTGTATTATATTGTACATACATTTGTTTTCACTTTCTTTAGTACAAGAGCAATCATGTACATCAACGTTCATATAAATCATGCATAAGTTTACTTATATAAAAATTTAAAGGACGTAAAAATCACTTTATCAGTAGTGAGTCATTGGGCCAGATTTACTGTGTATTTTATTTCTCTTTGTAACTAACAAAAAATTAGAAGGATAAAGAATATTTTTTTTTTTTGGTTCTTAACTGCTGAAGAACTTTTTATTTTCTCTCTCTCAAGGTTCAGAATATCTTGTCCACAATGTAAGTCACTAGGGCCTTTATTTCCATGAGCAAATGGAAGATTGATCCTCTTAAAGTCTGTTCAGAAACTTTACTTGGAACTGTACAGCATTATACTGAAACCAGATGGTTGTTATGTGAGGTGATAATATCCAGCTGAGAGGTAGCAATAAGTAACTGGTCGGCAGTGACATCTTAAAATGACAGCCTTGTTTGCAATAACACTGAAATAGTGGCTCACATCATTGACATCTTTCAGCAGGAATTATTAACTCTTGTTTAAAGAAACACTTGCATAGTTAAAGAAGTTTTAGATTTAGAGAAGACTAACTTGCATCTTCTCACTTGGTATGCTGTTTGTCATTGCTTTGATGACTAACATAAAAGTCAGTTATTGAAACAACTATCTTCTAAGTTATTAGGTCATTTTTCAGAATTATTCCTTCATACTGAAAATAATTTTGATTCACTATGGAAAAAATAATTCCTATGATGGCAATTAAATACTTGGACTTAAATAAAATAAATATTTTAAAAAGGAATTAATGTAAAATTGATTTTTTTTGAAAGAAACAATATATTGATATGTAAAATAAATGGGGGAAAAAAGATTTTCTGGATAAGTATTCACCAGAGCACCTTGGTGCTCATTTAATAAGGAAAGAAAAAAAAAGGAAAGAGTATGTATTCACACTGTCCACAATATACAAACTTAAATGCAAACTTTTATGTCATTGTGTTTGTGTGGGGAACACATATTTTTTTCCAAGCCAGTCAAAAATGAAAGGCATTTTTTGTGTTGTTTCAACTGAGACAAAAGCAAAAATACTTAAACTAGTAACAAAACCTCTAAGCCTTCCTTGAATACTGTAAAAGGACTTCCTTTAAAAAAAAAAAAACAAAAACAAACCAAAACAAAAACCCTGTCTTAGAAAAATTGCATCAGTTTAAAGCTTTTTTTTTCTATTTTTTTTTAGGGAGGTACTTCTCTAAAGCTTGTCAAGAAAAGGATGTATCACTAAAAATGTGAAAAACTAAAGGATGGTATAAAATGAAATATTACCATTTATTTCTTTTAATAGAATCTGTTTTCTCTGTATCCAGTACTGTTAGAAAAAGGAACAAAGATGTTGCATAACCGTATCTTCTTGATCACTCTCTTCTGTTCTTCTCAGTTATACATGTTAACATCTCAGCTACAGCTCAGCTCTCCAAGATTTTGACCACTTGCCTTTGATTTCAGTACTCCTCAGCTGCCTCAACCAAAAGGCCAAAAATGTGGTCTGGAGTTTGAGGTAAGAAATGGTTACTGTGGTCTAAGCCTTGTGTTGCTTTGTCACATGAGCTGGCAGAGTGAATTTCTGATATATGATTACCCATTTATCTCATTTGCCAAATGGAATGGCTGAGATCTGAGATCCACCTAGCAGCAATCAATGAATTGCTAAATAGTGACTGAAGCTAGCTGTATGAGAGATAAAAGGAGCTTTGGTTGTGAGCAAGGGAAAGAAAGGGAACTGTTAGAAGCAGCCATCACAGAAAGTGAGCTTTAAAAACATGAAAACACTAAATGAACCACATCATTACCAGGGAAAAGAGGAAGGAAAATACCACAGAATAGATAGCTACAGCAAAGGAGGAATATTTTAGATTTGTTTATTTATTTATGTGCATGTGTTTTTTGGCATCTGTGAAAGTTCTGAGTAGCAGATGGAAAGAGATAGGGTAAACTGGGTCTCAGCTCAAATACTAACTAGAATTCAGAGGAAGCAACAAAAGAAAGGTCTTGTAGTATTTCATTGAGTGTTCCTATGTTCCTTTATGTCTTCATTGGACTGTTAATTTGTTTGTTTTGCCATAGTGGAGATGACAATGTTTTTTTCTGACTTTCAGGAAAGAAAGAATTCTTCTCCAGGAAATGTTGACATCTTAGTTTATCTATTTTGACTATGTCATGAAAAACAAACAAACAAACAAGCAAACCAATAACATACATTTAGCAGCAATCTTTAAAATCAAAGTAGTCTTGAGTCAATCACAATGACTGACAAATTTGCATAAAAGACAGCAACCTTTGCATTCGTTTACAGCATTTCTCCCCTACTACATCCATTTTAAACTTAAGACTAATGACAGATGTTATGAACATGTTCTTATCACATAAACTGTTTCTCATAATAAGAGTTTTTTTAACTTCATATTACTTCAATCAGAAAATGAATGAATTGGACTTTTATGATATATATGATCTGTACTTACTACAAGATTTAATTCTTGAAAAATATATTGAATTTAGTCCTTCAGAAGATATGATTCATATGTTCTGAAGACACTCTACCTTGCCGAATAATTATCATATGAATTTACTAAAAGTTCTCTGTCATATCTTTTTTTGTATTTGAAGCAGTGATGTGAATTATGAAGTAAAAGATGTTACCAATAGTGAAGTCTAACGGGTAAAACTGTAGTTCTTTCTCTCTGGAAAAGTTCTTTGCTACCTCTCCATGATTCTCATTCTTATTCATACAGTCTTTTAAACAGATCTATAAAGCAGGAGGCAGAAATTATGCTATGACAAAATATATGTTCTACAAAAAATGCAATTAATTCTATGTCATGGTTGATCAAATGCATTAATTAACATAACCAACACCCAAATTGAGAGAAAACTTTCCATATCAGCATAGAAGACATAAGGCAAAATTCCTCTTTTTAGTCTTTCTGAATCATATTCAGATTATTCAGCATTAAATACAGTGTAAAAGAATCCAAACTATAAAGAAACACAATATCTTTGCTACCAAATGAAAGGAAGAGAAGATCTCTACATTTAGTTGTTGTAAATAGGAGAAAGGAACTCAAAAAGGTCTCCTAAATCATCACATCCAGTACTCGGATGTGACTGTCAACCGGATATATGAATACGTGCCATACCAAATAATTTAATATCAAACATAAGTATTAAAAATAATACAAATAGCATTCCTGATCCCAATCATATGGTTAAGCCTCTCCTGAATTACAAAACTGATTTTTCATTAACAATAATAAGGATGCCTTTGGGCTTTTAATACAATTTATGAGAATGATTTTCAATTTCTATCTCAGAAATCTGTCCACATTAAGTCATGCTCAGATCATGCTATTTCTCTATAAATATTAATTATGCAGGGGGGAAAAACAAAAAAAAAGAAAATTTAGAGTGCTATAATACCTATGTGACTTCAAGAGTGGTATTCACCTCTAGAGTGTGGACATTTTAAGTCATAGCTTTTGTCTAGGTTTCTAAGTGTCATTATAGTCAGCGGAGATTTATTTAGTATAACAGATACATTCTAAAGACTTGAATGAGTCCCCTCAACACAGGCATTTAGTGCTATTTCAGATGACCTGTGGTATCCTATCCAGTGTCCAGCTGATGCTCAGGGACTTAAGTCTTCTATATGTGCTGTATCAACTCTGACAGCTATTATGACGTGTCCTGTCTGTGACAGCCTAGGGTAGTCGAATAGCAGTAGTCAACCAACACTAGACAATTCAATTGATCTGTAGGTGTCTATTGAACTGAATCTCACTCTAAGACTTCAGGTTTCAAGAAAAGTACTAAACATCAGGACAATACTGACAAATAGTATAGCAACATGCACATGTGTAGTATATATAGGTCTCATAATATAGATATGCCACCCCTCTGAGCTGCGGGGGGGACATGCACCCTTTAAGTGTGCTACATACGATAAATATGTGAAAAAATGCTGCTTAAAAAAAGTCCATCTATTTCATTTTCACTCATCTACCATTCTGAAAATATTTGTAGCAGATCTACCAATTTCATACAGATGTGCAAATACAAAACTATAGCCCTATACACACAGACGTATTTTATTTATTCTCATGTGCTTCCTCACCTCATCCCCACATTCACAATAGAATAACAGTTTATTAATAAAACCAAAGACTAATAGAAACCTAGCAGCTAAATTCCCATTTCTCAGTATTTTTGCAATCAGTAATATGTTTAACTTATGCTTTAGTACCTGTGGGGAAGGCAATCCAATGGTTGGAATTCTTATTTTTTCCTCACCTGGAAAATTACAACATATGCTGCATAATCCCTTTGCAAAACAGGATTCCAGTTAATATCCAGAAAAAATGTAACAATAAATAAATTATTAAATTGTCCACCACTAGGTGTGCTCAACTAATGATGCCAGAGAAGATGTCATAGTAAATTGCCAGTGGGTGGTAAATACTACAAGACATCTGTCTCCCAGTGAGTCCTGGGAAGAAAATCATACTTGGACTGATGAATGATACAGGGAGAAATGTGTGAAAAAGTTTCTAAAGGGCAAGGTAAACTAACATTCTGTTATTTGAATAGTTTTTATGCCACATTTGCAACCAACTAGAGAGGTAAAATTTCACATTATTAGGAACTGGGGAAGTCTTTGAAATAGTCTATAAGAGAAAGATAAGTTCCATCTAAAGCAAGTAAAACTGAAACTTATGGGGAAGTTTTAAACTGAAGACTGAGGAAAATCCAACAGGTATACAAGGGTGAAGTAATAAAATCTCTGCAGTATTACAAAAGCTGACAGCACAGACGTCAATAACATTCAGGAAGGTAATATATAGGAGAAATCTCTACAAATAAGATTCTATTGAAGCAGAGCACATTAAAAACTGACAGCCATAACAGGGCCAAATATATAAGTGTTTCCATACAAATTACAGAAATGTAAAGAATTAACTGGCCAAGATGAAAGTCCTGATTTTGAATAAGAGTATTGTCATACTAGGGATTGAAGAAATATGGTGGAAGGCTGATAACCAGTGCAGCACCGTAGTTTGGATGCTAGTATACAATTTACATTAGGACTGACAGAATAAGTTGTATGTGTGGCAGAGTGGCACTGTATGTTAAAAGAAAGATTAGATTGAAGTATGGAAATACACAGAGCAAATTAACTACTGACAAGGCAGATAAAATTTTCTTGTATTGAAATCCTGTGCCCAAATAGAATAGTGTAAAAGCAGGGCTGTACGATCAACACATTGGAACACTTAGATATGAAATACTGGGGAAAAACATTTTTGCAGGTGTAATGACTGTTGAATCTATTAAATTTTATTGATGGAGTCAAATAACATCTGGTTTTGTATTATCAGGTTATTTGCTGTATATGGAATTTCAGAGAGCTTTCTGGAAAGATTCTTGAAAGAGTCACTACTGTGTTTCATAGTAACAAAAGGACGTTGTACAGATGGATTAATAACTGAATAAAAGAGACAACAAAGGACTAGCATATATCATCTGCTGAATCCAAGTGTAGGAGAATTAACAATGAAATTTGAGAGTCATTTCTGCTAAGAAATGCTGGTCAATATATTCAGAAGATGAATAGTTAGGTGCTAAAGCTTACTGATGATGTGATATTACTGAGAGCTATAAAAAAATGTCTCTCTACAAAGAGTTGCAGAAGAATCTTACACTGCTAAGTGTCTGCAAAATAAAAATGGAAGACAAAATTCTTTGTCGACAGATGAAAAAAAGTACACATGAGGAAGAACAACAGAAACTGCCTGTACACAATTATTTGCTCTAAATTAGCCATTACCAGTTATGAAAGAGATCTTGCAGTCTTTGCAAATCATTTTATTAAAAAAAAAATCAACCCAGAACATAACAGCTTGAAGCTGAGCAGTGGCCAAAAATACAATTAGAATGTTATGAATCATTAAGAAAGGAACAAACCAGAAATCATAGTTACTTCACTGCATAAATCTAAGGTGGATTCACATTTTGTCTACCAATTATAATAAAGATTTTCGTGCCTCAAAGAAGGAAATGGTAGAACAAAAATAGTGCAGGGAGAAAACACAAGATGTCCATAATTATAGAAGAGCTTACATGTGAAGAGAAATTGAGTAAACTAGGATTTTCCAATATGGAAAAAAAAAAAAAAAAAAAAAGACAGATGGGATTATTATACGTATCTGTTAAAAAATGAAAGCCCTAGAGAACTAAAGAGGTATTGTTAAAAAAAATATAAAAATCTTTGAAATTTTGGAGAAAGAATAATCAACCACAGAATGAGAAAGAAGTTTTGTTTTGGGTTTTTTGTTTTGTTTTGAAAAGGGGAAATTTGTATTCACTTTTCATGCCTTGAGGACACAAACAGACTGCAATCTCTTCCCCCCTCCTAGGGTTTTGGCTCCCTGTGCTCCAGCCCAACTCTGATGTGGTGCCGCTGTAACCTTAGGTCAGACTGCTGGGAAAAGAGCTGTGTGAAAAGGAGCTGTGAGAAGCATTAATTGCATCCCCTTATCCTTTGCTTCAGAACTGCATTTAAGCTTACAGCTTTGCCCTTGCCTGATCTACATTGCAAGTGTACATGTGCTTGGTCACGTGCCTTGCTAATGCTGACCCACTGGCTTGATTTTGGCGCTGCTTTAACCAGGTTTGGGTTTGCTTGCCAGTCATGGCTGAAACTTGTCATTGCCACCTTCTCTGCTCAGCCTGTTTAGATACAGTGTGACGTCCCCCTTCATGAGGCCACTGCCTCTGCTTGACTTGCTGTCTTCCTCAGCTCTTGGCTCACACACAGGAAAATATCACAGGGGTTCCATGGAGGGCAGAAAAAGATCATGCCTAAGCATAGTGTTGTGTCAATATGAACATTTCCTCTGCTTCTGACAGAGGATTAATTTTAATACTACTTTGTATAAGCATTGGACTATCTGTAGAGGACTAGGACCAAACCATTTTCCTAGCTGAGGTCTACTAATCCTTGCCTAATTGGTAAATACTGTCTATTTATATTTTCTGTTGATATATTTGGTTTTGGTAAAACGTGATTATTATCTGGACATTAGGAAAAAATTTTTCACAGGAAGAGTGGTCAGACAGTGGAATAAGCTGCCCAGGGAGGTGGTGGAGTCACCATCCCTGGATGTGTTTAAGGGTCGTTTAGATGAGATGTTGGGGGATATGGTGTAGGAGAGAACTTTGTAGAGTAGGGCTGATGGTTGGACTCGATGATCCCAAGGGTCTTTTCCAACCTGAATGATTCTGTGATTCTGTGATTCTATGATCTATCTATCTGTCTACCTACCTATGTACCTATCTACATATATATGTATATATATATATACATACATAAATATTATTCTCCATTGCGGTGCAGTATTTCTTGATGCCATTGAGTGAAGTTTTACAACTTTAATGTATTTTTCATATGGTTTCACAGAGACTCCAAAAGCTTCCTCCAGTTATTCTGCAGTTGTCTGTTGACAACTCTTCTATGTTCAAATGCAGTTTCATAAAACGCAGTCTTGTTCTGATCAGGAAGATAAATATAACAACCTGTCATGTGTACTTTTTTTTTTTAATAGTTCTTCAGAAATAGTGAAAAACAGAAGAAAGAAAGTACTATGGATGATCATTTTGTTGGGGAAAAGAAAAGGTTAGGGAAAAACATGCACACACACTTTGCTAACTGTAACTACAATTTTGTTAACAGAAAATTCACATACTGTGGCATTCAATGTCTTATAGGGATTTGAACCCAGTTCTTTTGGATCTTATCTGAAATCTTTAAATTCTACATTATAGGAGATTCTGGAAAATAAGTGTGTCTTTCAGCAAGTGGAGGCTTACACCTGAAAAACTTTTTTTATTAAATTGTTGCAATGCAAAAATATTTTTAAATGTTACATTTTTCTTAATTCAGTCTTTTCCAAAACAAGAAGACAAGCACTACTTGATTGAATTATTTTTGGCTAGTTATAGTTATTTTTTATATTTATTTTTATATATTTTATTTTTATATAAATACACTTTGCATAAATTAGAGATCAAGCAATAAACATTATAATCATATACAGAAGTCACACAGCACTGCACTTGCCGTTAAGAATATTTTCCAACATATGACTGTTAATGACAGTAATTGTAAAAGAGCATCTTTTTTAAAGTTAGATTTTTGAAAAATACAAGGGACATCAAATCTTATATCACTATCAAGCAGTAGGCCTTGCATATTAAAAGATGCCTATTCACTTGTTTCTAAAAAAACACCTGTTCAGAAGAACAGGTTAACAGTAGTAGGATAACGATATCTTTGTGGACAGTATAGCTTAGTGAGCCTTAGCAAAATATTAAAGCTTCTCATATAAAGTGTTTCTGAGAGACAGAATTGTTTAGTTGTTTAAAAAAGTCTACTTGTTCTAAGTTAGAACGACTGATTCACATTACTGTTGATAGACTAACACAGAGGTTAATATCGAGAACTGCCTGTATACATGGCCTTAATTAACACCATATAATTATACCGAAATTTCTTGAGCTTGACTTGTCAGATAAGATCTTATCTAGATGAATGGTTTTTCTTGCTTTGAATGCTTGAATGAATCTGAGAGTCATTTGGCACTTGGCAGCCTACGTTATGACATGTTATCAGCCAAGTAGTGCAAAGAAAAAATTAATTATTTCAAAGAAGAAATACATGATAGAAATATTTTAAAATGTAACAATAGCTGTGTTGGCTCTAAGGAGAGAAAAAAAAATTACAAAGCGGAGACAAGTCCAGTGAAGAAGAACATCTTTCTTCAGAAACTTACAACAAGGTTACCTATCAGTGAACACAGCTGTCAACCATCAATCCCCTACTGAAACATTACTTGGAGAAAGAAAGTTAAAGTAATTCATGAAATGTTTCATTGTCCTCCTCCCCATAAATTAATGCAACCACTTTTGCTGTTATTGTCATTGTCTTGAGGCTATTTCTTGACATACTTCCTCTCAAGGGAAGTCAGGAGACAAATTGCATGTTGAGATAAAATGCTGGAATGCCTTATTTTTTCCCTATTCCACCTTAATTTCACCCTCATTCTGTGGCTATCTCATTCACCAGGTTACCTGGTGTTGAGCAGCCTCAGCATAGTACAGAAATGCAGTTGTTTTCTAAGAATGTTCAAAGACTTACAGGAGTTTGACCAGAACTCAAACCTGTGCTTCGGTTCTATGCAGCCTTGTAACCCTGCTCTTCTGGAATATGCTCTTTATTTACTCTCTTCTGGGCAGTCCCAGTGATCACTTTTAGGGTCCTGATTAGGGATCCTTCTCCTGAACTACTATCCTTCTCCTGAACTTATTATGCTGGTAACAGTGCTTTGTTTGCCTACCCTACAAACCTTGCCTCCTAACTGCTGGGATCCTGTTTGTGGTCATGATCCCTAATTTTGGAACCTCTGGGCTAAACAAAATCAGAGGAAGCTCTTCTCAAAAGAAAACAAAAACTATATTCATTTGCACAATAAATTGACAGGGAGCGATTCTATAATTCCAGAAACTGTTTCTTTAGATACCAGGATCACAGTAAGCTAAAATAAATATTTCTACCATCTGATACTGGTGCTTGCTGTAACTCTTTAGAGACAGTTAAAGCAGCAAAACTTAAGTATAGACAATCCTAATTTTCCCATTTCTTCAATGTAAAAAGAATGTAATGATATACCTTTCTCCATATCGTCTCTCAGTCTTCACTGAATGTCAGTTTTTTAGGACAGGGACTAAGTCATACCCTGTCTTACTCAGGAGTCTAGCTCAAAAGGGGAAACAAGCATCCACTGAGAATTCAAAGTACTACAACAGTATATAATATAGAAATATTTTAAGGCATTAAAACCACAAATAGTGGACACATATATTTTTCAATGCTAGCATGCTGCAGTGTGTGTCCAATAAGGACCTGCCCACATACAACAATCTTAACTCTAAACTTATAACTACAGTTAAAATAATTACAAATGCAATTTTATAATTTGTCATCATGTGTTTACTTCAAAATTGAAAATAACTCATATGCTTCTTACTATTATTTTTTAGCCTTTAGGTTAATTCTTTATGAATGATAGACTGTTCCACTAGAACCTATCCTCTTGAGAGGGTACTAATACCCTTTTGTCCTTTAATTTAATGCAGTGTTTCTTTTGGTTTTCAAGAAACAAATACCACAACAAAAAATAATCTATTAATTTTTGTGTACCTTAAAATTGTGTTAATTCCACAACTCTGTGGAAAGTTTAACTAATCATCAAAAAGAAAAAATGAAGATGCTGGTTGAATCTTTCCTCTATCTTGAATTTTCCTTATGCATAAAAAGAAATTATCATCCACTGTAATGATTTTTCTGTCTCTCTTTGCATTTCCTCAGACCTTCCAACCTAGACGAAATGATTAGATTCTTGGTTTTGCCTTATTTTGGGGCATTTTTCAAAGTGACTTTAAAATACTATTGAAAAAGAATTCAGACTTTATAAAGTGTGCTCAGACTACAGCAAATGATCTAGATCATAACCCAAACTATTGAAGGAGATAAAAGCTATTTTGAGTCCTAAATCTCATTTTATAGCAGTGCTGTGTGAGACTTGAAACAGAAACTGTGGACCTGTAGCAAAACTACTGCAAGCAATTAAGATTTTCCATATGCACCTGATAAATACTGTTAGCATACTGTTAAAAATGTTTCCAAGTCATTGATGTCTCTTGTTTTAACTGATTGTTGTACTCGCAGACTGGTGACTGACAGTGAATGACTTCAGTCAGCATTGGTAACTAGCAAACATCTTTATAGTGGGGTAATATTCAATGTGGGGAAAAACTAGAATAAAATGACTGAAACAGGACCTTGCACCAGCAAGTAGATTCTTTCCAACTCTAATCCATTTGGGGGATTTAATCAGATTTATTTCTATATTTATAGCTAGATTACCTAAATCTGGATAGATAGATTTTTGAAGATTTTGCCAACTTCCTGGAGTTAAATACAAATGTCCTTAATTTCTCAATATGATAAAAAGTCTATTCTGTTTGAGAATCTACTCTCCAAACACACTCTTTGATGCATGGTTAGGACAGTTTTGTGTTTCAGTAACACTAAACCAGGCAAATTAATAGGACCTTAACAGATTTGTTAATTAAACTTACAAATTGTGGATAGTTGGTAGTCCTTAGCAATACTTGACATTTAGAGTGTATAGCACTTTATAAACATTGAATAATTACTGTCTCAACATCTTTAGGTGCTAGGAAAATCATTTTATCATTAATGTGCAGACAAGGAAACTGAGGCGAAGACAGCTGTGCACTTTTGGAATATCCTACTCATTGGAAAGAGATAATCTCACTGTCCATGGCGCACTGACCTGGACATTTACAAAAATAGTAAGGAGACATTGGCAAGGTGATATTATTCCACTATATTGCAGAGTATGTAATGTAATGTTGCAATGTCTTTTAATGAAACTTCTATATATTAGTTGTAAGAATGAAATGCTCACTAGCAATTACTGCTACTAGTGAAGAGATACAGACTCAAAGGTAAATCCCATTCATCTCCTTTGGGTGGGAAAGTTAAAGAGAGATTTTTGAGTATACATTGTAAAACTAGAAAGTAAGAATTAAAAGAAAGAAAGAAAGAAAAAAGCAACAAGAACTGTAGACATTGTTATAAATGGTAAAGAACTAATAGCTGTGGTAGTCGATATCATTGCCAGGGAAAATTTTGTTGGTTTTTTTGTTGGTTTTCTTTAGGAGACTTTTGAAAAGGGAAAGTAATGCGTACACATTATTGGCTATAGCCAACATTTAGAGAACTGTTACAGTAAAGGTCTGTGAACATAAGAATAGTTTCACTGATATCAAATAGATCGCTCACATAAGTAATGATTGTTTAAATATGTAAACTTTCAGATTAGCATGTGGGTTTATGCCATCATGAAGTTTATAGGAAAAATATTTTGTCGAGTACATCAGGCTCTGTTTTCAGTTTATTTTTCTTTAATATTTGTTTCCTTAGTGTTCCATTATTTTGTTTTGGATGTAAATTATTGAACTGGAAAGAAATTGCCAGGAAATAGTTATGAAATGACAACAAATAAGATTTTACAATAATTAATTTTTGCACTGACATAAGCCTAAACTACTCTCTCTGATTGAGCTGATAAGACGAAATAATAAAATTGAAGTAATGTGAAGTCAGCTAAAGAAACATTAATGACATTATAAATATGAGCTTCAGCTATAATTCAGAATCAAATATGACACTTGCTTTATATTGAACTGTATCTATTTTAATAGTTACTGAATATAAGTTCTGATTTTATGTTGTCATTTTTAATATATTCTGAGGGGTTTTTATATATTTTTTACTTCTTGAAAAAACTAAATGCATTCAAAAAGAGAGACAAAGATATACTATCTGAAATCTGAAAAAAATATTTCTTTAGGATAATTCATACTCCCCTTTCTTAAAGACCAGTTTCACAAGATTTTTCCTATAACTAAGCAGGATTTAATCTCTCAAGGTCAAATTGAATCCTTCAAAAACCAAGACAGATAAGACTAATGAATTTTCCTGGTGGAGAAGACTTTGAGATTTCAATTTTTTGTCAAATTTAGCTAAAAAATGTCACCATTGTCAACTCTTAATAGTAGTGGAAATTTTATTTAGATTATTCTTATATACTTTGGCTAATTTGAGTAAACTATTCATAGTAAATAATTTACTGAGAGAATTTCAGTTTGTTTTTTTCACTCATTTAGCGAGTATTTTAATTTTTTTCCTTATTTTGGAATTACTTGACTATCTACCTTTTATTACACTGCTGCATAGCATTCAAAAACAGTTAGGGAAACAGTATATTCTTTCCAGTCATAACCAGAACTATGAAAATTATTTTAAAATGTCACTTAATTTACTGGAAAAATGGGCACTTGGCAAATGAAAATAAAGTAGTATTTTTACATGAAGAAACAGTCAGTGTGTTTCATCATATACTTTTGAGGAAGAGTCCAGGGTAATAGAAATAGCATTCTGTTCATAATTTTGGGTGAACACAATGACCTATGCAGATTCATAGAGAAAAACATCAGAAGATCTAATTTGACCATATAGTACAAACTCTTGAACTGAGTTCAAGGCTGCAATATTTGCTTTTGTTTTCTTCTTTGCTTTTACATACATGATTTTCAGAGATTTTTACTATTTTATACACAGTTTTATATTAGGAGAATTTCCTCATGGTAGAAAATGAACTGAAAGTAAAGCATATAACTTCATCCAAATTGCACTTTTTTGGGTTCAGCTTTTCCTGCTCTTTTTTTCCATTCATGACTGTGTCCACTCTTTCTTGATTCACCAAGTGTAACAGCATATTTTGCATTCTAATTCTTCTAGATAACATGATATGCTACTTGTAAGAACCATTATTTAAAAAAACCCATGTTTTGCTTTCTTGCACTATCCAGTGGAAAGGCAATTTCTAGATCTAGGGATGAATACCTAAAGATCAGTTTCTTCATTCAATTCTTGATTTATTTTTCTCTGCTGAAAATGTCAGGTGACAGTTTATTATAATACCTGTAATAATAAATTGTTGTATAACATAATAGTGTTTTATCTGATTGTTTAACAGCTAATTGGATGCTGTCCTACACTTAAAGAATAGGGTCCCCACATATTTCCATAGTGCACTGGAGATACACTCCACATCTCCCAAATCTGGTCATAATTCAAAACCAGAATTATTACTACCTAAATCAGGAAACTTTAAAATGCATATTTCTTAAATCAGTGAGAAAACATGGTTTAGTTTTGACTACAGCTAACTCTAAAATGTCATTCATTTCAAAATATCCCTGCTTCTTGTTAAGTTTAACATGTACTTTATGACTGTTTCTAGCTTCTACAAGGCTGACTGACTGATACATGGAGAGTGATTATGATCTTTCATATTTATAAAGTGTTTCAAACAGGAGAGAGATATTGAACAATTAACATGGTTATAAGTCCAATTATTACCATTCAAACCAACAGTTCAAACTAAAACCACAATTATTAATGAATTATTAATTAATATCGATACAATATGCAGGCTAGCAATAAATTTAAAATAACATCGAAACCTAAGCTATTATTGTAAATGTCCTGAAATCCCATATCCCTCATGCAGAAGTCAGAAGAACCAAATTCTCAGTTAGTAAAGGCTTAACAACAGATGGAAAGCTGACATTAAAGTTAAAAATGTCATGAGTTATCAACCATTGCCCTGCTCTACTTCTTGAAAAACAAAAATTAAAACAAATAAAAACCCCACACCACCACAACAACAAAAGCCACCCCAAAACCCAAAAGAAAAATCAATTAATCTGGAAATCAAGTTAATAAAAAATGCCATTTGAAGGTAGAAAATCCACTGCAGATAGTTTAGTCAAGTCAGTGGTAGTAACAGAGAAGGGGGCAACTGGACACATTTAGATTATAGGCAGGGTCAATGTCTTGATCCTGGTCAGAAGAGACTGAGGCATACTAGAACTACATGCAAGCCTATAACTTCTATTGGTTGGGCTACTACACCTGACTTAAATACTACTTTAAATTCCATTTAAACATTAAAAAAAATATTCTTTATGCTGAGGATGATCAAGCATAGGAAAAGGTTTCTTATAAAAGTTGTGGGATTTCCATCCTTGGAGGTATTCAAATGACAACTTGACACAGCCCTGAGCAACCAACTAGTATCATGACTAAAAGAGTCCCGTATCTACTGTGCCCTTTATAGGACAGATTACTTTGAAAGATCTCTAAACAGACCAAAACTCTTATTTAAAGAATATCCATTCTTAGAATGTCTTTAAATGTGTCTCCAGTATACTCTCTGGACCACAATAAAATGAATGTGTCACTATTATGTGAAAAATGACATAATATTGAAAGACACTTTTCTTGGTATTCTTCATGACAAAAAGTAGATATAAAAAAAAATAAAATATATAAAATCAGTACTTTTACTTGTGAATAACAAATGTCACTTAGAAGACACCTTCTCATCTAGCTGTAGTAGTCCACTCTGTAATAAGTCAGTCAGCTCTATAACAAGTGATCCAAAGAACATCCCCTGTTTGGAAATCAGAGATGTTGAAATGCAGGATAAGATAAAAAGAAAAAAAAATAATTTAAAATAATTTTTTAACAAGTCTTCCTCTATAAATCTGTATTAAAATATAAAATATAAACACAAATATAAATTATAAATCATAAATTGTAAAATATATATCCAGAAACACTTTTAAGTATTTTTCTATTCATTAAGTTATAACTAGATAGCACACTGATTTCTAGACAAAAATCCCATTGTTATGTAACAGTTAAATGATGAAAACTATAGATAACAGTTAAACTGTATGTCTGTGCATAGCCGACATATAATATTTGGCCACACTATTAATATGTAAGAAATATACTACTACTACTCTGTTCTTTTTCTAACAACATAAAAACAACCTAAATTGCATAAAACAACAAACATTATAAAATGAAACAGGCAATGTCATTTTAACATTTGCAGGAAATAAATTATTCTGCTCTAATACTGATATTTACATGGAGAATAATTAATACCTTCAGTGAACTAACAAGGAGTCTTATGGAAACTTAATTCATAACTGTATTAAAGTATTTAATTGGGTGCTTCATTGTTAAAATGAATAGATATTAATTAGACATGAAAGATCTGAAACTAGACAAGAGACTTGTTTGGATTCCCAGAATAGCTAATGAGATTTTTGGTGTCAGAAAAGGGAAAGAGTTTACAAAGGGTTATGCAGAAAATTAAGAATTACTAAGTGGTTTTGCACAAAAAATGCTGCAATTTCTCAGCAGCATCGGCAAGAAGACAACAGGACACATATAATTTAGGCCTTGGCAAAACAAACTTTATTTAAAAAATTTTAGTTAAAAATTTATTAGATTATATACCTGTGTCAATTAAACTCTAAAGTTTGTTTAATTGTTGTTATAACTATTAAAGGATGGAAATCATAAGAGGCTTGGGTTTTACAGACAGGGCACTGAGACATTAGGTTGAAATAGCTGTGGAATTTGTAACTTGAATTTATGGGATCAGTACACTGTGAAAAAGGTAAGAAAGACTGGAACTAAGGTAGTCAACAGAAAATGCTAAGAAGGTGCAAATGATTAAATCCTATTCTAGAGGAAATTTCTCTCTTCTCTTTCATGAGCACTCACCTAACCTGAGCATGTAAAGCAGACCATTTCATTCATGTAGGACTAGCTGGAGGGCTTACTTCTAATATCCAGTAGCCAAGCGATTAAAGCACTCAGTGGTGATGTGGAGTGTGTACATGCAAATTAAGTATTTAATGGGCTAAACAGACACATCGTAATGGCCTTCACTGGCTGATCATCAGCACACTCTCATGCAGTATGTGACAGGTTTCTGTCAAAGCCACATCTTTCTAAAGAAAACTGAACATCTTTCAAAGGATAAGCACAGATAAATCTATATTAAATCACAAACTATCTGGTGACCTAAATGACCCCTAAGAAAGAGCAGATGTGGAGAGAGATCACAGCTTGCTAAGAGAAATGAAAGGGACTGGAAGTGGAAAGTCTGCTTCACAAATAAGTAGGTATTTGTAGAAATCCTTTAAAACTAGCTCTGAAGATGCAAACATTGTAAAATGAAAACTGGTAATATCTTCGGAGCATATAAAATTATTATATTTTTTATAATAGGTTATGAAATTGATGCTTTATTCAGAGTATATAATGAGCACCTAGAAATAATGTTATTTTTTTCACAACCATTTGTTATGACGACATACTTTGTCATGAGTAACTTTTCCCTCACACCGTAAAACAGGTCAATATTTTTTTGTTGTCCTTGTGTATTTGAGCTCCACAAGAGCTCACTTAGCAAGCAGTTTAAAATTATCTTTCTGAATAGTCTGTTTTAGTCTCCATTATCTCAGTTTTGAGCAAATTAAAAAAAAATAAGAGAAATAGATTTATTTCATTTCTTTTGAGTCTTCTTATGGTGTTTATATATACTGATATTGCAGGGTGACTCCTGCAGCGTGTGCAGGAATTAACTGTGGGCACATCTAACAGCAAACGTTCCTGGTCACCAGAGTTTGCATATTAATCCTACTGTATTGGGAAGAAACTAACTGGAAGAAATTTGAGGGTTTGGGGTTTTTTTGCCACAATTCTGAAAACATGTTTTTACACTTGTGCTGCAGGAATTACCTTCGTGGGCAGCATTTCACTGCTACAGCATTCAGTTCCATGGGATAGTATTATTTTTCTGCTACAAGTTAGCCCATAAAGAGTCAACAAAGTACAAGACAGCCTTGGCTTTATCCCAGGGATGTATGAGTTAGTATTGATATGTTTGACATATATTTCAACCCCTGCAGAATTGAAAAACTGAAGAATGAGAACTGATTATTGGATATACATATGATGTTTATATCTGCTTTTGGATCTGTAGAGTACACTGTAAGGTACACTGTACCTTAATGTGAGTTAATTACTATGTCATGCTCTAGATGTGAGTTTTCTCTGCCCTAATAATTTGAGAAGGATATGTATGTCCTGCGTGTCCTGTGAATATATGTCAAGGTTTTTCCTCACTGTTCAGTTTTGCAACTTATTAGTGTTGAAAAGAACTGTCTCCAGTATGACAAAAGAATTGTAAGAAGATTTATACATAAGATTTTGATAACTCCCTGCCCTCCAACTGAATGCTAAAAATTACCAGTGAAGCTAAATTATTTGCTTGTGAAGTTCTGACTTTGTGTAATGCACATAGTTGAAATTCAATGTTATTGGGATGCCACACCTGAGGAGCAGTACATAAATCTGCATATTTTGTACAAACTAAAACTTTTCCTGATCTGATTCCATGGGCTATCTGAATAGGCCAATGGACTCAGAGCAATCCTACCTCTATCAAGAATATGGATATTTTGTTCTTCTTCTTTTTCTCCCCTCCAATCTTGAACCACAAGTTGATATACTGGGATAATTAAAAGAGTCCTAAAACAGGAATGTCTTCAGCTGGAGTTGCTATGAGAGAAATTGTACTGTGAGGCCATATCTGAACTTTTTAATGTTAAATATTTTTTGAGACTAATAAAAAGAATCTGAAGGAGCATAAAGAGTTCTGAATTGCATTTCTAAGTTTAGTTTTTACTTTTTTTAAAGAGAGAGGGAATGAGGAGTCTAATCTGAATTAAATGGTTAGTCTTCTTATAGAAAATATCTGTTGACTGGATCATAATAATTCTTTTCAAGATATATTCAATTATGTGTTAAAAAGAGCTTGTACATGGCATGTGTAACATGGTATTCTGATGATCACAGACCTAAAAAGACTATGCAAAATGGACCTCTTAAAGGACAATACATGTTTTTTTTTCAGAAAATAAATAAATGGTAGAGTCATTCCCCAGCAAGATCTACTCATGTTTGCAGGCAACAAATTGCAATTCTCATATGAATGATTCTGTTCCTTGTTGGTATTATGACCTAGCTACAACCACTTGAAATGTCATAAATGACACACAAAGATCAGAAATATTTAGTCAGATGATAGAGAACTTAAACTGGTTGTAAGAATATTTTGGATTTATAAAGGTTTACTTTGAGTATAGATTTAAATGTCAACTATGTTTTTTACAAGCAAAATCAGAAAGTGTTATCCCTGAACAGCTTTTTACACTGTGGAATATCTGAAAACTTAAAAATATCTTGGACAAAGGAGGAGAGACACTCATACTCCAAAATAAGGACATCATTCTCACCTAAGATGCAGAAGACAGGATTTCGTATTGGACCATGTATATAAAGCCATATGTCCACACAGATAAATAGACTTATTTTTACTTATCATCTGGGGGTGCAGGCTTCTCTTATTTCATCAGAAATGACTAGAGAGGTCTGAAGTTTGTTCCACCAAAAATCAAACTGCAGTGTCTTCTAGGGGAGGTGCAGGTGATGGTAAAATACAGTTCAAGAATGTTTTCTTTTTCATTCATTGACAGCTTGGATCATCATCAGGAGTCAGTGATACTAACAAGTAGGTGAAAAACAAGCAAATATTCAATTTTTGTAAGATGAAAGAACACTGGTAATAGGAAAGATTGTAGCACAAATAGAGAATTCTAATTGCATATTTTTTTGAATCGACATATTAAAATAGCAAATGCAAAGGCAGAAATAATGCACAGATTAATGCACAGATTGTGGTTAAACACCAGAATACATTCAGATATATTCTGTAAATTTCCTATAGTGGATACATATCTCTCTGGAGGAGCAAGAGGTACCTACAGAAAAAGACCTATAATGATACTTCGAGAGACTGAAAAGTTCAGTGTCCACAAACAGATAAAATAGAAGGTAGGGAACAGAAATTAACATCAACCAGAAAAAAAAAAGGCCTTAGGAAAGCCATTAGTAGACTAGCATATACCACACACCAGCAACTTAAAACTTACCTAAACAACTGGAAGTAGAACTGAAATCTGATCATGAGCATTTTATCACAGCTGTAAAAGTAAATTCTACTTTTTCTATTTGTTTTCCATTTTACTTATGTTGAAGAGGAAAGGAAATATGCTAAGGACCACTCCCATACAACTGTCTGTTCTGAATAAAACGTACAATATGTTGTGAATAAAGATCTCAGGTGCTGGGATCCTTACCCACACGACTTTTAAGAGTAAACTATTACTATTTCCAAGTAAAATTTCCATCTTTAGAGTTATTAGAGTCTATCCATGTATGTATGGGTATTTTGGGATTGTGTGGTCCACGTGATATGATATGTTCAATACTTAAATGTGAAAAAGTATTATCTTTTGGAAATGAACCCCTCTCTGGGGCTTCTCATTTTGGATAAGTGAAAAATTTCTGCCACATGCAGGTACAGTAGTTGCCCTCCTCTTGCTTTCAACAAAATAGTAAGCTGGTGAACAAGAGGAAAGGGGTACTAATATTCAGAGAGTCATATATGTATGCTGTCTCATCCCACACAGCGGGTTACAAGGAGGGTGAATCTTTCGAATTCCCCAAGAGCCTGCATGCTGGTGGAAGAGCCAGTCTCTGCTCGGCAGAGCTGCAGGGTGGGCCCAGTCACAACAATGACTCAGAGGAAGAATTGTGCTGGTGACTTTATTAACTGACCACTTTAGTAAGTGATTGGAGACAATTTGGCAACAACCAACTGATAACCATCCGGGGAATGAATAAAAGTACTTTGGCAGTGAGACTATTTTCCTAATAATCCATCATTGAACAACCAATCCCAATTCAACTCCTATAAAACTTATACACATGAATATATGTGAGAGAGAGAGAGTAGAAAGAGGAAAGAGAAAAGAGAGGATGAGGGGATAGGAAAAGGAGAATCACCACCCTTGGATCCATGTTGTTGTAGAGTAACCAGCATGATCTGTGGGTGGTGGGTTGACAAAGACATGCGTGGAGTGTTGCCTTTATATAGTCCTTTTTACATATGCGCAGTAAATTGTTTCAGAAGCTTATCATTTTCTCTGGCTTGTACCTGCACACTTAGGCAAGTTCTGTCTCTGGGCAACAACAGGAGGGAGAGGGAGAGAAATGGCCCACTGCCCCACCTCTGCAGAGCTTGCTCTGCTTCCCCCCCACAGGGTGTCCCACTTGAGTTGAGACATCCTCTTTACAAACAGTTTCTTGTTTATGAGCAGTTTGTGACATATGCGCATGTCATCTACATCTATAGAATGAATATTGTGACTGTCCCCTGTTGAGAATATCATCTGCCTTAAAAAGCAGAGAGGTAAAGAATTCTTCCTGAGTGTAAGCACAACAGAAATTTCCTAGAAAGACAAAGCTTATTGCTGAAAAAGGCAATGTTAAAGTATATAAAGGTCTCCCAGTTATAACTGGTGGAAGTTCATCCTTCCTAATGAACTATTTGAATCTTTAAGGAGCATTTGATACCACCAATCATAATGCTATTTCAGTCTGATTACTGTCTGCTGTGGGCATGATGTTCAAGGATGGCTGAGGATGGTCAGTCTCCTATTTCTCTTGTATAAACCATACCACTCTTGGGTGACTTCTCATTTAGATTCAGGTATGATGAGAAATATCTGTATATTGTATAATAACGCCTTACTTTTTTTCTAGCATGTTTTATTACCTTCACAGGGAGATGAAATGTACGTTTCTTGTTTGTTTGTTTGTTTGTTTGTTTGTTTGTTTGTTTGTTTTCCCCATGTTAACAAGCTGTGTAAGTTAATGGTAGCCAAAATGGGCAGGAGAATGTGGTAGTCTAGATGCTATGATTTGTCTGCTCTTTTGTCTACAGCCCCTGCCTTGTAGCAGACTTTGTTCTTCCTGGGAGTCTGTCTATGAGAGATCACGTGTTAAGGCTGCCTACAGGGTGGCTATGATTGTAAGCTGTGACTGCTAATAAAATGTTCACTCTACTTTGAATAAGTTTTTTGGTAGCAAAGATAAGTGGATTACAGTAGCCCTATATAGGAAGTTATTATTATTTTTAATGGAAAAAGATGAAATCTGTTGTTTCAGTTGAAACAGAATGAAAGTAGTCTTTCTGAATAGTGTCTTATTAGCAAGCAAATGAAAGATTTTGGGAGGGAAAAAAAAAAATCACAGTATTTTCTAGCAATTCAAAACCAGAGAATAAAAATCTGCAAGTGTGACATGGAAAATATCAGTCTTAATGTATGCAAGTAACTAGGCTGACCCTACTACTTTAAAGAAAATTATGAATAGTAGGATTTTTAAGTGATGAAAAAATGAATAGAATATAAATATTAGCAGATTTAAAAATTTTTTTAGTCATCACATCTCATAGGTCCTTCTTCTCATATTTTTTAAAATTAGACTTTTGTGATCAATGCCAAGGTCTCCAGAGAAGTAACCTTACAAAAAGCTGAAGGGCTTCTGTGTCACTGGAAATATATAGGCAATATCTTTGTGCTTGAGGTATTCCAGAGATGGCTCAATCCCAATAAACTCTGAAAAATCTCATGCCACAATTGTTATAGTAGGAAGGACTTCATTTTAGCATTTCTGAGGTTGTTTCCCTGGTTTTATTTCCCCATGTGCCTCTTTCCATTCCTTGTTTTTTACCTCTTCTCCATTCCCTTTCTCTCTTGGCTTCTGACTTAAGACTGAAATCAATTGTATCTTGCAGCATATGGCACTAACACATTGAAATGAGACAGCTCATCCACCCCTGACCAAACTAAAGAGAACCAGGAAGAGAAAGACACCTGCCAAACTCATCCAGATGGTATCCCAGACCAGGGAAGCAGTCCAGGGCCCAGAGCTGCACCTGTTATGCCAACCCGTCTACTCAAGGCTTGCAGATAAACCTGACCTACACTGACCCCAGTGGAGAGTAAATAGAAAGTGCATTTTCTGAATCTTTCTCATTCTGTTTTTCTATTGTTTCCTTTTAAAAATAAAAATAACTCTCAAAATAACATGTCCATATCCAGTGGAGGAATTTTATCCTTTTAGTGATAAAAGAAAAGAGTGTAATAAAACAAGAGAAAATGAGGTCCATTCTCTGAAACAAACATGGTATTTCTTACAAACCTTGTGTCTGTTCAATATCTACTCTAGTTTAAATACTTTTATTAATTTAATTTAATATAATATAATTTTGTTTTATTTTATTTTGTTTTATTTTATTTTATTTTATTTTAATTTAATTTTGTGCAAAGACAGAATGAGTTAATGCTTTTGCATTGTTGGGTCCACTCAGCCTATCAAATAACCATATATTCAGCAACTACCTCGTCTGCTTTTTTTTTCCTAGTAGAGAGGAGTAGGAGGTGAAGGTGGTAAAAACCAAGTGTCATTTTTCAGTGTACATGTTAGGAAATGATCTGAAAGTTAATGGATCTGGAGAGCTTGAGGGTTTACATTTGACCTGCTTATAGCTATTGGTTCAGGCCTCTCACAGTCGTGCAGCTGTTGAAATTCAACAGTTATTCTCAGTTTCTGGTAGAGTCAGCATCTATTTTTCTACCTACCAGTTTAATCATAGGTTTTCGGGAGTCTGGATCCATAAAGAGACTTAAGTGTCACAATGCTGACTATTGCAGAAAACATAACTTTTAGCCTTCCTGCTAAACAGTGGAATCCACAGCCCCAAGTTAGATTTACAGGTTCTCTGTCCATTACATAGAGAGAATGTCACATAAAAACTGGCTTTACAGAAAATAGTATTCTCAGTAAGAGACTGCCTAATCCACCTTTTGCAAAATATGAAAGCCGAAACATTATATATATGTGTTCTTACTCCTTTCAGAATTAGATATCTTCATTACCTCGGACATTTATATGTGAATTTTATTTTAGATTAGTACATGCATAGTTGGTCTTAGTTTTCTTCATTTGAGATCAAATCTGAGGAAGAGGAAAAGGTGGATTGGTGGATAAGTGGATCTTTTTGGGTGCCCAAAGAAATTTAGTGGCTAGAGACCTGGTGGTGAGATATATAGTCTAAATCAACTTATTTTCTCCAGTCAGCTCTCATACCAGGACTCATCTCTTAAAGGACAAGTTATGAAAATAGTATGTGATGACATTCTACCATGCTGAAGTTTTGCTAATACATAAAAAAGTTTGTCACTGGGAGAGCAGCAAGACTCATCTGGAGACCAAGACACTCTCTTCTGAATCCTGAGTTCTATTACCTGCTCCAATAAACAGTTGCTAATTTTATACACTATAGCATGACTTCAAAAGGACATGTCCAAAAGGGCTGAAGTTCAAATAAATTTAGTTCTTCCAAGGAAGCAAAAATCCTAGGATACCCAAGAAAAATCAAGTGCAAGGTGAGAGGTAGACTCTTGAATGAACTATGAACTGTGAACTACATGAACTATGGAAATTTCAATGAAATGTTACAGTAAACAGTTTTTTAAAAGACGTACTGGGTTTTGCACATGGATATGTAAGATGAAGAATTCAGAGTATTGAAGTACCTTTTACAGAACAGACACTGAGGGAGATAATTGCACTGGAAGCTGAAGACAGACATAATTGTTACTAGAGATGTGTGTCTTATTAATGAGAAAGTGTACAGAGAAACATGGCACAGAGCATGTGCCTCATTCAATCATTACAAGACAACAGGCAGCTATTGATGAGCCCTTAAGTAAGTACAACCAATTTGATAAGAGATTAATTAAAGTAACTGAACAGTCAAGAATTAAATAATTCTCCCATTTCAGTGTTTTAAGGGCTCTTAGGAGAGAAAGAAAGGGATGTTCTAAAAAAAACTTGAGGAAAACTTTGGTATTTCACGCAGGAAAGCATTGCTATACCCATTCCATTCCTTTCTCATTAGTCACCTGAATAAGAGGCAATGTCTAGTATCAAACACAAAGGAACCAGTTTGTGACTCAGAGGTCTACAACTTGCTTTATGGTGTATTGTTTCTATCAAAAGAATTGTCATTTTAGAGCTTAAGATGTGTAAGAAAGAGGACGAAGGTAGTAAATTCTGTCTGCCAGAGTCTCCTTAGCATTACTGCAACAAGGGATTCAAGTGTAGTCCCAAAAAGGACCACTTAAAATAATGATCTTCTAAAACCAGCCATCATTAAAGGCCACAGTGAGAGCACTCATGATCACAGCTTGTGGCATCTGTAAAGCTAAGTGGACTTGTATTGTTAGGCTGCAAATGCATAACCATGGTAATTCAAATGCAGGACATTCTTCTTCAGTTGACCCAAGATATATGTGTCCTTTACTAGGGTGAATGTCTAAGACAGCTTAGCCTAGGTCTTCCTCTTGCCTTGGGCAAAGTACTTACCTTCTGTAATTATGTCTCTACTTAGGAACATGAGCAGAGACACAGCTTGTGTCTAAAATAGAAATCTTACTTTTTGCTGAAAAAAAGGACTACCTCTAGTTAACTCTTCTCAAAGAGGTCCCTCAGTTTTAATAAGATAGAAGATGGACAGAATAGGCAATATCTATCAGCCTTTTAGTGTGAGATTACCTACAGAGATTTTCTAGTTTTGTAACAGATTTTCTCCATCCTGCTGAAGAAGGCTGGCAGCTACACTGGAGGCCTGCTATTCAAACTTAGCTGACAGTTAATGAGGCACCTCCATTTTTCTCATTTAAAACAATTGTATGATATTTTCTGTCTGCTAAGACAACCCAGCCTATCCTCAGTCTTAAACTTGCTGCTATACTTTCTTAGATTTTCCACATCTCTTAATGTTTTTCCATTATCAGTATATTCCCCTTCAAAAATCAGGCATATGCCATCCAGTTTCTCTATTTCTTTCTTGTGTTCTAGAAGGATGATTAAAATAAGCAAGAAAACAGAAACAAGCTTATCCATTTTTTTTCTGCTAGAGGTTAACCATATTGCTTCTTTTCCATGTAGTATACAAGATGTGAGAAGAGATGGGACCTTTCTTAATGAAGGCACATCTGCTTCACCCTTAATTGAATGACCCAATGAGATTACTGCTGAAGCCTTTTCCATCCTTAAAAGTTAGTTCACCCAGACTGATAGAAGTATAGACCAGCTTTACAATGCTGTGATCTATTGTAGATGTCTCAATCTTCCCTATGGACAAAACACAAACACAAATCTGTGTAGTGTTATCGTGATTAAGTGTCATGCAGGTAATAATGTTCTAAGAGAACATCTACAGCTACATGTACATGTACACCCCTATACATCTAATGTATATTTCATACATTTTCTTTAGAGTTTAAGTTACCTCTACTGAAGTGATGCCAGTAAACTGGTAAGCATATAATTCACCATGTTAACTCTATATTAATACTTGCAGATCTTTCGGTTTTTTTATCTGAAACCAAGCAGGAATATTTTTTAAACCATAAAGGAATGATTTTAGACAATTACATAATGTCTATGGCTTGCATCCAGTTCTAAAAAAAATTAAAATAGCAAAGCTATTAATATGGATGTTGCAGCTGCCAGAGTCCTTATAGAACAAAATATTTGTAAGTTGTCTGAATGGTTATTTAATAAATTTCAGTTTCTGTTGTCTGGGGCATCTACATGGCCACACTATTTTTTTCTTAAAAAAAAGGGTTTGCAAGAACTTGAGCTTTCCTCAAGACAAAAATAAACAGTTTGTCAATGTTGCTCTAAAGCTGTTAAGATCATTAAAATCAGTAGTGGATTCTGATGCCAGAAAGGACCTTATCCTCTTATATGATTCTTCACCATATGATGCTGGTGCAGTACTATTACACACTACAAAAACTGATGAACATATGATTGGTTTTATGTCCAGATCTATCTCCAGCAGAGATAGCGTATATTTGACTTCCTAACGAAAGTTGGATGAAGTTGTCTGCAGAGCAAAATAGTTCATTATTGCTTATTTAACTGCCACTACAGTGTACATACAAGGCAGAAAGCACTCCAGAATCTTTATACAATGGGTGTAAAAAGATCGATCTTATGTCAAGACAGGTCATTATGATCTTGTTTGACTGTTACTTTTACAAATAGACACACACCAATGCATAAAAGAACATTTTATTGTAACAATGAAGTTACAAGTGAAGAACTGTCAGAATGAAGATTTCTTGGTTATATGTAGAATCTCTAAGTGATGCTTTGGCCAATAAGCTATACCTCCTAGGCTAATCACTTACTGGAAGGTTTGAGGGGCAAATATGGACCAGCTATCATACCACCTCACTGGTGAATTTAGGTCTAACTGATAATGACTGAAGTTTAGACCTTGTGTGTCTGACAGAGAAAATGCAGGGGTATGTTACTAGGTAGCAGAAAACAGAATGGGACTCCTTTTAGTGGTCCTGTGAATCTTATTCCTGAGAACAGAGTTGTCCTGAATTAAATATATTTCAGGAGTGCCTCTTTGCTTCAATTTAGTCAGAAGGGAAGATGATGCCTGAGTTTCACTGGGATGGTGCACTGAGACTTTTCAGCTTTAAAGCTGTCATGCTGTGAGAGCCTGCAGAGGCTCTACGGATAAAGCTATGTAAGTCTGACATTTGCTGAATACAGTCCTTAATGATCACACTAGATCTCTCTGAAGTCATTTGTGATCTGAAAGCTGAAAAAACCCTGTTAAGGAAAAAGTAAAAAAGCTGTAATGAAGAAAAGAGGCACCCAACAATTCACATTCTGCATTTCTTGCAAGAAAGCTGTTCTCTGTGATCCTAAAGAACTGAGTTTTATGTCAGTTTATCTGAATAATTTTACAAACAAAATAACAGAGTTAGGTTTGCCAATTTAAATTCCATCTCACATTCCATTATCTTCTCTATATATAGACAAACACCAGAAGAAAGGCCAGTTATCTTGTGAATCTTATTTTGCTGAATACACTGCTTGGACTACAGCTTCTTCTCTACCTGGAAAACAGTACAGGAGAAATGGAAGAATAATGCTTGCATCTCATTTCTAAAGCATTTCCAGAAGACAGAATTAGGGCAAAGACATGGGTGAAAAGTATTTATGCTAACTGGAGCCATGGTACAAGAGAATAGTTCCTTAGATGTCCAAATGAAATGAAAAAGAATTTGAGAAAGGAATTTGGGAGGCAGGGAGGGCTGTGTTTTTTAAAAGGCTGGAAAAAGAATATGGGAATAGCAGGTCTTAACTAAATGTTTCGTAGTGAACATTAAACTCTTGATGTAGCCTTTATCAGCTGGTGAATCATTTGTGGCAGATTTTTGCAGAGACATCGTTTCTTTAAAAAATTGAAAGTATTGTGTCAGGAAAAGCATCTGAATAGTATTACTCATGATTTTATTTTCTTCTCTTCAGTTTATATATTTGTTATTGTTTTCTCACCCTATGCCTTCTCAGAGTACTGTGCTGAGACAAATGGGTACTCTTTCTTTTTAAGTATGTTTTTCCTCCTCGAAGACTTGTTTTGTTTTGTTTTGTCTGCCTGAGAGCAGCAAAAGAAACAAGTTACATTTGAGCACAGAGCAATAATAATACCATTGTACTGTTAGATGTGGTATTCTTCGACGAGAGGAGGCTACTGCATGTTTGTGATATTTGTGACCCTCCTCTAGAAAAATGCTGATATTTTAGTTCATAATAAGAATTACGTAGCAAAAATTAAAATCGAAAAGAGGGGATCATCCGAGACAAAGATATATTAAAAGTATGCATGCCATAGGTCTTAAAGACACTAAAAGGACAATGTTTCAAAGAAATATTGATATAACAATATACTTTTCAATGCCATATCACCATCTCAGCATCAGCAGCAGTGACACTTATTTCATATCATCTCTTTTAGGTGTCAGATTTAGCCTCACCGTTCAGTAAAGAGGAGAAGTAACTTTTCCATCCCACCTCTCCATACATACCTGCAACCCTCTGTAAGCTTCCTTCTATATTGTTACCACCGAAAATGCCTCTTCACTAACTGCTGATTTCTATACAGGCTATGTGGAGGATTCAAACAAAATATCAACATTTTGATTCAGAGCAGTAGAACAATTCTGAAGTGAGTTCTTTGGTCATGCCACAAAAAGTGTATTTGATACACACAAAGAGTATTTTTAATGAGTGCAACCAAAATTCCTCTGGAGGATAATAAACTAGGATCTCCATTCCAGTTGCTTACCAAATATGCACCACAAATTCATAAGGGTCTGAACCAACTACTCCACACTACCATGGGTTTCTTCAACACACATGTCCCATTAGAATTACATGTTCTTATAGATATGCTATTGCCCACTACCTCTGAGCTCTTTGACCTTCCCTTGACTCAAATTCATTTTGTTATCTTCTTCCAGCTGCAGTTCATTATTAATGAATCTTGTATATTGTGTCTCTCTCTTTCTTATTGTTGCCCCTTTATTATTGCTGTCTTTTGCAAAGGCAAAGATTCAATAATATCCCAGCTGGGTTCACAAGGAAATGACAGAGTTTATTCCTAAGGAAATGACAGCGTCCCAAAGTTTATGTGTCAGCAGGAAAGCCTTGTGGGAATATTTAACTGCTGATGGGTACCGAGAAGGTAGGCAAACAGTGCCTCAATTTGTATCAGAAGATGAACACTCTGTTTATGAAGACTCAGGACAACAACTGCAGTTTGGGTGCAATGCAGAAGATGGTCACCAATTACAGCACTCTTGAACTGATCTTTAGGTGAGAAGGTACCACCAGGACTGCTGTTTGATGCATACTCACACCTGAGGTCCAGGGATCACCATATAGGAAAGTTTTAGGAGTCTATCTAGCACTGCTTTATCATTCCTGTTTCTCACTGAGGACAAGAGCACATCTACATCTAACTTTTCAGCTTGCTCCCTGTCACAGATTGTATTGGAAACCCCCTCTGTGAGCACTCTAGTTTGCAACCTGAAAAAAATTGTGAAGTTCTTCTCTACCTGTCATTATTACATGTGCAGAGGGAGGGAGGAATGACAGCCCTGGTCTCAGAGTTGCTGAGAGATGACACAGCACTGAATCATAAAGGTTGTTTTGTCTTTAAAAGCTGACCTGAGGCTCTGAGCTGTGAGACAATCTTCTGCCTGGCATTTAGGTATGTCAGAAAATGCCTGCCCAGCGTGTGCCCTATGTGAGTCTAATTCAGCCCCAGTACTAACCAAGCCATAGTAATGCAGCCACCACAGGCTCCTTTAAAGACCTAAGCACATGGTTCCTTCCCTTTTTCAAAAGTAGTGGGTTATGAACTGATGGTATGATCAAACCACACATAGGATGGTTTTGTGTCATATAGCCTTTCGATCTCTGCCTACAAACTAGAATGACAATCAGGTGAGAGGGTCTTTTTATTCAGGATACAAAGTAGTTAATGATAATGTTTCTCCTTCCCCCTCCCTCCCTCCTTTTTCATCATTCACAAAGTCTCACAGGACACTCCAGCCCTTAGTGGGCTACTGAGAGTAAGAAGTGGCAAAACAAACCTGCTCCTGGGATTTCACTGGGTCATGGATTTTTCTTCATGTGGTTTTGAGTGGCCACTTCAGGCTTAGATGGCTAACAGTTTGCAGGGATGACATCGGGTACAGGTCTTCATCTCTAGTTTTAGCAGACAGTCTGAAGGTAGAGGCTCAACTGTGGGTTGTGAACTTCTTTGCGATCAGGCTAAGAGGAAGGCATGTTTTGTCATATTTCCAGACACACTATCACTTCTAATGGAACACAGTCTCACTGCATGCTATTTTGTTACTTGGTTTGAAATGAGAAACAGCAAACTTTGTCAGTAAGAACTCCAGGCTGCTGATTCTGAAAAGGGAAACATTATGGTGTTTTGCACAGTCTTTATGGCACACATCCCAGACTTGGATGGGCAGTTACATGGTATAGAGCACAGTCACAGAAAACATAGGCTAGGTAACCTGCTACCTTCTAAGACTTCAACAACTGTACTTGGGAGCCCTCAGAGCAATAAATTATTTGGGTGGTTTTTTTACTTTTTTTTTTGTGTGTACTCTTCTTATAGAGCAAGCTACACAAAAAATGTTAAAAAGTTACCATTACTGTGGGCATTATTTTTTTTAATAGAAAGCACTATATTTTTGAAGACACTTGGAGAATCCCGCTCCACTTCCCAGTGTGTAACGCAGTCCCAACTACCTTGGATTTAGTCAACCAAACGTACAGTCTATTTCCACTCTATTAAGGTTTATACCTTCCTTGTCCAGGTACAACCTTATGATCTGTTAATGAGAGGAATAAGTAACATTTCCCAGTGAACCAGCAGGAACCAAATACGGTGAATTATTATTTCCATCCTTTCAAAGAAAGTAGTAAATAGCCAAAAAAATTGAAATAGGAATGTGTAATTAACCACACTGAAATAATCCAGAAATTTACTAGTGGATAATTCAATAGACAGTTCCCACACAGTTTAAAAACACATGGTAACCAAAGCCTGGAAATTTTTCTTGATGTTTTCCATCTTATTCTAACAAGAAGGTTTGGAGAATGACATCTAAAGTCTTGATCATTATTTTGCCCACAGTAGTGGGTATGTTGACCTTAAACTGCTCAGGCCACTGATCAGTAGAGGTTGTGTTGCGGGGCTTCACAAGAAGGAGGGATTTAATATAGGTATGATTTTCTGAAATGCTAAGACAACATAAATAGTAGTAGCTCACAGTGTTGTCAACTCACAGAAGAAAGCCTACACTGCCTCTGCAAAAAGAATTGTACATTCATTGCTAGTCATCCCATATCCCCAAGACAACTAAATGTTGGTGTGTTAGTTGGACACAAGCAGGAATAGAAACAGGCAAGAACACAGGCAGGAACAGAAACTAGGTTTGTTTCCATTTGTGAGGTTTGATTTGAGACATGTTGGAGTGGGCTGTGATATGCTACTATCATTTGCCTGACAGAAAAAAGGCCACTTGGTAATGTGGTAAGGTTTTGTGGAATTTCTTTATTTTTTATAACTTTGTATAACATTTAAGATGGAAATATTCAGTCTAAGAGACAGAACTAATCTGTCTTGAAGTAAAACCCCAGACCACATATAGTGTGCTGTAAGGACAGAGCTTCAGTTTATTCACTCTGCCTATTGTACCATTAGTAAGTAATTACCTGCTAATGTAGACCTAGCCAATGAAGCCTGGAGGCTGTGTTAAAATTTCTCTTTGGAAATCCTCTCCATAGCCCTGTCTTCAAACCATCCAACTTCATATGGTTCTTTGGAGATGAAGAATGATCCCTGTCATGCTAGAAAGAGATAGCAGTGATAATACAAAAAAGACATGTCAGATCAGTTATATTCATGGAGAGGGCCAATATCTGGAGGACAGTGAGAGTAACCAGCAGGGAAAAAGATAACTAAAGAAATTCTTTTGTAGTCCCCTTTGATTTTCTCTTTAGTCAATGAGATGGGAATGGGAAATATATAACATTTCTATTCCTAGCCATACCACCAGAGTAATCCCTGCCATTAATAAAAATTATTTACCTGTGCCTAACTCTAGCTTTGTTTTTCTGGCCATCATCATAGTGCTCAAATGTTATGCAGTTTAATCAGAGCTTTGTAATAAAGACCATAACAGAACTTTAGAGAAAAGCTGTGTCTTTCCTATTATCTCTTCATAGGTAACAAAAAACAAAACCAATAAAAAAAGTCCAAAAATGTTAGGGGACAAATTGCGTTCTCCAGTAAGCTTGCAGATCTATGTCTCACTGAAGTTAAGAGTCACAGGTGCACGTAGGAGGGTAAAGAGATGAGATCCAATCTATATATAATCCTTCTTGAATAAAACTGCTGTCAGGTATTCAAGATGTCCTCTTTCCAATGTTTATTCAGAATGTATTTTTGGTGTAGCTGGGAATATTATACTAACAAATAAGCAAGCCTGAGTAATGAGAATGTAGCACAGCTGATATTCTTAAAGGTAAATATGAGAATTTGTATCACTTCTAGTATAAATGCAGATATAGCCCCCAACACTGATGTGTGATGAGTGACTAATGTCAGCTCATCATGAAAGACTACAAAGGCAAAAGAAGTTCTCTGATCATGAATCCTCCCAAGATACCATATAATCATTTAAAAGCCTTGGAGTTTCTGAGTAGAAGAGAAGTAGCTAAAGCTTAGTTATAGATTTATTTATTTATTAACAAATGTTCTGATGATTTCTAAGCAAATCTATATTAAATATTTTTCTAATATTCTAATTTTCTCTCCAGCAAGTTATGATTTCATAGCTGTTTTTTTCATGAACAGAAATGTATAGCTACCAGTAGGAGTGGGAAAGGTCCACACATAATCAAAGTATGAAGTAAATTTGTTCAGACTATGAAACACTAATGTAAGTGGTCAAACAACACACAGAAAATAGGGTCAAATTATTTCAATTGTTTTGATTTGAATCTGGAACATTTTCAATTATTCTGATTAAAGTATTCTGGAATTAAACATAAAAGGAGAGACAAAAAGGAGTTATATCTGACCACTGGTCCATGAAGGAAGGAGACCAGATCTGATATCAGATTGATATTGATATAAATCTGGGGATTATTCCAGTGAAGTTCAAGAGAAAAATTTGCATCTGAGTATATCAACACATCAGAGGTCTAAAGCTCTGATCTCTAGTCTAAATTAGTTTTTGACTTGGACTGCAGAAATGCACTGGGAATAAAAATGCAGTAGAAACCCTCTTTAAATATCCCAAAAGGCAACAGTTCTTGGTCAGAATATGCAGATTTAAATGAATGATATTCATCCTATTAGCTCATCTTCAGCACACAGAGAAAGAGTCGAGGAATAAGAGACCAGGCTCTACAGTTTCCCCATAATCCTGTATGCTGGAGTCAATAAAGAAATAATAGTAACCATCAGGTAGTCTAGAACAGAAGTAATTTGTTTCCTTAGAGGAAGAGGAGAGCAGAAAAAAATTTTCTTCATCATCATTTTAGGCAGGACTGAATGTAGACAATCTGCACATCCAGAAAAATAAAAAGCTTTCAACATGTTAATGAGCTTGTTGCTCTCTGTCTTTTCCTAGACTGTGTTCTTGTCCCTGTTTCCATTTTTATTAATGTTAAAATTTTCATTTGCTTTAGGAGTATGGTTATTTTACATCTCTATGTCCTCTTATGTTGTTTTGTTTGTTTGTTTGTTTTTTTAATGTTGGTCTTCCTTTCACACTGAAATGCTATAGTTACTTAAACTTGTTATGTATGCATATTCTTAAATTACAAGAAATTTGCTCATCAAGGCAGATTTATAGAAATTTGCAGAGCTTTGGAATATTCCTAAATACCCAAATGGATTTTGTGGTTTTGACAACAAAACTATTTGAGTATAGAGCTATGAGTAAAACTGAATTTTTAATGATACATAAGAAATCAATGAAGAACTACTTTTATATGGGACCATGACATGTTGCTCAATTTACAATTCATTATACCATGAAACTGAAGTTTTATGATGTCATTAAAATGCATATAAAGTAACAAGAAATCAACATTTATCAGAAAAATAATGATCTTAATACAGCCTCGTAATAAGGCAGATAAATAAACCTATCATTTTTATATCAGTACAGTAACAATAAAGGGCAATGTCTGAGATAAACACAACAAAACAATGAAAATAAAAAGGCCCTATAATCATGCCCTTAATTATAAAAGAATTGTAACAGCTCCAATTTTTCTAAACTATTTTTAAAACCTACATTTAGGTTTTAATTCATACAAAGTTATTTGGTACTTGAAGTGTATGTAGTATATATTGGCATTTGCTTGTCATTCAGTGTTGCATTAAATGCCATTCTCTAAAAAACCAAACAGGATAAATTCAAACTGTTCGTTTAGTGCCTGTCAGGTTTTGTGAATATTATCTATCTAAACATTTTGAATGGAGTACTGACAATACAATACACAATTCTGCCATCCTTCCTCGCACATGGAAACAACTTGATCCATTAAAAGTTCCACTAGTTCCAGGTGGACTTCTCACAGAATAAAATGATCCTTAATATATTTAAGATTGGGAGAAAAAAAATAAAAATCAGAGCTACTGTACAGATTAAAAGGTGCAGTTCTGAAGATTAAAGAACAAAACAAATGTGTATGCTCTGTATAACTATTCAGAGAAATTTTGGAAAACTGAAGTTTAGCATATTTTTACTTTTTTTTTACTTCTTCCCCCAATAAGACCATATCAGGGACTCATGTCATTTAACTAGGCATATGGTGTTGATATGACTTTCAAATTAAACTGGAAGGCTCATTAACCATTGATACCAAATAACTTCCCCCCCCACCACCCCCGCCCCCCATTAAATCTTAAAAGAAATATTAACAAAAGGTTTAATTTCCAGAACTACATAACAAAATTTAAGGGTGTCACACAGGTATCTGTATGAAAGGTACGTATCTAATACTTTAAGCATTACAATCATTGATGTCTGGAGAGAGATTTATATAATCAGCTGCCTATTTCAGGGAGATGTAAAACTTCTTAGACTCCATTCATTGTATTGACTAGACATTTAAGGCTGGATTCAGTTTCTCAAACACAGGCATTTTGGATGTAATCCCATCTTACTCCAACCCCTTACATTTTGTTGTATAAATAGTGATCTTTTAACAAAGAAACTAAAATTTTGAAATAAGAGTATCAGTAACACAAACCATTGTTTTTTTCCTTTTTTTTTCCCTACATCTAGATCTGTCAAATCTTGCTAGTGACAGCCCTGAACTAGGATGCTGCCACTCAGCATCAATAACAGGATCATTTCCTGTGACTTTCATTTAATACTGTTCTCAGGGGACTGATATACATACAATAAAAAAGTTGCCAGTTACTGTATTCTATTATTATGAGTCATTAATCAGATATTTCTGACAGTTAAAAGTATTGGTCTTCATATCTAAGCAAATATTTCTGTAGCTTCTTGCTGGAATTCTATCTCAGTATGTGAATTAGAGGATTTTAGGCTGCATATTGGGGTTAGTAAAGACAAATATTGCATTGAAGAGAGTGATGGAGAAACCTAAGACGTGTATCAGGATGTGTAACCCCCTAGATACCATAATTAATGTTTTATTATACTGAGATAAGCGTGAATAAATGATAAGCTTTACTTAACATACTGAGCTGAGAGAAGGGTCAGGAGTTTGAGGGAAAGTATCAGGACTCTAAGTGGAGTAGGAGGAGAATTGATGAATAATCAAATTAATCTCTGAGTAGTGATGTTATATAAAGTGAGTAATCTCATATTTCATTTTTTTCTGCTGTGTTAAGATATTAGGGCTGTCTTTCAGGCCCAGGAAAATTGCCCCCAATGGTAGTGGAAAAGATAATGTAAAAATATATAAATATTACAGCAATAATGTAAAACGATACAATTTTATGGCCATTTCAAGGTCACAGAATGGACCAAGGAGGAAGCTAATATTTTACTGCCTCTTTCTTCTCTCTAATGCACGGACAGTCATGTGCAAATTACTCTAAGCACACTACTTCAAACTCTGCTTTATAGATGGCAGGGCAGAGAATAGTATCAAAATATATCACTGCATCATGGAGTGATACCCCAGTGAAATGACAAGAAGTTATGCATTAATTACAGTTCCGGTGGGATGGGAAACTCAAACAATTAAGATATGAGCTCAGTTTTAATACATATTTTACATTCAGAAAGAAAAAGGTACCAAAAAACCCACAGTAAAATGCCTCTCAGCTAAGTAATACGAAGCTTTGAGGCAAGGCAAATTCTGTGTTCCATTATACAAAGGTAGGGGAAAGCTTTTCCATACTACTATTTATTTGCACATCAACAAATATAATGTGTGGCTAATAAAACATTCAGGAACAATCATACTAAAAAACAATGCAATAGTACATCTTTATCTTCAGGGACATCAGCCATAGAAATGGATGTGCACTGTGCATCCATTCAAGCAACTTGGTTTTCTTTTCTGATTAAGTTTACATGCTGAAATCTGTTACCCAAACAAGTTATTAATGTCAAGCAAGGATCCTGAAATTACTTCCCCACCCCCCCCCCATTTTTTCTCACATTTTTTCTACAATGCTCACAAAGTTTGCTCTATAGCATTGTTTTATCTGCAACATTATAAAGAACTTAGATTTTATGTAGTTTTAAGCCCCTTGTAATAATCAAATTTCTTTAAAATATCACTTATTTGTGTTCTCCAAGTTATAAATGAAACATCTGTATGCTAGTGTAAATAAAAAAATATCTCAGGATATTCCAAAATATCACAAGATGATTATTTTTACTGACAGTGATTATGTGAAAGCAATTCCTGAAGTCTAGATAATCACACACTACTTCTGTAACATTTTCACAACATATGGTTCCAAAGCTTTAGTTAAAGCTGGTCTGATAACTCGCCCCTTAGCAGGTGGCACTACCAAGAAGATTTGCAGAATCACAGAATCACAGAAGTATCTAGGTTGGAAAAGACCTAGAAGATCACCTAGCCCAACCATTAACCTAACATTGACAGTTCCCAACTATACCATATCACTCAGCGCTGTCGACCCTATTCTTAAACACCTCCAGGGATGGGGACTCCACCACCTCCCTGGGCAGCCCATTCCAACGCCTAACAACCCCTTCTGTAAAGAAATGCTTCCTAATATCTAGTCTAAACCTTCCCTGGCAAAACTTGAGACCATTCCCTCTTGTCCTATCACTTGTTACTTCATTAAAGAGACTCATCCCCAGTTCTCTGCAACCTCCTTTCAGGTAACTGTAGAGGGCGATGAGGTCTCCTGTCAGCCTCCTCTTCTCCAGACTAAACAACCCCAGTTCCCTCAGCCGCTCCTCATAAAACATGTGCTCCAGACCCTTCACCATCTTCGTTGCCCTTCTCTGGACATGCTCAAGTAATTCAATGTCTTTTTTGTAGTGAGGGGCCCAAAAATGAACACAGTAATCGAGGTGCGGCCTCACCAGTGCCGAGGACAGGGGTAAGATCCCTTCCCTGTCCCTGCTGGCCACGCTATTTCTGATGCAAGCCAGGATACCATTGGCCTTCTTGGCCACCTGGGCACACTGCTGGCTCATGTTCAGCCGGCTGTCAATCAACACCTCCAGGTCCCTCTCTGACTGGCACCTCTCCAGCCACTCCTCCCCAAGCCTGTAGCGCTGCTGGGGGTTGTTGTGGCCCAAGTGCAGCACCTGGTGTTTGGTCTTATTGAAACTCCTGCAGTTGTCCTTAGCCCATCACTCCAGCCTGTCCAGATCTCTCTGCAGAGCCTTCCCTACCCTCGAGCAGATCAACACTCCCACCCAACTTGGTGTCATCTGCAAACTTACTGAGGGTGCACTCCATTCCCTTGTCTAGATTATCAATAAAGATGTTAAACAGGAGTGGCCGCAAAACCGAACCCTGGGGGACACCACTTGTGACCGCCTTTCTGAGCAGGGACCTGTTTCCAGTCTCTCCTATCTCTTAGGTCCCCTCCTTCTGCCTGGTAGTTAAGTTAATACCTCAGGCTTATTAGCACAATCAAAGAGCTAAACTTAAGTGACAGTGGGATTGTACCATTAGTGTGACTTACTTAAAAAAGAGAGAAGACAAGTGACATTGTAAGGGAAGTTTTGTCCCAAAATGAAGGGCTCACCAGAAATTCAACAGTCCCTGAAATCTTATGTTTTTTAATTTCCAGCAAATTTAGGCTTTTACTGGTGTACTGCAAAGCACAAAATTGTTCCAAGGCTTCTCAGCAAAATAATTTAATTTTGTCACCCTGACTTTCCAGGGTGAGGGCTGGCCAAAACTGGAATGATTCTCTGCAGAGAAAAGGGAGGGAGAAAAGAAAAGGTAGAAGATGTGGAACAAATAGCAAAGAAGGAGGAGGGACAGGAAGGAGTGCCAAAAGCCTGTCATACTTTTCCCACTATTGCCATGGAAGGATAAAGACAGCAAATGATGTTTAAACCACTGAGCATCTGCCACCTTCTGTTTCCCTACCACATCTTTGATAGAAGAAACCAACTTGACTTCCTAGGTCTCTGGTACAGGCAGAGGAGGGAAATGACTTGTTTGTCCATCTCCACCAATGTGATCCCCTGAGCAGCTGATGACTCCAGTAGTGCCTAAAGGTGTCACAAGTAAGTAAGTGTAATAATAGCTACCACAACACAGACGCATGGATAACTTTTTTATCATGTGTGTCTGACTATCTTTTGTCATGTTCCAAGGAAGTTTCTTGGAGCCAGCAGTACAAACAACATGCTTCTTATTGGACAGGTCAATACTTACTGCAGTAAAGCTGATTGATATGAAAGATGCTTCTGCAGGATACACCTAGGGAAACCTGCAGCTGTAAAATAGGATCTGTACACATGGATGGGAACAAACAGATCCAAACACACTCACTGGTCTTCCATGATATGCAGACATAAGCTCACTTTTGTCCAGAAGCCTTTTAACAGCTGTGTTAGTGTGATATTGTCCTTTGCTCTGGGCATAGCTTTATGCTGAGGCTTGCTTGTGGCCAGCTCAGATCTGTATGCTCTCACCCACACACTTTGACTCCTAAGAAGGTGGGTATCACACAGATATTTCTACATTTATGTGATTTTTTTCCTTGTGTTTATAAAACAAGATACAGCATGAAATAATAAAATACAAGAAGAGGAAGTAGAATGAACCAAAACAAAATAAAGTAAAGCAGAATTAAATTAATAGTAAGGCCTCATTTTCAGAAATTCATCTATCCCTTTAGGAAACAATGCTTGATACAACTTTATAATGTAATCCTTACTGGAATCATTCAGTGTTTCTGAAAATATAACTCAAAAGCACTTTAGTCAGGTGTCAGTTTTGTCTTTCTCTTTTCTTCCTTATCCTTTGTAATTACTCTTTGGGAGTAATACAAACCTTTAGGAGTAAAGCAAAAATAAAAATAAAAAAGAAATATATTATGAAAGCAGCTGCTTACTTCCATCCATAATTTAATTAGAAAAGTTACTTAAAAATCTAAGGGATCCACTAGGGTATTAGAAGTTCTAAGGCAACTGACCTTGGAGAATTCTTTAGTTTTCCTTTTTTTTTTTTTTTGATTTTCCAGACAGAGTTCTTTGCCCTCTTTTGCCTTCATACTTATTTAGCTGTCAGAATGCTACATCTCTATCATGTTAACAATAAATTGTTATGGTCTTTTTATGTACCACAATCTCTTCATTCACATTTCAATTTAATTTCTAAAATGCTTTGAGATACTAAATTAGTCATATTGAGATTTTTGAGGGGCTTTGATTATTTGTTTATATCTCTATTTTAAAGAAATACTCTTAAGAACATCTCACTCAGTGAAATCAATGACTCTCAATGAGCTGTTTAAAGCCTACCCAGTTCTGATGATAATGTGGCATAGACCCCTGAAGGGCTGAAATAGTCAGCTTCCCATATTACTTGAAATGCTGTCTGAGAATCTTGGTAAGTTGATACATCCATGGATGAAGGCCTTGTTGTTTAGAGGTAAGTAAATAATGTTGAATCTTCTGTAGCAGTTAAATATTTTTTGTGGATTATTTTTCTGTTGCTTTTAGTTCTGATTTCCGTTCAGAGAAGTAGATCTTAAAATTAAGCCATTTTGAATTAAATTCCAAAGTAAGAATTTATAAAAGATTGTTTTCATAAAATCCAGATAAGGCACTTATCCTTCCTACACTAATTTTGTCAATTCCCTGATATGAAAGCTGGTGTTTTCAAATGTATATGACAGTGAGAGTTGACAGTGAAAGGAAGAAGTCAACCCATTGGGAGGATATAATTCGGAAGAAGTGTCTACAAAAGTTCACAGGAGAAAAGTAGACAGAAACTGATGAACAAATTGTTTAAGTCAAAGATAGCAAGACTTCCAAACTAGTCTGGACAGAAAAAAAAAAAATGTACAAGTGTAACAGGGAGATGAATAAAGACAAACAGGACTTTTTGGCAAGGAGTATTTCATGTATGTATTAACCGAATCTAGTCTCATGGTCTTGAACTTCTTTCTTAAGCTTTCATGACAGCTTTTGTTTAAGCTACTCATAGGTTACTCATAGTCACAATGAATTAATTACAATAACATTTACTTTTCAGGAAACAGCTTTTTTTTGCCTTTGGAAATTGAAAAATAAGCATTCTCTACAGAGGTAAAGGCACATAAGTAACTTCTTACATGGTTTGGATATTATAAATTAACCATTGCATTTTACATATGTATGCTTTTAATATCCATAATGTCCTGAGCCCATTCATTCATAATTTCTTTCTTTCTTTACTTCCAAGAAGTGGTGGGAGGCAGGGAACAGAATTAGTATTATTTGTTTCATTGGCATAGTCATGTTATCAATCTTTGTCCCAATTTTCCTTTGACATAACTTGGATAAGTATACGTTTATTTTGGAAAAAAAAAAAAAAAAAAATCTGTATCTACTTAATTTCTTTGTCCAAGAACTATAAAAGGCTGTTTTCTGAAAATGGACTCTTCAGACACCAGTTTGCAACCTTTTTCCAATTGGAATGCCTTTGGCCAGAAATTTGTAGTAATTTGGCTTCTTGCATATAAGCATATTACTCTAAATATTTGGCTGGGATCTGGCATTTCATCATTCTGGAGAACTGTGACATTATGGTGTGTTAGATGATATAATGACCTTATGGTCTGACATGATGAATTGTTCATTCCCCATAGAAAAAATAACAGGTTTTAGTTTGTACTGATTATAAACCAGCCATTGCTCTGTACGTAGGTATTGTGCTGCTGTTACTCAGAAAATTCATTAAGCAACTTCATGCATTTGGCCTGTCCTGCTTCTGAGCTTTAACAGCAACTTTATATATCAAGCATTACGAACTCATGTGCAGTTTGAAGCAAGTTTACCTTCTGTCATAAGTCTACAGGATCTTCCCTTCCAGCCACTGCTTGTGTTGGCTAGTTCTGTTAAAGAGTACAGAAATACCCATATTTTTAAGGAATTTTAATTTAGCATGTTAATTCCCCAACAGTCATTCAAAAATAAATAAATTAAAAGGAGTTAATTTATATTTAAGCATGTATTTCTTAAAATTCCCTTTATCAGATTGTGGAAAACTAATATGATTTTAATCTGTGACCTTCATACAAACAGCTAGTTCCAAAAGTGAGCTAGGATTTCAACCTCAGGCTAAAAGAAAAAAAAAGAAAGATATTAAGCATGAAGTCCTTGATCTAAACTCATAGAAGGCAACAGGATTTCTCAGCTGGATTTGGATCAAGTTCATGGTTTTGTTAGTGTAGGATACTCAGCTAATGTTTTTTACATTACTGGTAATAGAGTAAACTTAGCGATGACATACAGTAATTAAGTAAAACCGTTAGTGTGGCCTCTGCTAGTCCTCACTATGTTCTCTGCAGTAGTGACCACACAAAGAAAGTCACAGTGTATGTAAGTGCATCTAAGCCTTTGAATGGGAATATTTTTATGTATCTCTGCGCCTAACTATTACTATTGTTCAAAGAGCATAAGATAGTTAGCCTAAACAATTATTTTTGATTTTTGTCTTTTGTTTCTTAACCCAAGGAAAGTTTTTACTCTCATTCTGTATGCATCCTAGCACACAGATTCATATTGCAGTTTCCTCGCTCTTCTCTTTTACTAGACTGTTGATCAATATTGATTTCAAATCTATGCTCTGTGAGAAAATTATTATACCTTTAAAAACGTGTAAATAATCTTCAGAACAGCCACATGCTAAAGGAAAAAAGAAGAACGCTATAATTTATTTTTCACATGTAAAGATAGAAACTTATTGGGAGAGCACAGCTTTTCCATAACTAAATCTAATTTTTACTGTTAGGCAAATTTTAGATCTCATCAAAATCCCCAAGAAAAGGGGCTTATTGGTGGTCTCCAAAAAGAAGTTTCCCCACCCCATTAATTTAAATTGATTCAAATAACATTTTTTAAAACATTAAACATATCTAGAATAATTTTGCATTTTTTTTGCCACACATTATCTGGAAAAAAATCAAACTGAATTAAAAGTCTTCTTGTTTTAGAAAACAATTAATGTATTGTCTTTCCTCACTTTTTTTGCTGTTTTATTAAAAAAAAAGTGTTCTGTGTAAAAAAAGAAAAAACTCATCTAGGTTTCTACATCCAGGTCAAGGAGTCACACACCATAGTGTTTATTGCATTAGCCACTATAATGCATTGACTGGTCTTCATAACTTCGGAGAGAGATGATATTGGTTCTGATTTTTAACATTTCTCTGCTACTGATTCTGTCACTGGTTAAACATATATTATACTCTCTTGATCTTCTTTTCTTTAGAGCAGTAAAAACTATAGTGCTGTACAGGTGATGGGCATCCCCCTTGCTGAGGGCTGCTGTGCAGGCAAAGGTGCATCTTCCTTCCTGTCCCCACGTACCTGTCTGGTGCTTGGTTTTGTGCTTTCATGTGCACTGTGCATAGCACTGGGGGGAAGAAAGCTCACAAAGATTTTTACCAAGGGTTATAAAGTTCTGGTGGGAATGGATCCTAACACCCTCAAGACAAGAGCTGCCCTTGCTTTTGAGTAAGAATTATAAATGTCTTCCAGCAGGGATAAAGTCTGCCTGTCACTGGCAATCAAATAGTAGTTCTTTGAGGCATTTGGAAATATGTAAAGTGCTGTGCATCCTTCTCTCTTGTCTGAATCAGTGGAAACTTTCCTGCCAGTTTCTAAAGCACAAAAATATGGGTGATTGGTGCTATTTATAAAGCCATACTAATTAATGCTTATGTTTAGACAGTATCAAGCCTTTGAGGATTTTTTTTCCCCCTTAGTATTTATTTCATGATTTATGTATTTTTCTCCCCAAGGCAATGAGAATCACGGGTTTTTTGGTAGGAATTTCTAGAATTATTTTATTTGTCATTTTAAAAAGACTAGTGTCATACCTGGATTTTTTCCAGCCTCTTTTTTTTTTTTTTTTTTTAATCCTCTGATACATGCCCCCATGTCCGTGACTTTTCAGAATAATTATTAACAGTGGCTCAGTGAGCTAATTAGCTAATTCCCTTTGGGAAGACTGAAGAAGGCCAAAAGATTCAAATGTTGGTTACCTAGAAACAAGAAAAAATGTATTAAAGTAAGTTTTATAATTCTGTATGAGTTTTCTGAAGATAGAATTTGTGTGCTTTTGTAAAAATAAATAATTCAGTCTTACTTTTTAATTATGATCAACTTTGTGCATATCTCTATACTCCATACAGAGATCATTTTGACAAGCATAAACATACACTTTCTTGATGAAAATAATTTTCTTTTCATGATTACACTTGCTGAATCCTCATTACTTAAACTGCTAGAAAGGGATCTCAAGGGAGGGGCTTAGTCTATTCCCTTAAGGTCAAGAGCTTCACAAGTGGATGTAAGTAATTGAGTTATAGGGCAAAGATGAGTAAAGCTTTTAGGAAGTTAGGAAGAAAAATCCTCTTGATAAAGAAATGAATCTAATTTACAGAGTGTTATTTTAGTACATAAATTGTCTAATTATATTGTATCTCACAGGCAAATTTCCTATTAATTACTAAAAATGAGGGACCAATTCTGAGCCAGTTCCAGGAATCTTTTATCACAGAGAGGAGGAGTTAGTAGTTCAATAAAACTCAGTGTAACCTGAAAATTAATTTTGAATCCTCTACAGGCTTGCTTACTAATGTTTTGTCACATAAGTAGTTGTGATGGCAGAGAGCTGTTGTTTTCTAGGGAGAGTTCTTCTAGTGTTCTGGGTGGCAATTTTTCTGAACAGGTGAAGAAATGTGTTTACATCTACATCTTAACTAGTCATGGGGAAATCAGTATAGGAAAATTGGCACTTTTAGGTCACCACTCATCCCACCATAAAGTACTTGTGTAAAATAGACCAAACTAACCCTGGCTTACAGCTTCTTCTGATTATAAAGGAAGCTCAAAACAACTAGCCTCATGTAGCCGTATATGTGTGGGACCTTCACACTGAGGATTTAATTTAGTCATGTTAAACAGGGGTACAGAATCACAGAATCATCTAGGTTGGAAAAGACCTTGAAGATCATTGAGTCCAACCATTAACCTAACACTGACAGTTCCCAACTACACCATATCCCTCAGCACATTATCAACCCGACTCTTAAACACCTCCAGGGATGGGGACTCCACCACCTCCCTGGGCAGCCCATTCCAACGCCTAATAACCCGTTCTGTAAAGAAATGCTTCCTAATATCTAGTCTAAACCTTCCCTGGTGCAACTTGAGGTCATCCCCTCTTGTCCTATCGCTTATTACTTCATTAAAGAGGCTCATCCCCAGCTCTCTGCAGCCTCCTTTCAGGTAGCTGTAGAGGGCGATGAGGTCTCCCCTCAGCCTCCCCTTCTCCAGACTAAATAACCTCAGTTCCCTCAGCCGCTCCTCATAAGACCTGTGGTCCAGACCCTTCACCAGATTCGTTGCCCTTCTTTGGACACACTCGAGTAATTCAATGTCCTTTTTGTAGTGAGGGGCCCAAAACTGAACACAATAATCAAGGTACATAATGCCATGCAGGTTCATCAAGGGAATTCTCCATGGGAAAGGCAATTATGAGCCTATACTATATCTGTCTTTCTCTGGACAATCAGCTGGATGTCAACTAGTATACCTAAGGTATCTCTAACGAGATGTCTGGGTGACTATATTGATCTGATAACATTAAGTGAAATGCAAACATACTCTCCTCACACTGAGTTATTAGACTTCTTCCTGGCACATTTACACCACATTTTTTACTGTCTTTGAGTCTTCTTGTTCAAACCTCTTGGAAATCCTTATGGTCTGTAATTCTGCCCAACCAGTTATCATGATGTTTGAGATGGGAAGAAGGTTTTTGCTTTTTCTCCCAGCTCACAATATAACCACCTGAACATCATTGCATGCAACAGTGAAGATAGACTGAAAAGAGACTACATATGAAGGAAAGAATTTTTGTGGAAATTGACAAAGACAATAGCACCTTTAAAAAAGTCAGCTCCTTGGGAATTAATCTCTATGCCTGATGATGTTATCGTTGTAGTTGTCTAGTGTGCCAGTCACTACAGAAGTAAAGAGCCTGCCCAGGATTAGGTAGGCTAATCTTGAAGCTAACCCTTTGACACTAAAGCCTGGGTCTTTCCTCTCAGCTTTCTCCAATTCAAGAGTGGAAGCCAACTGATATTGTAAGTATGTTATTACTATAAATTACAGTGTTAAGGAGCCCTCATTTTGAAAAAAGTTTTCCACAGAGATAGATGATAAAAAATACACAATGAAAGATCAATCCTTATTTCAGAAAACAGTTTTTCCTTGTTGCTTCCACTGAACATTTAAAACATATGAATTCTTAGAGAATATTTACCAAAATACGAATTTTTACCACTGGAGACAGTCTAGGTGTATTTATCCAGTTAAAGATCCTGTTGCTAGCCACAAGTTGTATCTGAGTTACCGTTTCAGGTTTTGACCCTTATGAAGATTTTTGTTTTTTTTCTTAAAATGTGTTGGTTTCCATCAAATGCAAAATTTCTAAAAAAATAGTAAGAAAGAAAAAATGATTACACTTACAAAAAAATAATGAGAGTTATGTGCTAAGGAACAGAAAACAAATACTTAGGAAAATGTTTAGTTTTACTCACAGAAGTCAGGAATATTACCCAAAAGATAGATCTACTCAGTTTCATAGTCAATATCACCTCATAAGTGGGATAGTTTCAGAATAGTAACAAATGTTTTAACTGCAGATGTGAAAAGGAGATACACTATTATGGAGGTGTGGTAGATAAGTAATAAACCATATACATTCATTATACAGGAATGGTAAGAAACAATAAAGAATTTAAAAAGTCAAGGCTTATTGGTTTAGAACAAAAGAGGATTTTGCAGTTTTCTACCATGACAAAGAAAGAAACCAAAAGAAGGGAATATAGGTGTTAAGGAGACTGAGAAATTAATTTTTAATAAGTTCTTGCTGATCCTTTCTCTTTCATCATGGATCTAGACAAGAGGTATGTGATGCGTTGACCTTAGCTGGACACCGGATGCCCACCAAGCCACTCTATCCCCTCCTCAGCAAGGCAGAGGGGGAGAAAATATGATGGAAAAAAACCCCTCATGGGTCAAGATAAAGATAGTTTAACAAAACAAAACCAAAGGTTACATGCAAGAAGTGAAGGAAAACAGAATATTTTATACTCTACTTCCCATCAGCAGGTGATGTGCTGCCTCTTCCTGGGAAACAGAGCTTAAGCATGCATAGCAGTTGCTCCAAAAGACAAATGTCATAAATAATGAATGCCCCCCTTTCTTCCTCCTTTCTCTTAGCTCTTATTGCTGAGCAGACGTCACATGGCATGGAATATCCCTTTGGTCAGTTTGGGTCAGCTGACCTGGCTATGTTCCCTCCCAAGATCTTGACCACCCCAGGCTACTGGTGAGGGGACACTGTTGGAGAGACAGCCTTGATGCTCTGCCAACACTGCTTAGCAGTGGCCAAAACTCTGGTGTGTTTTCAACATCTTTCTAGCTACCAATACAAAACACAGTACTGTGAGGGCTGCTATGGAGAAAATCAACTCCATCTCAGTCAGACCAAATACAAGGTAGTAAATAGTTTTAGTTTGTTGGCTATCCAACTTGACTTAAATATGTAAAATTCATTGTACATTATTCAGAGACTCGGAAATGCAGGGCCAGAAGAGATCATCAAATCTTCTTGTCTGACCTGTGTTATAACCCCACAGATTTTTACCCAGTTGAGATCTACAATTTATGCTTGAATAATACATACAATAGCATTTCTCCTACAGCTTTTTCCCGAATCCTCTGAGAAACAGCTAGCCTCATCAAAGAATTTTCTGAACTCCTGAGAGAACTGGAACAGCCAAACTGCCAAAATCTTAAGACAGAATGGTACCTTACCATCAATCCTGAATATCTATGGCTAAATCAAGGTGAAAATTATTTGAATATAATTATTCATGTGTGCAGCATTCAGAGGATTATCTCTTTGCTTAGGGAAATGTGATCCAGCCTTGTAGTGAGACAGTGCAGCAGACTGTAATGGGAAGACAGTGATTTCAAGCACAATTTAGGTATAGATTTTGGTTATAGAGACCCATATGTTAACATGAGTGACCCCTGTTTTACCTGAGCACATACCATGGCTGCCTTTAACAATTCAACCTCTTTGTATCACTTGTGAAAGCTCATTTCTATGGACACAGGTAAGAGCACATTGTTCCCACTGAATCTATGTGTGTCATCTAAAAATTTCAGCATTGTATGGGTAAAAGATTGGTAACTTCGTTCATTTAAAATAATATTCTAGAAATATGGAGAACAGTGACGTCGTGGATCTTCACCATGGATGATGACTTTGCACAACATTCCATGGTCAATGAGGAGGAACTTGACAGATGCCACAGGAGCATCAGAAGAGACTTAAGATTTCTATAACTTTCCTGCCAGTTCTGTTTTTTATAAAATAAATCATTAACTAGCCTTTCATGTCTGTGCCTTTTTTACTGAGATCCGAAAGGAATCAGCACCACTTTACTTACTTGGTGTAAAAAAAAGACCTTCGTTAACACACACATACTGTTCTTTAAAGTTTATCCAAAATTATATTAAAAAAATCACATAGCCATTATGCTCACATTTATCCCTCTTCCAAAAACTATCTCTCAACTTTACTACATTTTCTTTGGTGTCAGTCCTTTGCTCATCTTCCACACTTCATCCTGCTCTGTCCTTGTTTTACTAGTCATATCTTTATTCCTTTCTCATGTATATAGTTTTGGTTTGTTCTTCTGTGAATTCTTTATCTTCCTCTAGTTTCCTGTCAAATAATTTTTCTCCTTCTTCAAACCTTTATTGTTGGTCTTTTCTTCTCAAAGTAGCAACATGAACAACAACAACAGTGGCAATTTTAAAGAAATTAAAAGCAGTAATACTTTTAAACATCATTGCATATAAATCTGAAAACATATAAATCAGGGAAAAAAAAAAAAAAGAAAAATGTTTGGTTTTGTACCAACTTTCAAACTTTTTATTTTAAAATTTTTATACTGTACATTTACCTATTTTATGATGGTTAATAGATTGGAACTGAGAAAGAATGTTCTCATTCACATATATTTTAAAATTGTCTGGTTTTCTCAGATTATAAAAGTAGTACTCTTTATGGGAACTGAGCAAGCAAACAAAGAAAGGTTTTGATCTAATTAATTCATCTCTTTGAATGATCCACAGATATTTTATATGGAATGATAACAATGATAACAATATATATTACAAAACATTTCAGACTGGGGAAAAACTGAAAAAGAAAACCTCCTTTTTACTTTTTAACTTAAGAAGCTTATTGAATTAAGCCTTTTTCTTAAAGGAAACACATTGCCTAATTATTTTTTTAATGTCCAAAATTTAATGGTTAAGTATTAGTGAACAACTTGCTTGGTAAATCTTACTATACAACAGAACACCTCTATTGTCTTCCATATACATTACATTTTAAGAGAAGTTAGTTATGCATGATAGTATCCTACAAATTTTGAGATGAAACAAAGCCAGAATTCCATTCATATTATTCATGCATGACTTGTGGTGCACAGAACTGTAACAATGCAAGCCATTTCACAAAGTCTTTTAATGTTGAACTGGCAGGACCACATTCTCAAGAGCTTTTCTATGCCAGCTCAATCCTTGATCTCCTTTGTGTAGAAAAGCCAAGAATATGAATATTGTTTATGAGTTCTAATAGATATTATTTTCCATTGGAGAGCAAAGCTGAAAAGAGCGTGTCCCCTCAAATTCTTTTTCTCTTGTAGCTCTTAGCATGATACTGAAACATCAAAAGTAATTAAACAAAATTATATTATAAATCCCAAGATAAAAGTGTGACTAATGATTAATTCTCTGGTATTTTGTCAAAGCCCTCCTCATAATTTCAAAGCTCTAGTCAATATTCATGTAGCTAATTCTGCCTAAGTTGATTTTTCTTTCCACTACTAAAATGTTTGTGTGCTGATTAATAAATAATTTCCTAAGTTTCTAAGGATATGGTATCAATAGGGGTTTTTTTTTAATATTTTGATCAGAGATTTGGTTTTCAAAAGTACGTTTATTTTAAGATTCACACTAATGAATTAAATTTTTGCATATGTATGTATTTCATTCTTGCATCAAGAAGATGAATAAGACTTACTTTCCATAAAGTTATAAAAATCCAGTGCTGCATTTTATATCACCCTGAGTAACACTTCACTTAAAAAACAGGTTTTGTTCAAAAAAAAAGCTTTCAGAGCTCTTTCTTAAATTATATGTGCACAAAGATACAGCAAATGTAAATTTTAAATTTGCTTTTCTAATGTATTATTATACATGAAATATTACTTTGCTGACTTTTCAATCCTCAGCAATTCTTACTTCTTTTTCTGTTGCACATGATTTTTCTGTTGCTCTATACAAAGCTTTGAATTGATACTACAAATATAAGCAGTCTAATTCAACCTATTTATTTGGCTATAATACTTCCACCTAAGCAGGGCTTTCAGTGTTCCATATAGTAACAATATCCACTCGGCATTTTTATGGAAATTTTTTATCTATCTTGAATTTTCTTCCCTCTGTTAGTTTTAAGTGATTGTATTTGATGGTCAAGCTCCTTTTTCATTCTTAATGTTGATTAAAATTTTCAATATGTATGAGGTGTCAAAGACACTGAAATTATTCAGCCTTTCAACAACAACTATCGAAAATTAAATTTAACATTTAATTCTTTGCAATGCAATATGAAATCAGATAATTTAAATTAATTCCTTTGGGTAGGTGTTTATTTAATTTGCCCCTAATTTGTTACTGTAGAAATGCACTTATTTTCTAGACATGTCAATAAAAATGTAAAACAAAGCACACTACTCAGTGACCACTGTGAACAACCAAACAAGATGAACTGAAACATGGTATTGTGCATGCACTTCAAGTTAAAATGTTTTGTTATAGATCTGCTGAGATTGAGGCAGAGATAAGTAAGACAACAAAAATAGCTAGATAATAATGCAATTTCTTGCCTATTTGCTTAGAAAACCAATCCAACATTTATAAGTAAGAAAACATATTTTATGGGACAAGGAAGTTTTACGTTTTAAAGAAGAGCACATGTGAAATGAAATGTGTTATGACAACATAGGGTTTTGAATGAGTTCACATGAGAAACCTGTGAACTGCCTGCATCTTGAAGTCACAGTGCTGAAGAAGAATGTGAATTTCTACCTTTAAGAGGTGAAACCTGGTGTAGGTTTCTTCTCATTCATCCTTAGAGACGCACCATACAGGTATCTTCAACTGAATTGCTCCCCATAAGATACTTTCCTAATTAGAAAGGGAGAGGAATAGACACTTCTAGGCAATGAAAGTTGGATTTTATTTCAGACATCGACATTAAGATAAAATAAACTGTGCCTTTGAAGTTCCTGTTTTTCTTTGTTGATTATAACAGAAGCTTAGGGTGAAAGCTCAAATTCAGATACCCTAACAAAAGACATCTCTCTTACAAGGCTCAGAGACCTTAGAGAGTACCTTTCAGAAAGTTGTAATTGATTGGGTGCATAACAAATTGTTCCTTTAACACATTTACTCTTTTAGAATTTTTCTCTAATCTTAATCTGACTGAGATTGCTTTTGATTAATTCCATAGATATCCGCCTGGTGAGCTATGACACAGCCCACTTTATCTCAGGAATGTCAAATAGGAAAAAAAAAAAAACCAAACAAAAAACAACAAAACAAAACCACGCCTAAATAATGATTAATTTTTAGAAACATGGGGATGTAGAAAATAGCTGGAGCATGTCCTGTGTATTGTATGTATGGTCAATTTAGAAGGGATTAACCCTACACACAAGCCATTCTGTATCTGGAGACCAGGACTGATCCTGGTATTAATGCCTTAGGCAGTGTAGAGGTCTCCAGATTAGTACATAAGTATTAGGGATAAATGGGTACCTAGAGAGAAATTTTGTCTGCCTATGTTTGGACACCTGTCAGGACAACAGATTTGTACATCTCAGCAGCAAACTATCTCTATTTATGGACTTCATAGAGAGTTTCAGGAAAAATGATTCAGATACAGATTTAGATGTATGTTATGAAAGTATACATCTATATACTTACATAGCTCTGCTACATATCTTCTAGTATCTACTAAGAGAGCTTCCATCACTTACAACACTGTTAGTGTGTAAATTTAGGTCAAAGAAAAGTAAGCTTTCTTTATTTTGATTACTGAGAATTTCTAAACTATTTGTTCTTCTTCAAACTTCATATCTGTTTACCATGACTAGCTGTCATTTATCCTATTTGTCACAGTATTCCAAAATCTCTAGTATTTAATTTTACAGACAGATGTCTAGAGGTACTTTCAGAAATGCTAGGACATTTATTTTGTATTTAATTCATTGAGAATTAGGTAACTTGAAAATCCTGTCAAGCATCCTCCCAAAACCTTAATAAGGATAACAGAATCGGTTCATGATCATCCATGTTGGTCTTTAGCTAGACAACATCCTCCTGCAAAAAATGCATTTTTTTCAAACTCTTCACAAATGTCCACAGGACTAAGTCCCTGAAGGTGAACCTGCACTTCACACTAGAGAACAACCTCTTCAGAGAAACTCTTTCTTTCCAAATATAGTTCCAATCCTGAAACCAGTATTCACAGTATGCATAAATAGCCACCTGGGAATATCCTAGAATAAAATTATGACAGTCACAAAGAGACTCCAAGAGCTATCTAAGTGTCAAATCCAAAAGATTTTCGTTTCTTCACTTTTCTTCCTAAGAAAGCTGGTTTGCAAGTGGAAAATTTATCATAAGAAATAAGTAATTTTGGGACATTTTCTGAGGACCAGTCTTGCAGCATTTGCACAAACAACAGTTTCACTTCCTTTACTGGCGTTTGTTCAGTTACACATCACTATCTTTGGCAAGCATGTTCTTGCAGATCATTACTATTACTATTGCTATTACTATTACCATTAGCGCTACTATTACTGGCAGGAATTCAGGTTTCATTATGAAGTTATTTGAAATAAAACCCCAAATTCAAGGGACTCTAATCTTTGGTGAAGCCTACATCGAAACCCATAGTTACATTACACATATATTTTGTGTGCTTTTTATGTGAAAAAAATTACATAATTCACCTCCATTTTTATCCTTTTCATTAAAAATAGTATATGCTTATATATACTATGATAAAACACGACAGAACAGAGATTTTTTTCTTTCTGTAGCACCTGTTTAGCCCATAGAAACTATGGAACTTCAGGACTTCCAGGAACTATCCTGAGGTTCTTCATCCCCTCTACTTTCCCGTAGAAAGATCAAAAAAAAAAATGATTATACTTTCTATGGTATATTTATGTCTAGCCTCATTTCCAATGAATATTTCAAGCAGTAAACTCCTTATAATTATTAATATTGAACATTTATGTTTAAAGTCAACACATTGTAACAGATTCTCTTTTACAGAAAAACTTTTAAAAATTTCTTTTCACTTTCAAACTCAGTTTTTTTTAAAAAAACTCTGCAGTTTTATCATTTTTTCACCCTTTCTTCTTGAGCTTTTAAATTTGTAGAATCACAGGAGAGAAAAGATCATGGGATTTTATTGACACCAAATGTCTCTCACAATTCAAAAAGCATAATCTGTTCCCCAGTAAAAGGAAATATATGGTAATGATTCTGTGTTTATAACCAGCTCTTGTTTTATAATTCAATTCCTCAAGAATGAGCACAGAAATATTTGAGGGATTAGTTATAAAATATATTCTGTTTCTTATGAAAACTGTTCAGTTTTGTAGGTATGAAAAGAGACATCAGACATAAATAAAACAAGGAATGAACAGCTTTGCAAATTCTGCATATAAGAGCAATATTGTATTTGTGCCCAACTGCAAGGCTACCTGATAAGAAACATTGATAGAAGCAAGAGAAAACAGGCATTTGGTGGTTCCTAGAAACAGCAGCACTGCATTTCCTCTATTTACCTCCTAAACAGAGAAATCACCATGCTAACACATCACCAGGCAGAAAACTAGAAACATGGCACCTGTCTTTAGGCACTCTGAAATTAGGAATTATACTTTAGACTAGAAAGTTAGGTCCATGTATAGTTAAAAGGAAAGCAGAGTTCTCTAGCTAATTATTAACACTACACAAAATCTCAATCATAATCTTAAGGTGTCAGACTTACAGTCACAGATGATGTTTGTGTTCCTAAAGTAGGCATGCCATTTACATTGTTAGGTTGGTAGTAAAAGAATTGTCCTACAAAGAATTCCTTGTTAGTAGTTAAGGATGAAATCTGAAGAGATAATGTGGCTGATATGCTGCGCAGGAAAATACCTAAGTCAACCAAGAAGAAATGGCAGAGAAGATGTGCCCCATAAGAGTTCATTCATCACTTAGCTACAAATTTTATTTTTTTTTTTTTTAATTCATTCAAGATCAAATAAGGTATATAGAATTCTGCTTATGCAAGTTCACAAGCACAAGAAAATGCTTAGTTGTTCAGATTCTCAGGATTTTAGCAAGTTTATAAATGTAATGTTCTAAGTAGGTTCTGTGGTGACAACAGATTGACATACAAACTTGCAGACTTCTAAGCCATTAAGTGAGTGTTCACTAGATTGCTCAGCTTGGATTTCAGATCTCAGCTGAGTTATACCCTGCTAGAAAATTGGCTCATAGGGCCTCTTTACAGGAGAGATCCAAGGGTGTGTTTTTCCTACATAATACCATAGGATACAGTTACTCTCCGTGCTGCTCCAAAAGTAGAATTCTAGTCATGTGACAGGGCAATAACGTACAGAGATATTACTTCATTATTCAAAATATACAGGTTCATGAACTTTACTTGGCATGGATTATTAGTTTGAATATTTCACTGAAGTCTTCACTCCTGTTCTAGAATTTATCTGGGCAACAGTAGATTAGAACTGCTTGTCCATATTTCGCTGCATGATTCAGAAAGGCATTGACATGTGGAATCTGGGAATGCAGTTTCACTCTCAAAGCCCTGGAATTCAATCTAACTTTCTTTTTAGGCTCCGGCTTTTATTATTTAGCAAGCTGAACAGTTAGCAGTCTTCTATCTTTTAGCACACAAACCATGAGAAGAAATGATACATTAATACAGGGAAAAGCCACACAAGTCAGTATGAAATTCATTAGAAAGTAAAGGATAGCAGGCTAAAACACTAGTACTCTGTTGGAGAGCATACAGTGTGCTGTCTAATATTCAATACTTAAAGATAACACCTAGTTGAGATGGATGCCTTAAAGTAGGCTGAACAATAAGCATTTTTTCTTCTCTCTTTTTTAGGTAATTAAGCAAACAATATATACCACCTCTTGACTATAAAAGTTCTGCAATTTAAGTATTAAGTAGTCTTTTGCATGTTAATAAAATATCACCTGGTATTAGAAAGTTATTTTATTATCAGGTACCAAACTTATATGTCAAGATACAATTTTTAAAAACAGAAAAAATCTAATACAATTCATGCAATGTATTGCCAATTCACATCCAGACTGAAACAAGTCTTCAGAGACACATTCCATTTGCTACTCACTAGCCAGCTATTTTTTTTGTTTTAACAATATATGTAATGAAAGAGAAAAGCTAAATATCTCCTTGTAGGTGGTCTAAGTACTGTGTGTGATGTGAGACTATTACTGATTGTATATTAAAGTGTCTATCTCTGTAAAAATACATTGAGGAAGATGAAGCTATCACTTATGGAAATAGTATGTTACCAATTAAAACCAAGTTTAAGTTCCTCCAGATAATTTTTTAAAATGCAGCATTATTTCTTTTGGGGTGTGTTTTTTTTGTTCTGAAATATGAGAAAATCATACCTCTTCTTTTAAAATTTACTCTTTTATTTGAGCAAGCTCTCAAGTTACATTTTGTGGCTCTTGTGTATCTTAGTTTGGAAAGAGAACATATCTTAGGGGATGAATTGTGTGAATTCCTTCTTTGAAATAATGTCAGAAGAGTATTTAGTAGAGTTCTAACAAATTTTATATCCATAAGCCAACTGGAGTCAGTAAGATTACTGAAGTACCTTGAGGGGATAACCTGAAGACCTGTTCTGACATTGCAGCCTTTTGCTGTGACAGAATGTAAAGTCTACAGTGGATCTGTAGATCTATGTGTATTTGGAAATGATCCTATGTATTTTTAAAATCAGCTTTCAGATAACAGGCTTAATTTCATCCATTTAATTAATGGAATTTAGAACACTGTTGAACCTGTTTTCCTGAATAATTATTACCTGACAGTTCATGCAAATTCTGGTCTTGTCCAGTATTTTTTATCCAACTTCTGTTACTCTCAGAGTGCCTACATAAGCTTCAGGAACTAAACTTCTGAATGCAGTGCAGCATTTTTCCTTTGCCTTGCTATCTAGGAAGCAAGTTACCCAACAGCTTAATTGTTTAAAATAAACTATAATTCTTTGCTTAGAAAAGAACCAGGAACTGAATAGATCCAAGCTACAGAACAGTCTGGGAACTTCCAGTGTTTTCTTCACAACCACCTGACATACTTTGCTGTAGATAAATACTCCCTCGCATTTTAGGAAAACAGTAAATGAGCAAATGTTCAGATACATGTGTAATAAATCACCTGTAAGTTGCTTGTATTTTCCATCTTTACTAAGAAGGAACTTAAAATGAAAGCCTTTTCAAAGGGACAGATCACAGGCAAATGCAATTTGATTTTGAATGGATGTCACTCCCACCTGAAAGCCTGGGACTAATGCCACGTATTAGGAACTCAAATATCACGCACTTTATAAGAAGCTAGAATCAAAGCACATGACCCACCCTAACAGAGTTTAGGTACTATTAAAAAGGATGCTTTCAGCAGTCAGTAGCTTCAGTTCTTTCAGCAGTTTGCACAGCTTCTAAAAATTCTACAAGCCAGCAACCATCAAAACTTATAGCTTTTCTCCCACAAAAAAGACAATATTTTCTTCATCTGTTTGCTCCATGGCAATTTAAATGAACATCGTCTTCTTACTTATTACCTTTCTCTAATTTTCTTATAAATGGTATTGGTGTGTCTTAAAGATTTATTTTCAGTGACACCTAAAACTATCTCCCCACATAATAGATCTGAATTTATTAGGCAAAGCTGTGCATACACATCAATAATTTTTTTATTTGTGCTTATTATATTTGAATACTTTTAATGAAAACCATACATTTTTATATTTCTTCCCAAATGAATTACTAAATATTTATTCAACATTGTTTTCTGAAGTGAAAAGGTCAAAAAATCTCCAATCTATTAAATACTTCTTTATATAAATTATTTTTGAAATAATTCTTAAATTTTCCCATGTGTTACAATGTAGCAGTTTGTTTTCTTTTTAATTCTCTTCTACATCACAACAAAGCAAACTGAGGTGCATTCCTGACTGACAGTGGTAAGCATCTTATTTGAAATGACAAGAGCTTTACTGATATCCACAAATTAAACACTTGGACTTTCAGGAGCATGCAAAACTGAGCGGGTCTCCTGTCTATCTCTTGTAAGCATAAACATCTTTTTACTTGCAATCAAATACAATCTCAAAAACCAACAGAATCTAGTGAAATTGTTTGAAAGACTTGTAAAGGAAGTGTGAGCCTTGCTCTGTCATACAGCATGAGTTGTTTTCAGCTAAGTAGCATGCTTCCTTCTGCTACAGACTCCTTGAACGTATCATTTAAATGTGGGATGATTTTCTCATGTTATAGAATCAATATAATAGTTCCTGTGCAACTTTGACTGAAAGTGAGCATGTAGCACATGGCTACAGCTCCACTAAATCCAGTAGTCATCAAGTTGATATACTGAGTTTTTGAAAAAGACAATGAGAAGGAAATGCATTTTCCTTTCACTCAAGAGAACAGAAAGGACTAGGGAAGCTCAGCACTCCAACTTCCTATTTGTGCTGTGCGCTCAGTGTAGTAAAGCATCTTCAATGCTCTTTGAAAGTATGCTTGAAATGACTTTTTTAATAGGCACAACACAAATAATTGAAAATTTTAACAGAGAGAAAGTTGTTAGCTGAAACATTGCTTTAATATATACTGTCTCAGTTAGCTAAAGCCCTATAGGTTCACAAAAGGATATCAAGAATTTTGAATTATTCAGATCTCTGAGTACTCTTAACTGCTTCCAGAGTCCTGCGGTTAGTGAAATATTCACTATTGTAAACTATCTGTGGATAATAGAAGTGGCTCATATTCAGCAGAGATATAAGCCCTTGAAAATTATGCTAGCACTTTGTATTTCTCCAGTTCTGACAGAATTAACAGCCATCCAACATCCAAGAAAGAAGAGTAAATGTCTTTATAATTCTGATTATATACAGAGCGATGGATCAAAAGTGAATAGACCGTGGGATTTTTCAGTTTTCTTTTGTTTTTCAGACTAGATACCTTTATTCAAGTGGAAGGCAAGATAAGATTTTGAAATAAATGCTGTGGATTGAAACATGGTGATTGAAATATTGATTTCTTTACTACACTGTCTGTAAACTGAAGATTTAGAGTAACCTGGAGTAAACTTTTGTCATAAATGTAAGATTTTATTTTGTTTCTTATAACACCAAGTCTGCGGCTGAAAAGACATGATCAGAATTATTTGGAAAAAATCCATCTATTTCAAGAAAAGAAAAAAAAAAAGAAAAACAGTGACTTGAACCAAGTGAGGTCATGCCATGTCAAATGGCATGACAAGCATAGGGAAGACAAAAGGGACCTCATAATCACCACTGCAGGGCTGACAGAGGCCCACCCCAAGAGTATACATGTAAATAAGGAAGCGCCTACAGGACAACATTATAGGGGAAGCTTTCTGAGAAATCAGCAAAACTGGGTGCCTCTCTAAAGTGCCTGTACACAGCATGGGGAACAAAAAGAAAGAATTAGAGGTCTGCATGCAGCTGAAGTGCTATGATCTCAGTGAGATCATGGAGATGTGGTGGGGTAGCTAATATAAGTGAGTGATAACATGGGTGGATACAGCATCTTTAGGAAGAACAGAGCAGGACAGTGAGGAGACACAGCTCACCTTTTGTGAGAAAACAGTTTGAATACATGAACCTCTGCCTAGGAACAGGTGATGAACAACCTGAGAGGTTATGGGTCAGGATTAAAAACCAGAACAATGTAGGTGTCATCACTGTGGGTGTCTTCCAACTAATGGAGGAAACTTCACATTTGCAGAATCTGATCCTCATGGTACCCTTTAACCGTCTTCATATTCACTGGAGGGGAAGCACTGTAGAGCAGAAGCAATCAGGGAGTTTTCTGGGAGTGCATTGATGTCAACTTCTTGACAGAGGTAATTGAAGAAGCAAAAAGGGGACATGTTTTGCTGAACCTGATACTTACAAATAAAGAGGGACTGGTCAGGAACAGGAAGGTCAAGGGCAGCCTTGAGTGTAGTAATCACAAGATCATGGAGTTCAGGAACCTGAGAGAAGGAAACCAGGCAGAAAGAAGGATCACAACACTGGACTTCAGGAAAGCAGACTTTGACCTGTTCAGAGATATGCTTGGAAGAGTCCCATGTGATACAGTTCTGGGGAGAAGATGGGTCCAGGAGAGCTGGTTGTTTTTCAAAGAATTCCCTCCTCCAAGCTCAAGAACAGTCAGTCCTGAGAAGGACATCAAGTAAAGGCAGATGGAGGCTTGCATGGATGAACAAGGAGCTCCAGAATAAGCTTACGTATAAAGAGGAACCTACAAGATATGAAAGCAGGTTCATGTAGCCCAGGAGGAATTTAGAGACACTGTCAGTGCAATGCAGGGATGAGGTTAGGAAAGCCAAAGCCAATCTGGAGTTGAAACTTGTGAGAGATATGAAGGGCAAAAGAAAGGTTTTGTACAAGTTTAGCAGCAGCAAAAGGAACATAGGGGAAAATGTGGGTCTGCTACTGAATTGGGCCGGTACCTTGGTGATGAAGGAAACAGAGGAGACAGAGGTACTCAATGTCTTCTTTGCCTTGGTCTTTATGGAGAAGATGGGCTTCAGGAATCCTAGGCCTCTGTGACCAATGGGAAAGTCTGGAGCAATGAAGACTTCCCTTTTGTGAAGGAGGCTCAGATTAGGGAACATTTATACAAATTGGACGTACATAAATCTACGGCATCTGATAAGACACACCCATGAATATAGAGGGAGCTGGTTGATGTAATTTGGTACATCAGATGGTTGTGCTGCCATTAAGAGGGACCTACACAGGCTGGAAAATTAGGCTGAGAGGAATCTCTTCAAGTTCCACAAGGAGAAATACAAGGTTCTGTGCTTGGGGAGGAATTTCCTCAGGCACCAGTACCAGCTGGGGGCTGACTGGAAAGCAGCTCAGCAGAGATAGACCTTGGGGTCCTGGTGGACAACAAGCTGGCCATGAGACAGCAACATGCCTTTGCAGCAAAGAAGGCTAATGGGCTACATTAGGAAGAGAGTTGTCAGTAGGTCGAGAGATCTTCCACTCTGCTCAGCACTGGTGAGACACAATTGGAGTGCTGGGTCTAGTTCTGGGCTCTGAAGTGTCTCACCACTCTCATTGTAAATAATTTATTCCTACCAAGAAGAAGTAATTTCTTTCTTAGAAAAGTAGTGTCTTACATTTTCATCTAATATACAGAAAAACTTGTTTGTATAGTCAATCTTTTTACTTTGCTCTCCCAGTTTGACCCCCAATCCATTGTTAAGAGCTTCATGAGCAGAGCCACATAACCAGGAGCAACCCCATTGACTTCTGTTAGTACCTATAGTTATTGAGGTTCATGTTTTTTAGAATTTTATGCAATATTACATCATTAGTATTAATTATAAGAAAAACTATTTGGTTTTAATAACAAACTTGTTTAGAGAGAGGACATTATGAAAGTCCACTTATTTCCACTTATTAAACTATTTTTCAAAGTTCAGTGCAAGATAGGTGCTTCATGGTAGTAAAAATAGATTTAATAGAAATTTCAAATGTATTATTTTTAATTAATAACAGAGACCTCAATAGACATACAACATAAGCAAACCAGTCTTACAGAAATAATCAAAGTAAAATGTAAAATGATCTTCATATCCATTGACAAGTAAATCTCTGATCTGTAAACCACATGAAAACTTTTTATTACAACACTGTTAGCAATTTCCTCATATGGCTATCAGCATAACAGCAAAATAAGCAATCTTGGGAACCCTTTTGCAAATATTTATGAGTGATCGTGTTAGTTTTGTCTGTGGATAAATTCATCTGACTTTCTGTTCACCTTTTCACAAAGATGCCTCCTGGCTGGAAGAAAGGTAATGTCACCTTAATTATGTTCTTGCCTTGGTAGCATAAATTATTTATGCTTTAACATATTTATATTTAGCCTTCTTAAGCTTTCATTTCTGTCCTCTGGTGTATGAGCTCTGGGTAACTATTAAAGGAAGCAAGGTGTTAAAGTGTATGACCTGGCAATGTTTACTGTTTTTTTTTCCCCTGTCATATCTGTTTGTAACATAGATCATTGACTCTGAGCAGCTCTGTTAGCCAGCCCAAGAAGATGTAAAGGGGAAAGTGTTCTTACTTGCTTAAAGTGGATTAAGATTTTATGCATATTAAGAAGGTCATTCCAGCTGTTGCATCTACTTTACCATAACTGTACAGCTCTGGAGATTGTCAACAGGCAATATGTAGCTTGTTATAGCTAGATCATTAAAGCAAAAGTTGTCATCATGGTACTAAGTGTCTTAGGAATACCAGAAGTCATAATGCGCATCTTCCCATCAGCCGTCAGAACTGGAAGCAGACAGTGTTTCAGTGAATGACAAGACTGGATTCCAAACTCGTGATCCTGTACCTCAAAAAACAATTTCTTCTACTGTGTGCTTTTCCACGAGTCAATATTAACAGCATCAGCCTCTCAATTAACTGTAATTCCCTGTGTCAGGATTCAGAAAGTTTCAGAATTCGTATACTTCTGGAATCATGGAAAACATGCACCACTGCCAGCAGCAGGTCTAGTTTACTTTCTGGACTGATACTGTTGAAGTTTAAGAGTCATCAGTTACTGAAATTTGCTTCCATCCAGTGGACAGTAGGTCCTGCAAAACAGTTGATAGCTATACTCCTGCTTCAACTTTCTGGACAGTACTTTCAACACCAGAAACTTAAACTTGGACCTATCAGTTCATTCTGAGAGAAGTTGTACCACTTTAGAGAAAACACAGACCACATACACTACACAGACATAACCACTCCCCCAGACACATTCACTCACACAGAGGTCCTCTCCTGCTGCTGTCCAAAAGCTACACTTCTGATTTTCAACTTCCCTGCTTCCCCTCCTTGCCCTCTAGTTACAACACTGTCAGTGGTGAGGAACAGCCATCTTCAGAAGGAAAGTCATCCTGTCTTAAATGCCACTTTAGGATGACTAGACATAATGTCTCAGGATTATATTACTCCTCTCATGTTGGTGGCCAACTCAGACACCTAATTTTCTGAAAGTCCTCACTTACTGCAGATGAAGTCCATCCATGGCCACCTTGCTGCAAAAAGACATCTTCTCCAGACTTCTCAGTGGAAACTTTTTCAACATGCAGCACTAACAACTCATGCTTTTGTCAGTAGTGTGCCTTTATGAACAGTTTACAAAGAAGGACAAGTTACAGAACATGCAGCTGAATGGTTAGCTGCAGTCTACAGGGGTGGGGACAGATAGCTAATATGCATTTTTTCAAGATATAATTTAATAGCGAATTTTATGAAGTTAGTAAAATGGTTGCATTTCTTAAAAATATTAAATTTTCTTAGAAATAAAGTGGGTGTACCATTAAATTATATATCTACTACAAGTCTAGAAATGCTCACTGTTCCTTCCATTGTCTGTATGCTTTCAAATAGAGTTCTCTATGTTCTCAACAGAGCTTCACATTGTACATTGTTATTTTTCCTGAAGAAGAAATTATCCTAATTTAATTTATCTTAATCTAGCCATTTAAAATTGATGCGTTTGTATGGGAAAAATAAAAATAAATGTTCTATGGAAAATAAATAGGGGAATTATTTTATTTACATTTTATATAAAAACTTGATCAAAAACATTGAATATTGATTGTAACTGCAATTGTTTTGGAGCACTTGTGGTTTTTTTGTCTGTTAGTTGGGGTTTTTTTTAACTTTTGAATGTGGAAAAAGAACAGTTTTGTAGTAAAATCTTATGAACAGGTGAAAGATGAATTAATAAAACCCACAACTGGATAGAAAATAAACCCAAAAACCTCCATCTGTATATGTAAATATGATTTTAAGCTCAAAGAAGGGAGAGAAATTAAAGTGTTAGCTATATCCTAGTTTTGAAGGAATCAGTATTTTAATTGTCATTGTTTCTCATGGAATTGAATTAACAGTTTTCCTATACTGACTTCAGTTGCAGTGTCATGCAAAATTGCTCACCAAAAGTCCATGCCAAGGAAATTATCTTTGTTATGACGACATGATGTTATTCCTCATTTTTCTTGAAAGCATCCTTTTGAAGTATACACTTGATTAGAAAAGTGAGTACAATAAATATAGCACGGCCGCATAGATAAAATCAAAATCATAAAAACATGCACACACACATTGTTACAGTAATAACACCTACAAAATTATTAACTGGCTTTACACCTGTCGCATTTAGGGTGAGAATAAATTTGGTAAGAGATAAATCCCCTTACATTCTAGCCGGTCCTCAGAGATTAGAGGGGCTTGGGGCGGCTGGACTTATCTTGTAATAGGTATGCCAGTTAGGCCCGTAATTATAGGTCTGACCCAGACACACAAACAGCTCAGGTGCTGTAGGTCTGGTTGCATTCAAGTGAAGCCGTCAGATTCACGAATAGTACGGGGTCATAACTATAGGTCTGACCCAGCCCAAGCAGCCCATGCGCTGTAGGTCTGGTTGCATTCAAAAGAAGCAGTCAGATTCATGAATAATGTGGTTTATTTTTATGCAACATTACAGATTCTTTAAGCTTGCCTACAATAAATGCACAAACTGCAGGCTGGCTATATAGCACTACACAAAAGAAAAATGATTGCAATCACACACACTAAATTCCCGGGTATACACTTGGCGTAGCCGAGGAAATTTTACCAAAAGGCGTCCCTTCTTGGGGGGGGTGAGAGCACAAACCCATCGATCTGTCCCTCCAGTTTGGTGTCAGATTATTGTCCCTCCAAGTCAGGTACAAACTCGGGGTACTATTTATCTTGTGTGAGTGGGTGGGACTGTAGTGAAGCCATTATCTTTTGAGTAACGACACAGTACATTCTTTGGTGCAAGGGGAAAAGCTGTTTTTTGTGGGAAAAAGAGGGATGATGAGAAACTAGGCCAGCTTGGTGCGAGAGGTGCAGCTGAATTTTGTGAGAAAAAAGGGAGGATGAGGAACAAGGCCGGCAGGTTACTGCAAAAATCATCCCTTGAGCGAAAAGGATAGAGCAGGAGATAAATTTGTCCTTGAGAAGAGTGAAAGAATGGGACTGTGCAGCCTCCACCTCACTTCGCATTCCTCCTTGGTGCCACAACAAACCACAAATTACTGGACCTCCATCCCATCTTGTGCTTGCTCTGGGCACCCTGTGTCAAGCAAACACGTGTGCTTTACAGATTTCTCACTGTTTTGCTTTTCTCATGCTTCCAACACCTAACAACACCTAATAACAATACCTGAATATTTCTCAAAAATTGCATGATTTCTTTTAATAAAAAATCTTGAGATTCAGAAACAATTCAATTGCTTTGGTTAATTGCTTTCTAGGTATGTCTTTGATCAAACATCACAGCAAGCCATTTCTAGAGATGCATCAAATTCTCAGGTATACAAGTCATCTGTGGAGGTTTTCCTGCCCTGAGGCAACGCATTTTTAGACCATAAATTTAAAAAACGATAGTAAACTCAGTATGCTATGCACATAATGAACACATTTTTATCTCTCTTTCAATACGCGTTTTAAAGATATCACATAGCATCATTTCTCAGTTTCAAGAACTTTCTTGTATCTCCCCCTCCTTGTTTTCTTAAACACTGTAACTCACAAACTTCTCCACTGCACTGATCTTGCAGTGTATTTCTGTCATGACATCTATAAGAAAACAGTCATTTATGACTTCTAATTCAACAGGGAGTTGTCCTTACTCTATTTAATCTTTAAATATAGCAACTTTAAAGTTAAATGTGCATTTTTCTGTGTTTTTTTTTTTTTTTAACATTCATTTTCATTGATCCATTTGGAGGTTGTCAAAGAATGAAAGGGGCTGTGTATTCTTAGGTATAGGTTTAGTCTAGAAAATTACTTATACATCACAAACAAAGAGTTACATTGAACACTGGTTCCTAAGTCTAAGATTAAAATCTTGCTCTAGCATCCACTGCACTGTCAGCTACCTCTCCAAGTACCGCTGCCCCTAAAAGACTTTTGGTTCTTTTTTTTTTTTTTTAATTTAAAATCTCACAAGCAAACTGAATTTTGACATCCAACACAATTTCATACTTTCCTCAGTCTTGCTTAACTTGCTATTTCAGTCATTTTTCTTTTGTAGGCTAAGGTCTTCTAAAAATCAGTCCAGCTGAGCATACTCATTTCTAACATTGACCAGATTAGCTCAGTAGCAAGTGTGGTTGTCACTTCTTTTTCCAAAGACAGATGAAAGAAAACATGTTAGGAGTTATCACAAATTAGTCCTTGGTGTAAAGCATAAAACCAGTCTGTGGGTAGAAGGACTCCCTAATAACTGGTATAGATGCTATGCTATATTTTCTCTTTCCTTTTACCCCAATTATTTTTCCAGATATGACTTGAGTTTAGCATGATATATGGAGAGAAAGACTGTTACAAGGGTTGAGATGAAAGGAAGCCATACTCTGACTATCTGAACTGGTCACCTAATTCAGTCCTAAAAAATGGGCATAAACTGTATAATGATTTTGAATTGTCATTCATCTGTGTTCTAAAAAACCCCCAAGAGCTAACTTTTCTTACTTTCTTTGTTGCTGAAGGAGGTATGGGGGACAAGAGGAGACAAAACACTAGAATAACACAATATCCTGTGTTTTAAATGTCTTCTTAATAATGGATGGTTAGGACACACTGTGGATAGAAAAATTATATAGCCTGAAATACCCTTGGAAAAACCATGACATGTTCTGGAAACAGGTCTCTTATTTTCTGGGCAAAATTTCTGACAGCTGTGTAAAACCACAACATATATAATAAAATATAATGTCAGAATGGAGAACATCCACTGAATTTCCTCTTCTGGATATGTTTTCAAACATAATATCTTCATTTACTTCGTGAAATGAAGACTGATTGAAAGTGCTTTTGGACTTGCATAAATGCAAGTGCTTCTGAGCAGTCTGGAGTAAAGATACTTCAGTAAAAATATTTACAAACAAAGCAAAATAAATTATTTCTCCTGAGTTGTTGCTACAGTTTTTTTCCAATCAACTACAACCTGGAAAGTCTGATTTTAGGTTTCTCCCTTTTTCCTTATACTTCTGTTCTTATTCCAAAACATTAACTATCCTCACACATGAAGAAGTCACCCATGTCACCTAAGTCTTTGCCTGAATCTGGCTTACAGGCATTGAACTAATAACAGTAATGAGGACAATGGTGTCTTAGATATGACAACCAACAGCCTAATTAGACTGAAAAATGTATTTAAATTTTTGGATAGAAATGAAGCATCACATTGATTTATTTTGCATTAGGACTAGACACTTAGGTATTTTCTCTTAATATATTTCATTAATTGACTGTGGGATATTTTAATATTAAAATGTGATACAACTGAATCAAACAATCATAGAATCACAGAATGGTTTGGATTGGAACGACCTTAAAGTTCACCTAGTTTCAACTCCCCTGCGTGGGCAGGGACACCTTTGAGTAGATCAGGTTGCTCAAAACCCCGTCCAACCTGGCCTTGAACACTTCCAGGAAGGGGGCATCCACAACTTCTCTGGGCAACCTGTTCCAGTGTTTCACCACCCTCACAGTAAACAATTTCTTCCTTCTACCTAACCTAAATCTACCCTCTATCAGTTTAAAACCATTACCCCTTATCCTATCACTACACTCCCTGACAGAGAGTTCCTTCCCAATTTTCCTGTAGGTGCCCTTTAAGTACTGGAAGGCTGCTATAAGGTGTCTCCGGATCCTTCTCCAGGTTCAACAACTCATCTCTCTTAATCTGCTTTATAAGAAAGGTGTTCCAGCTCCCTGATCATCTTCGTGGCCCTCCTCTGGACCTAGTCAAGCAGGTCAGTGTCCTTCTTATGCTGGGGGCCCCAGAGCCAAAAGCAGTACTCCAGGTGGGGTCTCACCAGAGCAGAGTAGAGGAGGAGAATCACCTCCCTTGACCTGATGGCCACACTTCTCTGGATGCAGCCCAGGATATAGTTGGCTTTCTGGGCTGTTAGCTCATGCTGTTGGCTCAGTCAGTTTTCCATACCTCCAAGCCCTTCTCCAAAGGGCTACTCTCAATCCATTCATCACCCAGCCTGTATTTGTGCTCGGGATTGCCCCGACCCATGTGCAGGACCTTGTACTTGGTCCTGTTGAACTTCATGAGGTTTGCACAGGCCCACCTCTTAAGCCTATTGATGTCCCTCTGGATGGCACCTCCTTTCCCTTCAGCATATCAACCACACCACACAGCTTGGTGTCATCAGCGAACTTGCTGAGGGTGCACTCAATCCCACTGTCCATGTCACTGACAAAGATGTTAAACAACACTGGCCCCAATGCTGACCCCTTAAAAATGCCACTTGGCACCACTTTATGCTTGGACATCAAGCCATTGATCACAACTCATTGAGTGTGACCATCCAGCCAATTCCTTGTCCACCAAGTGGTATATTCATCACACCCATGCTTCTCCAATTTAGAGACAAGGATATCATTGCGAGACAGGGTCATAAGCTTTGCACAAGTTGTTACAACCCGAACTGGGAGTCCAGAGAGTTGCAATGCTTCTGTGATCCCCTTGGAAAAATTAAGGTGAAACGACACCAAATGACTGGTTATAATGTTTTACTTGCTGTAGAAAACAATTCAAACTTGGAAAAGGATAATAACCGATATGATCTCTTATAAATCTATAAGGAAGGGAAGGGAAGGGAAGGGAAGGGAAGGGAAGGGAAGGGAAGGGAAGGGAAGGGAAGGGAAGGGAAGGGAAGGGAAGGGAAGGGAAGGGAAGGGAAGGGAAGGGAAGGGAAGGGAAGGGAAGGGAAGGGAAGGGAAGGGAAGGGAAGGGAAGGGAAGGGAAGGGAAGGGAAGGGAAGGGAAGGGAAGGGAAGGGAAGGGAAGGGAAGGGAAGGGAAGGGAAGGGAAGGGAAGGGAAGGGAAGGGAAGGGAAGGGAAGGGAAGGGAAGGGAAGGGAAGGGAAGGGAAGGGAAGGGAAGGGAAGGGAAGGGAAGGGAAGGGAAGGGACAGTAAAAGAAATCTGGTCACCATCCCTGGATCCAGTGTTTTCTCAACTCCGGTAATCTTGTGTGGTGGGTGCACTCACAACAAAGTTTCCTGTTGCCTTTTAAGTTCATCTTATCAGCTGATTAGCATACTAGACAAAGAGAGGCAGGTATCACACAAAATCATTTCCATAAGAGACAAGGTTAAAGGGGGAGCATGGGTTCTGTGCATGCATTGAGTGGGAATAGTGTGCACTGTCCAATTGAGTCAGTGGTCGTGCTCATCCTGTTCACCTTTGTTTTTTCCTCAGTTCCCATATTTTTGCTGTCTTCATGCTTCTTAAGCAATCATCTGGCTTCTGGGGCAGAAATGACCACCTCTTATCAGTTCTTATCACCTTTTCAATGGTGAAGTCACGAAGTTGTTAGCAAGGTATACATGGTGTCTGGCTTACACAATGGAGCCAGTGATTAGCAGTCCTTGTGCTTGATAAGAAACATTTGGTTTCAGTCAGTCCATGTTTCCTCCCTTCGAAGCTTACCTAAGGAGTTTGTCAATTCAACTGCAAGGGAGTGAGGGGGTACATCCTTCAATACACTCCCACTTCCTTGGATTACATTCCTTAGACTAATCACAAAGGCCACAGTTTGTCCTTGAGGCATTATTTCCCTCAGTTCCTTACACAAATCCAGGTAGACGATGTCAGTTATCTCATAAATGTAACAGGTTCTGCTCACAAATTTATTCTACTGAAATTATTTTAGCTTTTTCAACTCTTTGTCAGAAAGAACAAGATGAACAGAATTTGATTGAAGTGCCATTTCAACCCTTCCTCAGTGAAAACCTTCCTGTAGTAAAACTCATATTTTCAGTTTGTCTTGCTGCAGATTTTGAACCTTCTGTTAATTTTTGTTCAAGTTCTGATTTATATGCTCAGATACCCATCTGAAGCTTAGCTGGTTTACATATTTACTCCTGTTCAAATAAAACTTGGCACTCCTCAAATTTCCTTCTTGTGGTGTGAATTATTATTACAAAACAATTAATTCTTAAAACCCTGATTAAGATTTTTTTTGTCTGAACATGTCTTTTCCCCTTCCCCTTCCCCTTCCCCTTCCCCTTCCCCTTCCCCTTCCCCTTCCCCTTCCCCTTCCTTTCTCAAAGATGCTTTTACTTCAATCTGGAATAACTGAGTCCCAGAGCTTTAAGACACCTGACTCTGAAGGTAATTGTACAGAAGTCCTCAATTCCTCAGGTGGCCTGAAAACAAATGTATTTTCAGTTTAGAAATCTTCACAGCAGTTTATGAGGAAAGCTGAGAAACATGGTAAATCTGCCAGAGACAACTCGTAGAGGCGGAGGTTGATCTGCATGGAGTAGCCACCTCTGTATGATAAACTTACGCAGGACTCCTCCAAGAATGTCTGTTGGGAACAGTCTTCAGGTTGTGCCAACTCACAAACAGTGACTGACAATTTTCTGAGGAGTACTAGTCAGCACATCTTAAACCATAACTGAGACAGTTTTAGAAATTTAATATCACAGACAACAAAGTTCCTCTGTTCAGGAACACTCCCTGACACCATTTTATTTAGTAGGATACATATGGCTTTTGAGTTCAGTGCAACAGTGTCACAGGAAACCCCTAGCCCTTGTCTGAAAGGTACCTGAGCATTCTGGTGTCTATCCCTGAACAGTTAAAATACATTATCTCTGGGTTTACTTAATAATCACTTTAAGAGTACAGAAAACAAATAGAATTTGCTACACAATCTACACTTCAGAAAATCAGGATAAATCAGGCTATAATTTCTGTGTGGGTATCCAGGATGTAGGCAGATTTCTGAAGTATTTGAAAGTAACAGAAAAACAAACTATAATGTAAATACTTTTTTTTGAGGAACTCTGTCTTTATATACACTGTCAGCATTTTCTCAGTCATCTGACTTCTCTTTTATTAATAAACAGTTCTGTTCACCTTTAACTGTATAGTAAATTTGTCAAACGTTTCAGCAAAATTTTTTATTTCTCCTTTGTAGGCTTTAATTAATGTGTGAGTTGATATTAATACCCTGTTTGAGTGTCTGTGTTCTCCAAAGTATAATTGAGAAATTTGTTTAGAGCACATATAACGTAATTTTGACCAATCTGGTGGAGAATACATAACAAGCTATTGAATTAAAAGTATACATTGCCTTGTATACAGTTATTATATATTGTTTCTTTTGAAAATGAACCTAGGAGGCAAGAGTAACTCTCTAAAAAATATCCCCAAACCAAACCTACATTGATAGTCTTGTTTTCTATCTTTTCAATGCATATTGTGTTTAATAATAGTAGATAATAATAAAGGTACAGACAGTGGCAATTACTACCCCACTCATATTCTGATTCCTAACAGGAATCAGTTGGGAAATCAGTGATTCCAATAGTTTTTCAGGAAGATGGATGAAGTTAGGGAATGAGGCTTAGGCTCATCATTATTCATGATAATTTCAGCCTCATTTTACACAGAGTTCCTAAACAGTGTTTGCAGTTCAGGAAAGCTACCCCCACTAGTCAATAAGAATTCTGCAGATTGTTTTGACTATCACATCCAATCATGACTTTCCTGGAAACAGTTTCAGCTTCAAACATTCTTTATGTTTCAATCTAAAATGATTATAAAATACAAAGTTTTTTTACTGTGAAATCTATTTTTAGTCTTTTAACAGGCATAATTTGGATTCACCTATAAAAATATTCTGTCTTCCATTTGTCAAAGGAGAAATGAAAAGTAGTTGAGAAGAGAAGAAAAGGTGGGGAAAAGTGTGTACATAGCATTTACGCTGAGATGGTGCCTGAGTGGGACATACTAACATGACATTTAGCTTGAACATCTTGAAGAATCAAACAATCAATCTTAGCTTGAACAGTAAGATTCTATGAATTTTTTAATCCAGGTGTAGATCTAATTTTCTGTCTTTTGTCATTGTAGCTTTGCCTTCACCACAAAAAACCCCAATGCTATAATATCATCCTCCAAAGATATGATGAAAAATTCTGGACTTAAGCTTGATGACAATAATGTCTGAAGTTATTCCATTATGGGAGAAACATTCACAGCTATGGACCATTTCCTGAAATGATTCTTCCTACACTTCTGAGTCACACTGTTACAGCTGACATTTGCATTATTTCTCTAAGAATAAATCTATGGCAGAAACAAGAGATAAGCAGAGCTATTTCTGCTGATTAGAACAAGTTTGAGTAAATAAGGGTCAAAAGTGAGATTCTGCAGAACTTGGAGATTGCAGTTATAAGACTCATTCACAAACAATTTCTGGTTTTTTGTGGATGCATCCTAAGTTTCATATACACAGAATGTTAAAGACAAGCTATTTTCTCATCACAGAGTTAATAGCGTGTCAGATATTATATTTGGAATTTGAGCAGTAAGATGATTTTCCTGATCATGTGATTATCTTTCTGATTACTGACTGATGGCTGAAACTTCAAAAGAAGAGGAAGACCTCTAAGAACAGGAATAAAAATATATTCTAACTAGAAATGAGAATCCATGTAATAATAGTCATGGATAATTTCATTCTGATACGAATTATTCAGACTTTCATTATTTGTGGATAGTTTGTGAATATACTAGTCATTGCTCAATTATTCTTAAACAGTCACAAATTCTAGAGAATAAAATTCAAGTTCATTAGTGTCTGGAAATGTCTTATTGCCTGAAAAATTCTTGTGAAGCTTTAGCCTGGGCTGTGGTTTAACTCATTGTGAGGTGGGGAACCAATCACTGAAGAAATGTGCTGATAATTTATAGTACTTCGATTCTCAAAGTACCTCTCATGTCTTTCACTCAAACAAAAAAAACCCCATAAGTTACTTAAAAGCTGCTTTAAAAAAAGAAAAAAAAAAAAAGTTAAAAGGACTTAAAGGCTAGACCTAAATAAAAATGTAGGTCTGAAAATAAACAGACAAACAAAGTGTCTAAGCACATGTATGATCCAAAAGTTCTCAAAGACTGAGGCTCAGGGTGTATAAATTCAGTAGTGGTCTTTATTCCCTTTTAGAATGGGTACCATTGCACTCAGTGAGAAGTCAGGACGTGAAACAAAGAGCTTCACTCAACAGCCAGAATTGAGTATAACTGTTAAGCAGGTATTCTTTTTCACAGTGCTGGGCAGCACTGGGGATCACTCCACCACAAGTGCCGTACTTACTAGCAAAACAGTCTGACTAATATACACAGAAAGCATATATATGCATTAGATTTCTTAGAAAAGGCAGTCTTATTCTAATGAGTTCTTAAAATTCATTTACATAGTTTGAGCATGTGTAGTAAAAATAGAGTGAGGGTCTTCTCCCCTCCTTAGGGGTCCACACAGCCTTTCTCACACTCTCCATTAGTGAACTTTAGGTTTCTAGTGTCCATATATGGTCATAGAGTTACTTCATCCATCCTTCAGCTTCTGTTTGTTCCAATTTTCAGTCACTTATCTTGACACTGACGTCTTCTTTGGCACTTGTTTTCTTTAGGTTCCTGCTATTAGGGATGTACTCAGGGAGTTTTTCAGACTGTCCAAGGTCTCTCTTATCTTTACTAGGCAAGAAGTTAAAGGTTTTAAAACATCTTATAAGTGGGTAACTGGGTAACGACTAGAGATGGTAGTTAGGAAAAAGTATAAATGAAATTACATACATTACAGTAAAATACAGGAAACAATACAGGAAAAAAATAAAAGCTAGTAAAACATAAGTGATGTCTAACATTAAAACTAAATGTCTTATTTTACAGGTCCCTGTACATTAACAATTTCAAGTATACTTGTAGCAGCTTCCCTTCAGAGACTCAGTAAGTCTTTGGAGGTGACATACTTTTCAGTGTGGGTCTCTGCTCCTGACAGGGCCTGTGCAGGGTACAGAAAATAAGTAGGGTGACGTTCTGGCTCCCTGACAGGTCCAGACCAATATGCTGTTATAAGAACATGGCATATTCACTGAATCAGGCCTCTTTCAAAAAAATGGTGAGCTAATTTTTTTAATACAGCTAACAGCAGAAGTTCTACTTACATTTTATGTAATGGTCTCTTACACAACAGGAGTCTAGAGCACTTTCACCATTTGTTGATTCAGCACAACTGTTTTATTGTGATTTTCCCTTTTACTGAACATAATCTAACAATCACATTTGACAAAAATATTAAACATTCAAACTGTGCATCAACTACTTAGGTCTTTGTGGAGAAGTTTAATAGCAAGTAACCACTTCAACAAGACAATAATTTGGAAGTAACTGACCTTGACACTTGTTCTATGTGTAGTCTAACAGTGAAAGGTTATGGGTATGTGTAACATAGCAGAACAGTTATGGGTTTGTGTAACATTAGATTTATTCTCAAGCTGCTTCAAAGTGAGACAGAGAAATATGATTCATCCTCTTAGTTCTGTCCTGGAGGAGACAGGATATACAAGTACATAAATGTTTACTTCAAAATCATTAGCCTTATAGGCCAATAGTGGTATGTTGGTTATACAGTGGTTATGCAGTGTGGATACACACAGAAGCCTGTAGGCTATAACTGCACAGTGCTCCAGTGTACTCTAGATCCATACCCAAGTTAGCTCTCACTGAGAGGTTTTCCTGGAATCAGCTATACCTATTCAAGATGGTCAACAATTTAGTGCTAACCAACAGTGACTATAACAGCTAGCTCCTGAGAGAAGGTCAGTATTTTCCTGTCAAGATAAATTGTAAATTTTGCCTACTAACCTGAGGAAAGTGCTAAAGCCATTTGCATTATAATATATTGTAATAAAACATGGTGCTGCAAAAACAGATGGTGCTACCCTTATAAGTCTCTTAACCCTTATAAAATAAAATGTCTTGGAAGGTATACTGCTGAGGTGTCTTCCCCTGAGCAAGGTAGTGTGGGAACAGAGCTACATGTATAAGAGCTAAGAAGCAGGAACACAGCCAGAAATGTGTGCACAACTGACTCATTTCTATGATGAAAAGTCTAATAATCTGGTGCCTCTTAAAAAAAGTCCCTGGGTGTACTGCCCATCTGTTTTACTTGTGTGCACTTAATGATGAGAGAATTGTCCTATTCAGTCTCACTATTGCTGTTGGGGTGATATTCAGACTCTTTTGAAACCCATTGGTTTACTCAGTAAGGGGAGAACTTCAACAGCGACTTGATGCAAGGGAAGCCCACTAGTGATCAGAGCCTGAATGCTCATTGCCTCAGAGACCACTGAAAACAATGGGACTTTTAGGGTCTAGCTGTCCAGGTTGAAAATAACAGCCAGATGCCATTGTGCAAAAAATCTGATGAATCAGCTTTATCATACATGCACAGGGAACTCTGCATAGCATAGGCTTGGGCTCATTGTGCATAGAGGCATAAAGCCACTTTACTTGCTTCCCAGGGAAAGTCAGTACTGCAGGCAGAGTTATTTCCTAACTGTATAGTGTAACTGTATAGCCCTGTAATATCATATTTCCATTGCTAGTAACAGACCATAAGCTCTGTACTGAGTTTGCATGGCCTCAGGGCTGACATTTGTCAGGTTTGCTCTGCCTAAACTTGTCTTGGCCTGCCTGCAGCTTTGTTTCACTTGGTTTATCTGAAACACCAATTTCTCTCATAGACCAGATATCTATGGTTAATTTATTTTACTTTTGTTGTCTTTGAATATATATATGCTTTATATATATATATAGCTGTTATTAGTTCTTCTATGCAGAATGAGAGGCTTATGACTAACATAATAATGTAGAGCAGAGGAATAGAGGCTTGGTACAATACTGTCCTTGAGAGGTGGGAACTCAGGATGAGTTAGTTGGAGGGGAGTACAGGAATGGGACTGTAAGGGATGAGGCACAGGCTGGAGTTGGAGACTCCACAACTACAAACAGCTCAGTAATAGTTACAGAAAAACAGACTGGAGCAAAACTGATGTTGGCAGCAAAAAGAGAAGACATGCTTTTTTATATGACATACTAAAAGGATCATATATAATAATTTTTGATACAACATGGAACTGTAAACCATTGAAGAAACAGAAAAAGTGTAAAAGTGAGTCAGCAAACACATAAAAAGGACCACAACAGGGCTTTAGAGTGAGGAAGAAGAAACCATGAACATGTGCACCACATTCCTCACAACAAAGGACTCCAGCTGCTGATGACTCACCATAGCATCCCCACCATCATTATCATTATGAAACCACCAAGGAGCAGGGAGAGGGTGAGCATGACACCAGGAAAAAAAGTAGAAAGTAAAGAGGGTATGAACAATAATTTTAACTACCTTACTGTTCACTTTTTCTTTTCTCTGTAATAATGAGGTCTAGACTAATAATGATTTTTGAATTAGACTGTTAAGATTTCAATTATATCAACAATAAATTCCTGGCTTTATTTGTAAGATGTGTTTCCTTTTTGCCCGTTCACAAGATTTTGAGCATAACAAGAAGACATAAGAAAACAGTCTGTTCAGATTGACTAGTATCTACCTCAGAGGTCTCAAAGTATTCAATAAAATCTAGTGGATTAAATAATAATAATGTTATTAACCTTTAAAAGAGGTGATATTACTGTTTAAATAATAGAAAGATAGATAAAGCTGTGTTAGTAATTACCATAGTATATTTCCCATGAAATAAAATTTAATAAAACATGGGCCCTGACCCTACTCATACTGTTTTGTAATAATTAAGTTGCCACCACACTTACTGCTTTTAATAATATTTTATGAACCTTAATATCTATCTAGAAATCAAATATTTTCTTCTCTCAAGGAATAAAAGTAAAATTACTTGTTTTTCTGTTTTAAGCCTCATAGTGTACTTAATGAAGTTCAGAATCCAAGAGATTTGCTAAAAATAAATTGCCTAAATTAAAAAAAAATCACATTGTACTATATGTAAAATCTTGTGTGCTTTAAAATATTTCTTTTCTACATAATGAAGTACATGTACAGAATGTGGAAACCTTGTGCTGAAACAAATATTACATGTGCCCATAAATTAATGTGTCCCCTTAGGAAAATGAAATTTCACAATGTAATTACCCCATTTCTTCACTGAAGACATAAAGGAATTTATGGAACTAATTACCCTGATAATGGAGAAGGATTTTTTTTTCTCTTTCATTGCAATCCCACCTAGAAGAACGATATAAGAAGATGTAATTCATTGAACTCCACAGTGCCTCTGCTGTTATATATTTATTAGAGGACACTGAGGCATTTTAATAGTTTTGTGTCAAACTTAAACATAAACTTCCCATATAGCAATAAATATAACCTTCCAGTATAATACTGGAGGTGTTAGAATGACATTATCCTTCTGCTTTAGTTTTCTTCTGTTACTTTTCCAGGTAAAAGTACTATTAAATAAAAAAACCCACCCATGTTTAAATTACTATTTTTCCAAGATTTCTATTCCACAACTGTTTGTAACACACTGTATGAAGTGCCACATTTAATCATATTCTTCAGCATAAGAAAGCTTTCATTGAAGATTTTTATGGTTATCCTCAGGACTATTTTTAAAAGCAGAAGTTTTTATATGTAAACATTGAAAAATGGATTTTTTCCATAATAATAATTAGTGAACACCTTTCCCTTTGTGATCTCAAATTTCTTTGTAAATTGGAACAATGTTAGTTGTCTAGAGGCAATATTCTCTCTTTAATACTTTAAAGTACATATCAGGTGGCTAACTAGACAAGAGACACAACTGTAAATTTAAGAAATGTCATGCCCAAGAAATCTTGTCAATTATAATAAACAAAACGAACTAAAGAATAATAAAAAATTAAAGAAAGGCATTAAATAAAAGTTTAGAAGTGCTATCCCTCCCCTGAAAAATTCCCAAAGCAATATTTGGAGTATAAAGAGTAGGGGAGTGTCTCTTTTGTGTCTATGTGTGTGATTTTGTTTTTTTTTTTTTAAATAAATGCAGTTTGCAAACTACAACAAGAGTATGAAAGCTAGTAAAGTACCCCACATCAATCAAAAAAAAAAAAAAAAACCACGGTGATTTTTTTTCCCTAAAATGAAACCTTAAAATTACCAACAGCCAGCAAATTTAAGAAATTAAGTTCTGTTGATGTTTCCTAAAAATTTAACACTGTTTGAAATATCAGTGGATAAAAAATCATAACCTGTGAGAGCATCCATAAGCCACTGGACCCTGAAGATCTTGTGGAAAACTGTAGTGTTTACTGTGCAAACTCTTGTGTTGTCTTTGATATCAGTCTTGACCAGGATGATTGTGTTATTGTGTGGCTCTCAAAATTATAATCTGCTTTGTACCACCAACAAAATAGTTGGCACCAGATTTACATGTATAATACGTGTAAATACAGCATTTTTCCCTCATAGATATACTAAGTGATATAGCTGTGTCCAAAGGTGAACATAGGGTCTAAGAAGTGTTTCACAACTCCTTAACCCCTTATATAGATCTGTAAGAGGACAACAACCTGTCACCTTAAGAAAATTAATTAAAACAAAAAAGAATTTTCTATATATGCAATAATGCCAACATTACTCTCATTGCCCATGGCCTACCAATTATATAACTCCCATCACTATTATCAATAAATAGAATTAAAATTTCTACCTCATTGGATGCTATTTGTCAAAGTTAACAAGAAAAAAAAAATGCATTCACTCATTTGTGACACCATGACTCACTCACCATACTTCACTCTACCTACATTGACAGCCCATGAAAACTAAAGATACAGGAAGCTTTATAATGATTGCAGCTTGCGGGATAAAGGACACACAAATTCTATTTCAGATGCAAAGTTAATTAAATTAATAAAACACATCCGGAGGCAAACTAGTAAGGTAGATTCTGTCAATTATTGCAATATTTTTAAAAGCTCAATCTTATATTGATACTTTTCCTACCTCTAACAGTTAGGTTTTCTGAGATGTGAAAGCAGAAGTCCAAATTCATGAGATTTTTCTTTTTCAGTAAATACTTATATGTATTGTTGGAGTGAATATGCAGTTAGGAACAACTCTGATTTACTTCTATAAAGAGACAGATTTTCACAGACTTTATATGTTGGGGTTTTTTAACAGCTTTAGGACTCAGGCAAAATACCAAGGACTTTTGCAGACGTTTGGCATTATTAAGAGTTGCATGGTTTCAGCTTGAAGGCTAGTTTGTGCAGTCTATCCTTTTGTGATTGAATATAACCAATTCACACCAGCTACAGTTCTGTGTGCAATACCCCTTTTAATGTATATACCTCTGTGAGATATGTACAGTAAAAATACATTTCTGTAGGGCAACTATGAATATGACAGGTGGCTTCATGATTTGATTTGGCCAGAGTTCATGAAGATTGCCTTAGTGAAGGATGGACTGATTTGTACAAATACAAGCTGCTAAAGAGGCAATTAGCATAACATAAAATGCAGACCTTTAAATTGTTGGAAAGGTCTATCACTTTCTTTGTTAAGGGCTGTGCTGAAGACTGAAAGCATGTGGAAGTGTATGTGGACTTTTGGTCCAGCTGAATGCCCAGCTACATCCCAACTACTTACTAGCATGTATGTCAGCTATAATGCAGTTGCATTCACATTTCTGTGTTATTCCCTCTTTTTAAAGAAAGAAAATCTAGTCATAGACAAGGCAAAAGTCATGGTGCCTCTGAATAGCAATAAAACTGCATGATTATTAAGCGAGGATCCTGTCAAACTTCAGAAGGAAAGCATAAAAATAGCATCAATGAACACAGCAGAAAATGGCTATGGACAGGACTTTTCATCAATTACATATATGTTAAAAAATAAATCCATGTATCTTATTTCCTGCACTTTTGTGTCACACATTTTTTATTCTAGATTTTTTTCTTAAATTCTAATGTTTTCTCACCTGTCTTTTTTGTTTCTTCTTTTCTTTACTAGATGACCTTCTACTCATATTGATTTTTGTCTGTGTGCCTCTTCTATGATTATTTTCTATTATTTTCAATGTTTTATTTAATTTTGCTTTTTGATTGCATGCTGAAATTCAGTTGGACACCTTTGCCTGATCTATGCTGACAGACACTGTCATTATTCATCTAGAAAAAAAAAAAAAGTTAGATTTATGTCTCTGATCTTTCAGCTAAGACTATTCATTAGTACTTTTAAGCAGTAGTATCACACTTAGAACACATCCTCTTTAGGTCAAAGATATATAAGTGAATATATATGCAAGTAAAGAAGATTAGCAGAGATAGAGCTTTTTTTTTTTTTTTTTTTTTTTAAATGGGAAAACTTTAAGTTTACTTTCATTGAAATATGATATTTACATTTGATATAAAGACCAGACTTCAAGAGATTAGAATCTAGGCAGGTCTCAATTTTCCCTCATTTTCTGGAGACACACAAATAGATGAATTCTTATGAATTATAAAGTGAATGTCTACTTCATCTATTATTTGCTGTGAATTAAATTTTTCTCATCTCTGTTAAAGCAAGTTTTCAACTCCCTGTTTAATTATCTGCACTAGAGAAATTCTTCTGCTTCCTGTATAATGACTGCCAAAGCAAGAACAATTAGCTTTGGTGGATTTTTTGTTCTAAGGCCTCATAGGTGCACACATTTATTTTTTTCCATGTGGCACTGAAATGAAAACAATTATACAAGACAACACAGTAGGAAAAAATGTTCAAAAGCAAGAGAAGATGCAAATACGGTTACATTGTACAGAGGATTTAGAAAAAAGGAAAGAAAAAATGTGAGAAGGAGATCCAATAGAAACACTAAAAGTAAAGGTCTGCTTTGACTCATTCTTCAAGGCAGGCTATTGTATAGATTCAATATTGCAGCGGATGTGATGCACCAGGATAACCGGCATTCATCTGGTTTTTAGTGTCTGCATGAGCTGCTACATGACTCCTGCAAACCTCAAAAATCACCAGTCATGGTATGATGTTGTTCTGCTTGAAAGTGCAGAAAGAATTTAAGAGGAAAACATTTAAATAGTTCTGTTCTTCCCCTCATCCTATCCAGAGGTGTTAATAACTGTCCTTTTTTTCTTTTGGGTGTGTGTGTGTGTGTGTGTGTGTGTGTTATTTACTACTCTTTATCCAAAATCCCTGCAGTTCACTGTTTACTGAGTATATTAATTCATCTTTGCATTATTCAGGCAGCAATACCCATAATTGTCTTTCATCCCAGCTACTAGAAGATAAATGGTCTAATTAGTGCTTGTAGTAATCTGACTTAGACATCTTACCTTTTTGGATAATTTCTTAAGTCATATAGAGAACTGCAAATACTGGAACAGAAAGTCAATTGAAAAAGTCTTCTCTGATAAAATCAGCGTAACTGATATGAAGAACACACATGCTCTTTAACAATGCAGTAAAACGTAACGTCTGACCCCAGTAGAGAGGAAAACTAGAAGGCCTATGTTTGCATGTATTTTAAAATAGAAAATAGAAAGCCTGCAAGCCTTCCACCTAATAGCTCATGTATTATCTTCTATTTTTGTAGGTATAGCGTGACTGTGTATTGATTTTATTTGAATAGCCATTTATGTGATGTTTACACTCCTACTGAGTTTTGAATAAAACTGTGAACCTACAATTTATAGGCAATATTTTGAGTTCTCTGTGATAAACTGAGTTCTTTAATAATCACCTTTTGGTGCCTCAAATGAACATAACATATACAGGTTACAAGTTTAAGAAGAGTAGGTGTTCAAGAAAAATCGTATTTAGACAACAAATGCATGAACTGGAAATGACAGATGAGCAGAGTATCTAGTGTTTCAATTTGAACAGGAGAGACATCTTGTACTTCTGGGACCTAGTCTCCAGGCAACTGGAGATCAGAATAAAACATTCATTTACTTCCTGTTCTACAACAATAGTCTCTGAATAATATGAGTGAAGAGCAAGAAAAGAGGAGAATGTGGCAGGCAGGACAAGTTTTGTTATATAATATGTGGTAGGGGAAGTCTACTTCAAATGTGACATTATTTCCGTATCTGATCCAATGGTCATAATTTTAAGTATATCATAATAAACAGTCACAGTTCTAGGCAGTTACAGAAGTCATCTTTACATCTCAGCTTTTCAAGAAAATTTGCCAGCTCCCATGATATCATTGCCATATAAAATATTAAAGGAAGGTGGTATTTTCACAGGGAACAAAATGTACAGTGCTACTGCACAAGACGCAGGAACACCCATATTAAATTAACTTGTCAGTATATTCGATATTCACTGTAATACACCTACAACTATTATACAATGAAGTGAGACAGATGTTGAAATCCCAATCTCCATTATGACTATGCCTTCATTACATTGAGGACTAAATATATTTCAGAAATTGTCACATTTTATTATGTGATTTATTAGTAGACTACAATCTGATATACTGTGTAGAAATCCAAGAAACACCATAATAAATTGTGAAAGGTGACATCTTGGTGAAGAATGAATTTTCTGTATGCAAGATGTCATTCTTTAAAAGAAAATTACATACAAAAGAAGCCAACTTTTATGTGCTTTACAAGCCTCTTTAACCTGTCTTTATGTCTTTTTGATAACAGTATGCATTTTGATGTGCACACATATATACAAACTTTATTTCTACAGGTAAGTTACACAATAAGGCTTTTTGGCCTAGACACATGTCATCGACATTTACATACTTAACTAAGAATCTTAATGTGTGGGATGTAGTTATCTCCAATCTCTCTGCATTGTTCATGAATAGATGCAGTTACTCTGCAGAACACTTAAGGTATGAAGAGTCTAAAGCTAGGTGAAATGAATCAGTGGAAGTCTCTGGAGAGAAAGTTCTTTATATAAACAAATTTGGACTCCTCTACTTAAGCAGTCTGCCAAATGCTTGGTTTACTTTCCCAGGCTCATATTTCATACACAAATTTTAACAAAATTTTGTCCCTTCCCTCCTCTCCTCTCCTCTCCTCTCCTCTCCTCTCCTCTCCTCTCCTCTCCTCTCCTCTCCTCTCCTCTCCTCTCCTCTCCTCTCCTCTCCTCTCCTCTCCTCTCCTCTCCTCTCCTCTCCTCTCCTCTCCTCTCCTCTCCTCTCCTCTCCTCTCCTCTCCTCTCCTCTCCTCTCCTCTCCTCTCCTCTCCTCTCCTCTCCTCTCCTCTCCTCTCCTCTCCTCTCCTCTCCTCTCCTCTCCTCTCCTCTCCTCTCCTCTCCTCTTCAGACTTACAGTAGACCTATCTAATTTTCTAAGTGTGCTGCACCATACACTATCAATCAGACTGTAAAATGACTCACAAGAAAATTGATGCTTCTTCAGCACATAATTCCACTTCAGAGGAATTATATCAAATGTCTTCTTGCATTATCCTACTGAGGAAATCCCACACAGAAATAAGGAGCCCTGGATACATTGGTAACCTTGTTCTTTTCCGCATTTGCATAGAACAGAATCATAGAATCATAGAAACATTTAGGTTGGAAAGGACCTTTAAGATCATTGAGTCCAACCATAAATCTAGCATTGCTAAGTCCACCACTAAACCATGTCCCTAAGCACCAAATTTACAATATTTAAAATACCTCCAGGGATGGTGATTCACCCACTTCCCCGGGCAGCCTCTTCCAATGCTTGACATTCTTTTTGGTGAAGTAACTTTTCCTAATATCCAATTGAAACCTCCCCTGGTGCAACTGGAGATCATTTCCTCTTGTCTTATCACTTGTTCCCTGGGAGAAGAGACCAACACCCACATTGTTACAATCTCCTTTCAGGTAGTTGTAGAGAGCAATAAGGTCTCCCTTCAGTGTCTTTTTGTCCAGGCTAAACAACCCCAGTTCTGTCAGCTGCTCCTCATAAGACTTGTGCTCTAGACCCTTCACCAGCTTTGTTGCCCTTCTCTGGACATGCTCCAGCACCTCAATGTCGTTCTTATAGTGAGGGGTCCAAAACTGAACACAGTATTCAAGGTGTGGCTTCATCAGTGCTGAGTACAGGGGTAAGATCACTTCTCTGGTCCTGCGGGTCAAGCTATTTCTGATACAAACCAGGATGCTATTGGTCTTCTTGGCCACCTGGGCACACTGCTGGCTCATATTCAGCTGGCTGTCAATCAACACCCCCAGGTCCTTTTCTGACTTTCAGCTTTCCAGCCACTCCTCCCCAAGCCTGTAGGGTTGCATGGGGTTGCTGTGACCCAAGTTCAGTACCCAGTACTTAACCTTGTTGAACCTCATACAATTGTCCTTGGCCCATTGCTCCAGCCTGTCCAGATCCCTCTGCAGAGCCTTTCTACCCTCAAACAGATCAACACTCCCACCTAACTTAGTGTGGTCTGCAAACTTATTGAGGGTGCACTCGATCCCCTTATCCAGATCATTGATAAAGAGAGTAAACAGAAATGGACCCAATACTGAGGCCTGCGAAAGACCCCTTGAGACCAGCCACCAACTGGATTTAACTCCGTTCACCACAACTCTTTGGGCCCGGCCATCCAGCCAGTTTTTTACCCAGCAAAGAGTATGCCCATCCAAGCCATGACCAGCCAGTTTCTCCAGGAGAATGTGTGGGAAACAGTGTCAAAGGCTTTTCTAAAGTCTAGGTAGACAACATCCACAGCCTTTCCCTCATCTATTAAGTGGGTGACATGGTCATAGAAGGAGATCAGGTTAGGCAAGCAGGATCTGCTTCTTGTAGATGGGTGTGACATCTGCTAACTTCGAGTCAACTGGGACATCCTCAGTTATCCAGGACTGCTGATAAATGATGGAAAGTGGCTTGGTGAGCACTTCCGCCAGCTCCCTCAGTACCCTTGGATGAAGCCCATCCAGCCCCATAGACTTGTGTGTGTCTAAGTGGTGTAACAGGTCACTGACCATCTCCCCTTGGATTATGGGGGATTCACTCTGCTCCCCATCCCTATCTTCCAGCTCAAGGGGCTGGGTACAGGGAGAACAACTGGTCTTACTACTAAAGACTGAGGAAAAGAAGGCATTAAGTACCTCAGCCTTTTCCTTATCTTTTCTCACTATGTTTCCCCCCACATCAAATAAAGGATGAAAACTCTCCAAAGTCCTCCTTTTGTTGCCAATGTATTTATAGAAACATTTTTATTGCCTTTTATGGCAGTAGACAGATTCAATTTGAGTTGGGCTTTGGCCCTTCTAATTTTCTCTAAATTTCTCTCTGCGTAACCTCATAACACCTTTGTAGTCCTCCTGAGTTTTCTGCCCCTTCTTTCAAAGGTCATAGATTCTCTCTTTTTTGCCCTGGGTTCCGCCAAAGCTCTCTGTTCAGCCAGGTTTGTCTTCTTCCCTGCCAGCTCATCTTTCAGCACATGGGGATGGCCTGCTCCTGCACCTTTAAGATATCCTTTTTGAAGAATGTCCAGCCTTCCTGGACTCCTTTGCCCTTCAGGATGGCCTCCCAAGGGACACCATCAACAAAGCTCCTAAACAAGCTAAAGTCTGCCCTATGGAAGTCCAAGGTAGCAGTTCTGCTGACCCACCTCCTTACTTCTCTGAGAATTGAAAACTCTAACATTTGATGATCACTAAGCGAAAGACAATCTCCAACCATCACAAGTCCTTCTCTGTTCACAAACAATGGGTCCAGTGGAGCACGTTCCCTAGTTATCTTCACTCCAGAAACCTTCTAGACTGTTTCCTTTCTTCTGTATTTTATTTCCAGCAGACATCTGGTAAGTTGAAGTCCACCACAAGAACAAGGGCTAGAGATTGTGACATTTGTTCCAGCTGCTTATAAAATACTTTTTCTGCCTCTTCATCCTGGTTGGTTGGTCTATAATAGACTTCCACCATGATATCCGCCTTACTAGAGTTTCCCCTGATTCTTAACCATAAACCCTCAACCCTGTTGTTACCATCATCAGACTTTAGACAATCAAAACACTTCCTAACATACAGGGCTACCCAACGACCTCTCCTTCCTTGCCTATCCCTTCTGAAGAGTTTCTAGCTATCAATTGCAGCACTCCAGTGTGTGAGTCATCCCACCATGTTTCCATGATTGCAACTGTATTTCTATACTGGTTTTTTTTATTCATTTGTTTTTAAAGAATAGCAAAATTACAGCAATCAAAAAGGTGAGACTTCAAAGACATTTAACATCCCCTACACTTACCGAATTGTAAGGACTAGTTATTATATCAAAGTGCAGTCATAAAAGAAATGTCAGGTAGGACTGGTTTGCCTGAATATCAGTGTTTTAAAATTCAATGCTTAGTGCTGTGCTAGTCATCTTGCACTTGTGTTATTGTCAATGAAAAGAAGTAGGCACCTCCAGAGAGACATTAATCTCACCCTATGAAAGGCAACCAAATTAGATCAAAGCAGTCACCCTCTGGAAGCGCATATTTGTCTTCAACAACCATTCAACCTGAGGTGAACAGCTCAGATTTCTGACACATAAATGTTAGGTAGAATGAACCTCTAACATTAAGCACAATATTAACTCCATGTCTTTCTCAATTTCTCTTATTAACATACATCAGAGATCTCACACATTAATTTATAAACTTAGGACCTTTACAACAACAGATGATAAAGTTTTGCAGTCAGAGAGGAAGTCACACATTCTATTGGTCATTGAAAATATTCCGAGACATTAATTCCTGTAGCAGGGAATTTGAGTGAAAGTGTCCAGATAATCCTGAGAAGTAGATTGGAGTTTCCAAAGGAAGCGACAGACTCAAAAATAAGTTGTTGCTGCCAATCTTTCCAGAAATAAAAAATCCTTTTGACCTAGAATCTAGTGTTAAAATGAATGTTTGACTAATATCGTCTAACCATGCTCCTGAGATTAGAAGTGCTGGTGCTAAAATTTCCAGCATTTACAAGGAAGGTAAAGAAACAAGAAACAGGAGAGAGAGAATGAGGGACAGAAAGCAAGAGAGAAAGAAAGAAAGACAAAGAGAAAACAAGAATGAGAGAGAGAGACAGACAGGAAAAGAGTAAGAAGGAAAGAAGGAAGGAAAGAAAGACAGAAAGAGGGAGAAGAAAAAGAGTAAGAAGGAAAGAAAGACCAACAAGAAGTAACCCTTCCCTCTCCTTTCCTACAGACACATCCAGAAAAGTGAAAATATGATCCAGGAGGAAAGATTGTCACCAGCAAAAATTTAACTGCCTGATGCTGAAAGGGTCAATTTTTAATAAGTATGCAATTAATGGAAAGACTCTCATACCTTTAAGTTTACTGAGGTCTTTTTTTTGTTTTTGTCCAGTAACATTAAAATATACATTTATATAAATCACAAATGTTATTTTAAAGTTAATGCCAATTTACATCATTAAATGTGTGATTAAAAGTCTTTACCAGGGTTCTATTAATAGCGTTGCAAATGGTAACTTCAAAGACAATCTACATAGTTCAAGCAATGCTTAAGCAACTGAAAATTACAAAAAAAAAAAAAAAAAGCAGCAAAAAAACACAAAGTAAACCAAAACACCCTGTACTAGTTTGAGTGTGTGGTGGGGTTTTTCTGGTAGCAGGGGAGGGGGCTACAGTGATGGCCTCCTGTGAGAACCTTCTTGAAGTTCCCCCGGTTCCAAGTTGGACATGCCTTTGCACCGAGGCCGGGCCAATTAGCTGCACCTCTGTGATAACGTAGGAAGGGGAATGTGGAAGGAGTTGTGGGAGTTGTGCGGAGAACATCTGTGTGAACACCGAGGTCAGTGGAAGAAAGGAGGAGGAAGGGGAGGACATGTACTGGAGCAGAGACTCTCCTGTATCCCTTGGTGAGATGGCAAGGCTGCTCCCATGCCATCCATGGAGGTCTACGGTGGAGCAGATATCGATTTGCAGCCTGTAGGGCCCCACGCTGACCCAGGTGACTGTGCCCTAAGAAGTCCCCCTGTGGGAAGAAGTTCCCACTGTTGTAGTTCAGCCCTGGGAGGATTGCAACACGTGGGGGTGACCCACACATCCATGGGAGTGACTCATGTGGGAGAGAGTTTGTGGAGGACTGTCTCCTGGGAGAGGGAAACTGTGCTGGAACAGGGGACGAATGCTAGAAGTTCCCCCTGCCCCCCAAGGTGGAAGAAGCAGTGGGACTGATTGCACCCCCCATTCCCTGTCCCTTGCACCATTGGGGGAGGTGGTAGAGCTATTGTGAGCAAAGCTGACCCAGGGTGACATGGGGAAGGTGTTTTCAAGATGTGGTAATACTTTTCACGGTCCTACTCTGTCTGTTACCCGTTGTTGTGGTTAGTGTCTGTATTAAATTTTATGTTCTTTTTTCCTTCCCCTAATAAGCCCATCTTTTGCCTGTGCCAATAACAAATGAGATCATCCCTCCCTGCTCTTATCTCAACTTCTTGGGCCTTTTGCTTTTCCCCCTTCTAAGCACTGGAAGATAAGGGGGAAGGGGGGAGTGAGCAGTGCCTTGCTTTATTTCCCCCTTTTTAGCACTGGGGGGAAAGGGAGAGTGAGCAGCTGCGTGGTACTCACGCTCTCTGAGCTCAAACCATGACACCCCAAACTAATAAATATTTATAAAATTTTCTAGGGATACTTGTGACTTAAAATAGAGTATGTTGTAACACAAATGGACAATAGATTGAAACCAAGAAAAAAGAGAAAAAAACCCTAAACATATTTCTCAGAAAACTGTACTAGGTTTATTCTAATTTATACTAATTTAGATACATATTCCTTAATTTTTGCTAATGGAAACACTCATTAGCAAGTCTATATAACAAATTATGTGTTTCTACAAATACTGGATTTCTGACACCAATCCAAAACAATTAACATATATATTGATCATAAAAAATATTTTAATTTGTCCTGATGTTTAAAATCTTTCAAAAATTTGGTCTGAATTACTTAAAAGGTTTTCTTGAGCATTACTTCCCTTGAAAGCTACATTTCAATAGAACAAGGAAACTTCTGAGCAATTAAAAACCTTTGAGTTTCAGAGATGGGGTTTTCATATAAATGAAGCAAAAATCTTGGAGCTTATTGCCATACTTTTTTGGAGAGGAGAAGAAATGTTGGTTTTGTGGTTTTTTTTTCTTCCTCTCTGCAGAGCTAATAGTTTAGAAGGAGACAGAGAGGTAAAAATGACAAATAAAAACCATACAGATGAATAAAAGGTGAAACAAGAGTCTGTTTCTAAACTCCAAAAGGTGACAAAAGAGTGCACAATTTCCCATAGTAAAAACATTTACAAAGGAAAGGATGAGGCCTCAAAATGTAAATAAAAAGTAGTTCTAAAACATCCATAGATGAAGAAAAAAATTGATAAGATTAAAGACAATTCCACAATGCTGTTTACAGACAGGAACTACTTTTGGTGGTTGTAGATTTTCATTCCAAAAATTTCAGAAGAAGAAGAAAAAAAAGTGGGTAGTGGTAGTTGTAGTAGTGAGTTGCTATTTTTCAGTTGTGGAGAAAATTAAAACTTGCTTTAATTAAGGCTAAATAATGAGAGATTTGTAAGAAATAACAAAATATTTAACTGTCTTGACAACTTAAAAGTTTTTATATCTTCAGACAATATTTTCTTCCAGCTACGTTAATGCAAATCAAGTTCTAATCCCCTAAGGCTTCCAAAGAGAAAAAATAAAAATATATTTGTAGTATAAATTGTTGACTCTGAGTAGTTTATCCTGCTCTGTTGTTTAATAGATATGGCCTTTATAACTGTTTGCTCAAGTAGTATATTTAAATTAACTTCTGTGTCCTAAATTTTGTGCCTTTTGCCCTTCTTTTATACAATCCCTAATATCTGGAATATTTTGGGGAAGGGTATAATTCTACCTTATCTATATTCCATCTCTCACCAAATGTAATTAAAAAGAAAATCTTGTCCTCATTTGTCTCTTTTAATTTCTCCACCTTCCATTATTTCCATTATTGACTTTGTGACTGAAAGCTTTAATTTCAATTGCATTCATCATCTGTTTTTACACCAGTATATTCACAATTTATTCCATATATTGTTCTTATCTTGCATTATTTAATTCTGTTATGTGTGTTGAGAACAGAATATATTTTCTCAAAATTACTTGTATCATAATGGTTGCAGAAAAAAGCGCTGTACATGCTGAATTAATCCATAGGTCCTAAAGATGCCTTGCCTTTCTGAAAATAAAAATAACTTCCCAAATTTTTTGAAAACCGAGTTGATGTATAATTCTATTCACTTATTATATGATATAATGACTATTTATGTATTACTGTGTGATTACAACAAATCATGATCAGTTGTGTGAAAAATAATTCATAGTAAACTTAGCTTACAGTTATAGTCTAATTATTTGATGGATTTTATTCAGAAAATTCTTTTTTAGTCTGGCTTGAATACTACAGTAGATGTTTCAATGGATCAGCAGACAGATAGATAGACAGACTGAAAGAACTTAGATTTTGCTTTCTGTAGTGTGGGATAGAAAGTCCCATCCAGGGAGCAGGAGCCAAACATGCTGATATGAGAAGCAAAAAGAAAAGGAGACTAGAGGGAGAAGAATGAAATCTTAAAAGTGTTAAAGGATATCTGCCTGCGGCAGACTAGAGGAAGCAAATAAATGACAGGCAACTGGGACTGAAAGAGAAACTTTGTGGGAGACAAGATGGGGTACAGTGAGCAAAAAAGTAAGACAGAAAAGCACATATAAAATGAAAATAAGCAAAGATAGTAGAGGAGCGTGATAAAGAGCAATGCACAACAAAATGTGAGGAAATAAAGGATGCAGAAATAACAGCAACAAACAGAAGATCATGGAAGGCAGCAGAACTGAACGGGGATTCGGATGACACTGGCAGGAAAAGACAGAGGTGGAAGGAACTATGAGATATTTACATTATATTGTCTTCATCATGGCATATTGTGTTCAAATATATAATTACAATATGGAACAGTAATCTTTTCAAGATGCTCCAAATATGCAGTCCTAGAAAAAACATGTTATAAAAATTGATTGGTGTAATGTTCCAGTGCTGTTGAATCAACAGTTCTTAATGTAAAAGAACATCCTGTAGAAAAATATAGATCTAGGTCTACCAACTAAGAACATTACTGTGTATTGCACTCCCTTCAAGAGAGGTCACCTCTAAACTGTCCTAATTAGTTGTTAAAGCTAAATTTTTTATTATTATTATTATCATTTCTATCTTAGAAATAAGTCCATAGCTCTTTATTTGACTTATTTCCCACCCCCAATCTATTTGGACTGTTAATGGAAATAACATCTGTTTAGATCATACAGTTGTTTTTGCCAGAAGATGGTCTCTTGCGATTACATAAATGACAGGCAATGCCAATGCCAGTTATAGAAAACAGATACAATGGAACAAATTAAATTCTTTAATATACAGCCAGGCAGATTCTAGCTCTTTTGTGTTACTCTGGAGAGCAGCCAACAATCTTCTAACTGCCAAGAGTATAAGGAACAGAGGGATGCATCTTGGATAGTACACTCCAGAGATATGTTGCCTTGGGGTAACAGTGAAATACTGGAGAACTTGCAGAACTGGTAAGGCTGTCAGGTAGGCAGAGAGATTGAGAGACATTTTTCTCATGATCCATGTATTCAGGAAAATAATCATTCAACAGAACACCTTCTGAAGATTCCCATTTGACTTTCACATTCAAGATGGTAGGCTGGAAAATAAACTTTTTGTATGGTAGCAATATTTCTCAGGACTATGACTCCACTGAGTCATTATTGATTAAGCTAAGCTTTCTGTGCATTTTAAGGAACAAAATTGTTCCTTCACACTTTATCTTTCTCCTAAAACTATTAGTATTAAAGTTTTTCTTCTTAAAACTTACGGATTAGCTGTATTTTCTTTTTCTTTTCTTTTCAGTTCTATTTAGTGAACAATCATCTGCCAGCCAACAATGCATCCCCTTACAGGGAGGTGGAATAGCTGCCTACCTTGCTGAGGTTCTGGGAGAATTAAGTAGCTAATGTTGGTAGTAAGTGCTTTTCAGATGAAAATTGCTAAGTAAGTGCTAAATATAATTACTGTTATTATTAGAGACACATTCCAACCCAAATGTTCCTTTGATTTTATAGCTGACATAGATTCCATTTGGTATAATATGCAAAAATGGCCTTTTTAAGAGTGGTCAGGTAATAAAAGTTCCTTGTGATGTGTCTTGCTGAGCAGCTCATGACAATTTGCAAGCCAAGAATCAAATGTATTTTTAAACAAACAAGTAGTCTTGCTGTTTTTAATGGAAATGCTTGCAAAGTAAAGTAGTATTCTTCATGAGTCAAAATGGTATGAAAAGGCTCTCAGATTTGAAAAATAATCCCAGCAGAAACAAGATCCTGACTGATATGTTTGTGAAGATACAGCTCTTGTCCTTTGCACAATTATGTAAGTATCAGAAGTGTTAGCATAAAAGGGTTTAGGTGTGTGCCTAAATGCCATGTCAGTTATTTCAGTGGTTGGGGCACTGCTCATAACCACAAAATTTACCAATCTGTTCTTTTACCTTTCAGGATATAAATTTATACTTGAAGAATCCCTAAGCAACCATGTTTCTTCCAGCAAGCATAAAAATGGTCATCAAACCTTCATGACACCTAAGTACTTGAAGCTTGTACTCACTTCAGAATCCCTGTAAATTTTAAGATTAAAAATTCCTTTGTCTGTCTCAGTTGCAGACACGGTGTGATACAATTTCTTAAAGCACTCTTACTAGATTCATCAGTGCTTAAAGGACATCTGGGAATGAAACTTTGAGAGCTAGAGAAGAGAAATAGCCATTCAGGCAGTGATGAGAGCTCCACTCCCTACCTGACGTGGGTATTACTTACAAGCCTACCACAGTACAGGTTTCTTCAGCTTCCTTTGTCTTCAGTAGATATACATGTTTATTTACAGTACTAACGGTCTGGACTGCAGTGTAAGCCATACCCATCTGTATTACAGTTGCTTTACCAATAGTAAGTAAACTTTGCTTTGCAGTAACAAAATTGCTTCATCATTTTTTTTACAGGCTACATGTCTTTGCATCATATTAACATAACCATATAAGTTTAGCCAGCAAAAAGAGATGAAGGGATTGTACACATGGAAAAATTTTTACTTACTGTGTAAGAAATAAGATGTAGCTATTTACTTGTATAGAAGTAACATAGGTATCTTAAGGTTTCTGTCACACTATACGGGGAATCTTGGTACCTGCTGTGCTGGGGATTAGAGTTGTCTAAAAATAAAACATTCTAATACTGAGTACTGGGACAATTAAGAACTGTTGTGGAAATAATTCTGTGTGAAAGTCTTGTTGTTATGTGTCCTGGGGTCATGAAATATACTCTATCAAATGGAGAGGACCACAAAGGTCCATGAGGCATTATCAACATGAATCTCTCATGGCTGATGCCAGTCAGACTACTATTCTTTAGGTCTATTCATAAGACCCTATGGGAAATCTAAAGAAAATGGAGTATCCAGTCAAGAAGTTCAATCTTCTGGGGGAAAAAAAAAAGGCAGAAAAAAGAAAGACAGAACAGAATTTATAGCAGCATTTTATTGTTATCTTTTTATCCAAGCAACAGTCTAACTACAATGTAAGACACCACTAGAATAATAAAAGCCATGGTTCCAGGAGTAATTATTATTTTTTTAAAATGTAATGTAAGTAATATAACATATTTATCAGAATTAACATTATTAATAATAATACATTAATAGTATTGCAATTATTCCCCCAAACAGTAAGACTATTGCCATTCATTATAAATATCTCTTTCATTCTTATACTGTAGTAGCAATCATTGATTTCTATAATTTTTTATGATAATAACATATGGCTCCAACATCTATAAAGATTGGGTGAACAGCTTTGAAAGGACATAAATGAGACAAATTACCCTGATCTTTTGAGATGTCACTGTCTTCTATGGACACAAGGTATCCAGAGGGCTCATGGAGAGACTTTCACCTTCTCTGCTGCCTCGCAGCTTCTTAAAAACTTGTGCAGTGGATGCATCAGCATGACTTGCTCAGAAGAAATCTGTTTAACAGAAAAATTATTCCTCTTGGGAATTATTGCTGTCCCTCAGCATTCAGCCATCAAGGTCAGCTTAGTATGAAACTAAGCACTTTTTGAATCTTTATTCTAATGATTCAGTGGAAAATCAATATCCTCTCTTACTTCCTGGGAAGCCCATTTCCTGGGCACTAAACATTTTTAAGGAGGCTTAGGTTTAGACACTATTTAAAAACAGAAATAGAAAAAAAATCCCATCTTTTGTTAGTTTTAATTATGAAAATGTTTCTGTTACTATTACATTTATTGTTTTTTCTTCTTCCCTTTTTTTTTTTTTTTTTTTCCTTAAGATGAGTCTAGCAGCAATCCTTGAATTTTGCATAAAAATACCAACTTCATCATGGTCCTGGTGAAGTTATGTCAATTTCCACAGAGACCAAAGGAGAATTTTAATAGAGTGCTACAAGATCTGAACCACAAACTGAAATCAACATACACCTGTAATTGTCTCTGTTTCCTTATTTTTCATTAAAGATATAATTACATTTTTATTAATGTTTATTTATTCATATTGTCATGATGATTTCAAATCTAAATGTTCCTTTGTGTGGAAGATTATAAACAAGTTGTTTCTTAGCATCCATTTTAAGGTCATCAGCTATAAAGCTTGTTTCCTACTCAGTTATATGTATTCTTATATTAATTTAAGGGATAATTTTTTCATTAAAACTATGAATTGTATTATCAGCCTTTAGTGTAATTGAAGTAAAATTATAATGAGAAATAGAAAAAAAATCTCCTAACTGAGAACTATCTTAGAGCTTTGTGTCAAATTTACATATAAAAAATAGAAATAGATATACACTAAGGAAATATATATTTAAAAGAGATGTAGTATTTTTGTATGTAAATTTGATAACAGCTTTCATTTGGCTGGTGCTTCAGTAAATCTAATATACTAGATATGCATTTTCTTTATTGGGAAAAACCTCAGTGTCTTAATAAAATAAATATTCTGAACAACACCATTCAAAGTCATTTCAGTCTCAAAAACGTGATCAGATTGCTACACTTCAAAGTGTAACAGGCTGCAGCAACTGGCAATATTGATCTTCACTAACACCTAAAGGAGTTTTGCTTTACAGTTTGCCAAGTTACCATTTTATGTGTGAAGTCTCAGTTGGGTCCTAACTGTGGTCTTGGCTATGGCGTGGGAAAATACCAATCGTCTTCATTGACGTGGCCATAATGTACGCAACCTTAATTAAGCCCATTTCCTAATCATATACCAGATGATGGTAAAAGTTATATCTACATTAGACTCAATTAAAAATCTTATTGTCACCATCTCGATTATGGTGAACTCTCTCTCTCTCTCTCTCTCTCTCTCTCTCAATTACCATTCATTCAAAACTGAAGAGGATAAGAGTCCATTTTTAATAGCTGGTTAAACCTAATTTAAGATAGCCATTTAGGAACAAGCTGTCTACAGCTATCAAAAATATCAGACGCTGTTTTTGGCCAGAGGAAACTCAGTAATAATGAACCAATGGGCATAAAAAAAGGCTAGCTTCGCTTGTAGGATCAATATCAAAACAGCCTGAGCCCCATTGAAAAGAATGATAGCTACTTTGTAATAAACATTTCATTTTGGTTTTACTTTTACCAGTAGTAGCAATTTTTACCTCTTACTCTGTAATATGTTATTTTTTAGTACCTCTAAGAAACAGAAATCCTCATATATTTCGTTTTCCAAACCAATAGATGTATGAACAGGCCCTCATACTTATACTGAAAAACAGTATATTCACATGTTTATATCTTTAACATACTCACATTTCATATTCACATTTATGTAAATATGCACATTTTACTTAAGAGTCTTCAGATGTTTCTTTAAAGAAGCATTTAACTGAATATTTCTGCATAGTTTTTTTATTAGCACATTTGCTACATGTGCAATACAGTGCATCACATTGTTTTAAATGGGACATTATGGTCTCTTAGATAATGTGTATCTAAAACTAAACCAAACAAACCACAAAAGCAAAGTTAAATATCTGGTTTTGGTGATAGACTTCAATGGTCTAAAGAAACTTAAAGTCTATAGATATATTTAACTTTTGCTAATAAACACCTAGAAAAGTACAACTTTAATAATGAAATTTAACAAAAATAGCCCAAACATTTTGTTTTATCTTTTCTCACATCTCAAAGATTTATAGCAAACTAATTTTTATTTATCACAGTAAATACATGTGAAATTAAGCTACTCCATGGCAAGTTTTACACCAGTCATCTCAAACAGGTGCCTACATATTCAGTTCTGTCTAAATACTCACATCTGAATCTTTGAATAAATGTTCATATTATGCAATTTCTACCTGACTTGAAACCTAAATGACTAGAAAGTTTATATTAGACTGACTTAAACACTGAAAAATATGTTCTAATCCTGCATTGTTTATAAACTCTTTATGGCTCCAGTTATTTTATTCCTGCCTTGTTTTTTGCCCTTTGCCATTTGAGAAAACAAGTCCACAGAGTTTATTTTTGTTTTGCTTTCATATAACACAAACGAAGACAGTTTTCCCTGGGTTATTATAGTCTAATTGGTCTGCATATTACTGATGGTCCACACTACTACGGGCAGCAGTTTTCAGTTCATTCGTAATCCACAGTACCTTGCAATTTCAGTACAGATTCCCATTAAATGTTTGATGACGAGAATGTGTGATTTGATGGTGAATTGCTATAAATGTTTATTTCTGTTGTTTACTTGTCAATAACTGGTGTCTAAGATTCTATTTTGTGTGTGGCGGGGTGTGTGTGTGTGTGTGTGTGTGTGTGTACAATCTTGTACTCAGCTAGGACTTCCTACTGCTGAAAGACTAGATGAAGAAGTTATATGGAGGCAGACCTTAGCACTGATGCTAAATGAAAGTCAGACATACTCAGATCAGGCTCTTCCTGTTAACAGGAACAGCTCTCAAGAAGTTTCCTCCTGTCCTGTGCTGAATTTCACCCTTGAAATGCTCACCTCTGCATAAACACAACAGCTCTATATAAAACGCAGTAGTATGAAGTCTCATATTAATGATATTTTAAACAATATCTCTGTATTTCACTTAACATGTTCTTTCACTGTTGGTTAATTGGTATCATTAGCACAAATGTTACGGTTACTTAGTTTAATTAGTTCTTACTCATACATAATACTAATTTTCTCTTTCAGAAAGCCAAATGAAGAAATGCAAGTGAAAACAGTGTTTAAGTTTGCTTTGCTTTTTGTGTAATGTAGCTCTTCTACATAACTGATTTTAAGGAAATAGTTCTCAGGAAGACTGTTTTTTAACAAGTAATATTCATAGTAATATTTTAATAATCAAATTATTTCCATTACTTCAATGGAAATAGCTTCTGGAGTTTTCCTACCATATTTACCTCTTTTGATCTACAAACCATTTGCCTGTACTCACCAGACACTAATTCACTTCAACACTAAATCATTCATTTATCTTTGAACGTCTAAATCTTTTCATGAAACCAAATGGGACTGTTCATGAAATTAATTGCTTTTCTGGATTGGGATCTTAAGTTATTTCTGATTTTACTGTATATCCATACATAATGTAGAAATCATTATTTGAAACTATTTACCATGGAATGAAAACTAGATGACAGTAATCACATCTTCACTTTTAACTGGTTATAGAAGCTGCTAAAAGCCTCCCCCATAATGTGCCACTTTTTATTTTAAAATAAATAATAAATATAGTATTATGTATAGGTGATTCTATGATAGCAACTCCTTATGGTAAATAAAGTGTTAGATACATATTTTTCTATTATAGTAACTTCTTAAAGTAAAAAATTATAATATACCTTTCAGTGGCTCTAGACTGTGGCTCCAGACCACTGCTGATATTAATAAAGCTGAAGACTGTTACTTGATTTTGGAAATGACCTCTGTCCTGAAGATGTGCCAAATTAAGGACACCAAAATACAGTGAGGAAAGCAGAATTGCTTGAGGTCACACAGCAAATAAGTAATTAAGACAAGTAAAGAACTGAGGGACTCTTCCTTACAGTTAGTGATCTCACACTGCCCCAAACCTAAACCTTTTCTCTGTTAGGCATTATAGCATTCTTCCCTAAAGACTTCAGCATCAATCTTTGTTGTGCCTTCCACTGATATCCAAGCATTTTCTAAGACATGACTATATGTGCCAGCCACCACATTTTGATATACAGCCCTAGAGCTATGTTGAAATAATAGGTGAAAATTACTGCAGATTTTCTTGCAAAAAAAATTCAGATGGTCACTTTATAAAGGGTCATACTGGTGCATTGTTTTGAACATTATGAGCAGTGGAAGTCAATAGAGCTCAATGAGAAGTCATGAAATGAAAGAATATATGCACTTCCATCTCTCTCTGTAGCAAGATTATTGATTTAAACACTATTCAATGCTTATATTATAGTAAATAAAATTAGGTACTGCAGTATTCATGATGCTACAGATTAAACATTGGAAGAGATCAACCTTAATGATCATGAGAAGAAAGTCAAATTTTACTAGTTATTTGAACACAATTGGCTGTGGAGGAGGACATATAGTAGCCTTTCTGAATGTACAACTCTCATCTGATAGCTTACAGGTATGTTGATGATTCATACAAAATGCCAGAATTTAATTTACTGTATAAATTAAATTGAATGTTCAGTTTTGGTAATTTTCATAGCAAGAAAAAAGATCCAATAAAATCAAACAAGTTTCTTATAATGTGAGACTAAAGAATTTGTATTTACCCTGCAGCTTTTTTAAAATACAGTACATTTATTATGTGATATTTGAAGTAATAGAATTTTCTTTTTCATCTGTAATAACTTTATTTAAAAAAAAAAAAAACAACAAAACAGATAAACCCCAAAAAGCCCTAAAAGCTGACACAAATTAAATCTGATTTGTTGGCAGTAAAATCATACTTTAGCTGCATTCATAGTTACATAAAAAGATTTTTAGGAAACATTAAGAAATATTGCCATTATAACATTTATGTGGAGAATATTTTTACTGTCAAAATAAGTATTCATAATTTCTTATTTGTTAACTGATGGCCTGTATTATGAGTCAGATCTCTCAGATGATATATGGATTCCCATTTCAAACCATTTATTTCAACATATTTAAGACAACCTGAACACGGCTTGATTCTTTTCCTGTGAATAAAATTTTAGCAATATGAACATTTTATACTCTGTTGGAAATTTCTGAAGAACATGACAGATCAATCACATCTCTCTCCATCTCTGTTTTGCCTGTCGTCCCCCCCCCCCCCCACACCTTGTCCCTTAATATATTTTTGTAAAAAGAGGTGTTAGTGCATCTGCACATCTGTTCAACTGCAGTGTAGGAAAAACTTCAGACCTTCAGTAAGTTTTTGTTTGGATACACAATGAATGATCTTATATTGAGATGAAACGCAAAATACATAGATTACTTTGTAACATGATTTAAGCCCTCCAGACAAAAGCTTAGTCAAGCAAGGTAGAAGTTTCTACTTTATACATGTTGTTTCCTAGTTTACCTTTTGTTTATTCCCTTTATATTCCTTCTCTGTGTTCTACTTTATTCTGCAAAACAAGTTGTAATACTGGATTATAATTATCTATAGTATGATTTCCATCAGGTCATGTCACACCTTTCACTTCAGAATTTTTCACTAACAAGGAAACTTAGTGACTGAAATTCTTTAAACGAAATGTTACAGTTATGTTGGTAAGAAATTAATTTTTCAAACAAAGTGTGTGATGATAGTAAAATTTGATCTTCCATTTCTCTTGAAACAGAAAATGTATCAAAAACTTGCCATTGTTATGTCTTTCTGAGAGGATCTATACAAAAGAAAATTGCATTTCAAACAATATTATTGTTTTTTTATTTTTTTGTTTGTTTTATTTAACTATTTTTTTGTCTTCTGACAACTACATATCTTTATGTTTGTTTGGGTTTTATGAGGGGGAGTCCCGATTTGTGCTTCAAAAACATAGACCTCTATGAAGAAAGTTTTAGAAAGAAAAAGTAAACTTCAAGAGACAAAGGTAGACGAAAAGCCATCAAATCCATAACACTGATATACAGTGAATTCAGCTGCAAAGCCTGGTGAAAATTCATTTATTATAGGATTTGCAAAGGAGAAAGTTATTAAATTGTTTGGTACAAAAAGAGAGGTGACAACATAACCTGGATCCTTAGGCTTCATAAATGAGTTTTTAGCACAGCAAAAAAGAAAGAAATACTTGATTCTCAAAAATTTCAATGTTTCACATGTACAAAGGTTAAAGACACCATTTTCTCGTAAGCAGCAGAGAGAATTTGTATTGAAACGCATGAGTAGTAACATACCCTGGACAATGACATTTGCTACAAGTAGTCTGACACAACAGAACAACAGTTATCTAGAAAAATGCCAAACATTCATTACTCTTTCAGAGAAACTTTTTAACAAGTTTCATTTTGGACTTTGAATTTGTGAGTTACATATTCATACATAAATAGCACATAATGGTCAAAATGAAAAGAAAGGACATTTTTGCAACTCAGAACCCAAATGATAAAAGCATGTATGTTCTCTTTCTCTTAAAATTGTTCATCCTCATCCTCTCTACCTACTTCTGCTTAGCAAAAATTATAAAAGAGTTAGAGGAGAGCAATTTCTTCTGATTATGCATGTACTATGGTGCAGCATTAACATCACTTTCACTCATTGAAGACTCACAAAGAGCAGTTTGTTAAAAAACTAATTTATTGGCACCCTTTGCATAGGGTAATATTCATACTGGGAAGCAAACCTTTCAAACATGATGGTCTGCTGCTCTCTGGATGGTAATGGGAGTCTTTGTTGCATCCTCTGCTGGAGCTGGTGAGACTCCCTGAACCACTCTTCTCATCTCTTCTCATGACCCATCTGATCCATGGGCCTACAATGCTGAGGCTTGTCAGATCTAGCAGGTCATAGGCAGTGAGGCTGCTGTAGCTCCATGCCCCCAGTCCAACTAGCAGCAAGACTGAGCACATATGCCCAGTAAGCACAGAAACAGATGTATACAATATACATAAAAGCATATCCACAAATATTTCTTGGAGGCCAGAGATATCAAGACAGACAGACAGGTACACTTCACACTCACACAAAGAGCAGCAATGGTCTCATTCTGCTTCTCTCCATGGCTGATCAGGATGATGGTCTACTAAAACCTTTCATATATTACAGGTTGTATTATATATATCATAGAATCAGAGAATATCTCAAGTTGGAAGGGACCTATTAGGATCATTGAGCTCAACTCCCTGTTCTTCACAGGACTATGTAAAACTAAACCATATGATGAAGAGTGTTGTCCAGATGCTCCTTGAATTCTGACAGGCTTGGTGCCATGATCACTTCCCTGGGGAGCCTGTTCCAGTGACTGATCATCCTCTCAGTGAAGAACCTTTTCCTAATGTCCGACCTGACCTTCCCCTGACACAGCTTCATTCCATTTCCTCATATACTATATCATTGGTCACCAGATTATCTATTGTTTTGCTGATTAAGGATACCAGTTAAACTTGGACACCAGAGTGAAAAGAGTAGGCGTATTTTACTGGTGATAACCAAATAATGTAACAGAGTGATAGAGAAAACATGCAGTAAGAAAAGGCAGAATAGTGCACTTAAAGCAACAAACAGACTACACGAGAGAGAGAGAATAGTGATTAAGAGAAATACATCACCACTTGCATATATTATCATCATCATCCAGATCCACAGACGCTGGGCAGCCCCGGTTACAGCGAGGATTTGGAGAGCCAGTCCCGGCAAGTGGGAAATCCTACGTGGTGCGTCCACCCATAGGTGAGGCATCCAAAGTCACTGCAAACGGGCCCAGCCTTATATACCAGAGATCGACAAGCCAGAATAGCTGGCACCTTTGTTTTGAGCGGAAAATATCTGGTTTCATTCTCCTGTCGGATTCCACCCAAAGCTTGGCCAGGGCTTGGGGGGGGGAACCAAGGGAGTTTCTAACAAAGCCAAATACTTGGGTTCTCAGCCTTGAACAAGGCTGCGAAAGGAAAGTTGAATACATTCTCTCCTCACTACTGATTATATTTTGTCTTTCACTAGCGAATTTACATATTTTATTAATGACTACATGCTAAGTTAGTGTTATTACAGATATTTAACTACACATACAACTTAGCAATTGGGTTTAAGTGCACTAGATGTTTCTCACAAATAAGTCAACATTTTTACTCACATTTTACACTACAAGTTAGTAAGTCCCTGGTCTTTTGTCCATTGATGAAACCACTGATACAAGTAAGTTTTCACTGAGCTGCTGCATCTCATCTAGAGGACAAATATATTAGGAAATACTAAGTTTCTCTTATTAACACACAGATAAATGTAGACTATCATCTGAACAAACAACTTTCTACAGAAAAGTATAGATAATTTTATGACATCTTAAGTGGACTTTTCTAATCTTCCCATTAAATCAGTTTTAAATACAAATTCTGAGTTGAATCTGAGATTTGTTTAAAAACATGTCCTTCAGCTTGGGGCCTGTTGTTCAGGCTGCAGTATTTCAATGCTTTAGCACTTTTTACACCAGCATAAGTGGTTTGTTATAACTTAGTACAATACCTACTAGCACAATGATTATCAGTTCTAAAATATACAGGATTCATCTATAGGTCAACTCTGGCTTGGGCCGGTTGTCCAAGCCTTAGCACTTCATTTACCTATCCATCTATAAAAACACATAAATAAAAATACATATCTACAGCACGGATCACTCCATGAACTGGACTCAGACACCCAGTCTTCCCAGTAAGATGTGCCTCTGATCCCAATCTCCCCCATTTCTGCAGGATATATGAGCTCCCAAGGGCACAGCCCCATTTCAGCTGTTGGTACAGGCTCCTTTGCACACACCAACATACCCGTGCTGACACACATACACACACTGACACACACATACATATACAGTGGATTCATTCAATAACTGGGCTCAGAGACACAGTGCATACAGTAGCCAGCCCTGATTCATTGCTCTGCCTAGTTGCTTCCCATACACACACATGCACACAAATGGGTTCCAGCTGACCTGAGCCTATGGTGTCTCCAGCTGCTAGCTGGGACTCTCCTGGTCCCTTCAGTAAACAGCTCTTCAGGAGTTGTCCTCACCCACAAACTCCTCTGGTTCCCAAGCCACTTCACCTACTCACCAACCAGTGCAGCTTGATCCTCATTAGTGATCACCACACTCCCTCGCACACCTGCACTCGCTCCAAATTCTGCACCACGGACACATTCAATAATATTGAAAAATATGAGTTTGTATATTGGGAATAATTCACTCGATTAGGCATCACTTATTTCACAAAATTTAAAAAAATCTTTTTTTTTTTTTGTGGAAAAGAACAAAAGAAAAAAGATTCAAAGACTAGAAAACCTGTGAAGTTGCTCGCTTTTGATGTTATGTGAGAGGGAATATATATTGAAAGAACATAAAAAATGTGCCATGTATATGTAGCAGCCTGAAAATCAAGAAGAAAAGAAAGTCACTGAAGCATTTCCATATGAGAAAAGAAGTGCCTAGAAAGATCAGTTTACAGTAGCTGAAGTATTCAGCTTCAAATAATACAGAATCTAGCACTACCAGACTCAGTCATACTAGTTAAGGCAGTAGCAATAGATAGCCCTTTGAGCTTACTACAAAATCACAAGCTGCAAAAAATAAACGATATGCAATGATAGGCTTCCAGCATTGTGGAGAGTCTTTTAGGGTCAAAATCATAGGGACAACTTTCAAGTGAACTCCTTGCTTGTGGATATATTTTTTGTTACCATGGATACATCAAAAAAAGTTAGATAGCAAGCTGTTCTTATTAGTTATGTAGTACTCCTCAAAAAAAGTAAGGAGTCAAGCAAGATTTTCTTGACTTTTTTTTTTTTTTTTTAATTAAGATGACAATGAAATAAGTAAAGCAGTAAGGGACATCATTAAGGAGAACTGATTGACTCTAGAATTCATTTCATTATAGTCTTTTAATAATAAATTTCTATTTTGAGGTAGTGAAATAGTTTAACCAGAGTACTAAAATGACTCATATTTGCTTGAATTGCTCTAACATCTCGATCAGAGTTGTCCAAGAGACCTAAGAAAATTAGAATTTTAAGGGCATTACATACCTATTTTCTCCCAACTCTTGAAATTTCATATTTATAGGCTGCAACTCACAGTATGATAAAGCTAGAAATTATGCAGGAATGTCCTGAAAACTCTTTGTCCCAAGCAACTTGCTTTGTCTCAAGTGGTAGGTAAAATTTTAAAATTAAATACAGTGCTAGGCAGTTAGGAGCACAATAAGGCAAGACCATATAATTTCCATGTTGTTGGTTTGTTTTTTTTTTTTTTTTTCTGAAAGAAGTACTGAGATTTCCATCTGAAAATTTACAGAGATATTTATATGTGAAATTCATACTATCAAGTACATGAATAAGGTATTGGTGCAGCATATTCTTATTGATACTGTCATGTTAAAATCAGAGGGTCCCTTGTTTCAAAGACTGCACATCTGTCATAACCAATTGACTTTTCTGGTATGAGCTTCTATTATATTTTCTGAAGGTAAAGAGCAATTTCTATTGTAGTTAGTACACATCACAGTGAAACAAGCTCTTGTTCAATACCTGAACATAGGCAGTAAAGAACCTCAAATAATAATTCACAGAAATAAAAACATTTTTTGATGTGCAATGTCTTTCTTACTATGGAGTTTAGATTAGAACTTCTCACTATCTGTCATTGTTCTCAGGACGTACTCTGTAATTTTGTTTGGTTTTTTTTTTTCATTTGTTTGGTTTTTTTAAACTTGCAATATTTTAAATGCTTGCAGATATATGAAATTATGAGGTGATGGTAATTTGTCCTCCAGTCTGCAAATATACTGAAAAACCCTGAACTATTTTACTCACCTGAGTGGACTATTAAGTCTTCACTGTTTTAACAGTCAAATCTCTCTGATGCATTGATTCTAGCATATCAAAATGCTTTCAAATTCATATGGTGACAAAATCTTCCATTGCTTCTTACTGAACTTTTAGAACCTTCACATTTGCTTGTGAGAACTGCTTTGTTTCAATCATTACAGTTGCAGATGAAATCTACATACACTTCTTGATAAATTGACATTGAAAGATAATACTGTCCAGAACTGTAAGAATCACGTATATAATAATGTTATATTCAGCAGGAAACTTACTAAACAGGTAGTTCAAAACTTGTTCATTTGACTGATAACAGCATCATATTGCCACTTAAAGAACAGGAAACTGAGGACAAAAGTAGAAATTCAGTTAACTGGTCAATGACCAAAAGCAATCAGCGAACCAAACACAGAGTTGAAACCAGAAGCTACATCTATGATTCCCAACTCTGGCTACAGCTAGTAGGTAAGAAATTATCTTGCATATATTTTTTCTTTAATTATTTATAAAAGGTAATCTATATTATTACTTTTATCTATATTATTTATCCATTTATTTGATAACACATTGAAGATGGCTACAAACTCTGCAAGACTGAAAAAGCATAGCCACCTACATCCTGAAAACACTGGTCTGGTAGGTATTCATCATCTATGTGATCTTCCACACCTATGATTCACAAAATGTGCATTGGCTGGATATTTTAGAGCCTGACTGAAGCAACAGGAGAACGACCCCCCAGCAATCCAGGAGAGAGCCAGTGACCTGCTACACCACATAGACACACAGAAGTCTATGGGACTGGATGGGATACACCCAAGGGTGCTGAAGGAGCTGGCTGGGGTGCTCGCCAAACCACTTTCCATCATTTACCAGCAGTCCTGGTTGACCAGGGAGGTCCCGACAGATTGGAAACTGGCCAATGTGGTGCCCATCTATAAGAAGGGTAGGAAGGATGATCTGGGAAATTATAGGCCTGTCAGCTTGACGTTGGTGCCCGGGAAGCTGATGGAGCAGCTTATCCAGAGTACCATCACACAACACATGCGGGACAACCAGATGATCAGAACCAGTCAGCATGGGTTTATGAAAGACAGGTCCTGCTTGACAAACCTGATCTCCTTCTATGACAGGGTAACCTGCTTATTGGATGAGGTAAAGGCTATGGGTGTTGTTTACCTTGACTTTAGTAAGGCCTTTGACACTGTTTCCCACAGCATTGTCCTGGTGAAACTGGCTGTTTGTGGCTTGTATGGGCACATGCTTCGCTGGGGTAAAAAACTGGCTGGATGGCCGGGCCCAAAGAGTTGTGGTGAATGAAGTTAAATCCAGTTGGCGGCCGGTCACGAGTGGTGTCCCCCAGGGCTCGGTGTTTGGGCCACTTCTGTTTAACATCTTTAGTGATGATCTGGACAAGGGGATGGAGTGTACCCTCAGTGAGTTTGCAGATAACACCAAGCTGGGTGGGAGTGTTGATCTGCTCGAGGGTAGGGAGGCTCTGCAGAGAGACCTGGAAAGGCTGGAGTGATGGGCTAAGGCCAACTGTAGGAGTTTCAGTAAGGCCAAATGCTGAGTGCTGCACTTTGGCCACAACAACCCCCAACACTGCTACAGGCTTGGGGAGGAGTGGCTGGAGAGCTGCCAGTCAAAGTGGGACCTGGGGGTGTTGATTGACAGCCGGCTGAACATGAGCCAGCAGTGTGTCCAGGTGGCGAAGAAGGCCAATGGCATCCTGGCTTGTAGCAGAAATAGCGTGGCCAGCAGGGACAGGGAAGTGATCTTACCCCTGTACTTGGCACTGGTGAGACCAGACCTCGATTCCTGTGTTCAGCTTTGGGCCCCTCACTACAAAAAGGACATTGAATTACTCGAGCGTGTCCAGAGAAGGTCAACGAAGCTGGTGAAGGGTCTGGAGCACAGGTCTTACGAGGAGCGGCTGAGGGAACTGGGGTTGTTTAGTCTGGAGAAGAGGAGGCTGAGGGGAGACCTCATTGCCCTCTATAACTACCTGAAAGGAGGTTGTAGAGAGCTGGGGATCAGCTTCTTTAACCAAGTAATAAGTGATAGGACAAGAGGTAATGGCCTCAAGTTGCAGCAGGGAAGGTTTAGACTAGATATTAGGAAGCATTTCTTCACAGAACGGGTTGTTAGGCGTTGGAATGGGCTGCCCAGGGAGGTGGTGGAGTCCCCATCCCTGGAGGTGTTTAACAGTCAGGTTGACATAGCACTTAAGGATATGGTGTAGTTAGGATCTGTCAATGTTAGGTTAATGGTTGGACTAGATGATCTTCAAGGTCTTTCGCAGCCTAGATGGTTCTGTGATTCTGTGAACTTCATTTTGCAATAAATCCTCACATATCTGTTTATTCAGAGCGGAAGCAAGACTGCACAGTACCTAGTGGTTACAACATTCACTCAGAGTGGAAGGACAATTAGTTTTCATTCCTCCTGTCCCATTATTTCTTACTCTAAAATGTTTATGAATTTAATAGAACTAGATTTTCCTTATCCTGTGGTGTCTGTATGTTACAGAATCATGTCTGCTCATTTCTTCTGGTTGCTTGAATATTCATTTTATAAAAATGGAATCATCTTCAGGTATTCAATGAGCAAGCCCCAGCTCAGAAAGCCCCATATCTTCTAGCATCGGTTATTACAACTGGACGTCTAAATCTGATGAGATGACAGAGCCTGGATTCTTCCTGAGTGTGCCAAAAGACTGCATTTTCCTGTCTGCTACAAATTATACCTTAAGTCTTTGATGCCTTGCAGTTATAAATTTTTAATGCAGGGAAATGTCTCTCAATAGCCCAGAAACTTTAAGTACTTAGAGGGATGATAGTTAAAACAAACCATCTAATCAATTTTTTCTACAGGTTAGATGTAAAGGTGACCCACATGGTGCAATGGGAGTGTGTCTTCCCTTCTATAACAAGCAACACAATCTTATTCAAGACTTGTGCCTGTGCTCCCTAGAGACCGCTTCCAACCTCAACAGTTCTATGATCGTACAGTTCTATGATTTAACCAAACAAGAGCTGAGGAAGACAAAATATGGGGCAAATAATTGTCCTATATGAAACTTTACTTTAAGATGCAGGATTTTAAACCATAATACAGGAAAACCTACATTTTATAAGAGAATTGATAACTCTACACAAGTTAAGAGAATTGATAGCCCTACACAAAGCAGATCTGGCTGGTGTTCAAGGGATTTCAAGTTCTGCTTTTTTAAAATCCAGCTGATTGCTAAGTATTTCTTGAGAAACAGTTCTGCACACATAAAAAGGTATTTCTCACTGGCAGGAGTAACTAATGTCTTTCTTAAGGCTCTGATCTGCAATATTTCAGTGTGAGTTAAAACTTAAAATAAAATACATCCAAAACAGGCTAAACTTTCTCAGGATAAGGCAGTAACATATCCTGAACAGAACTTTACACTTCCCTTGAAGAGTTACTTGTATCATACTGAGTAACAGCAGAAATGGCTTCACCTTCAGCTTTACACTAGTTTTGAGAGGTCATTTGCTTTCATCTCTTCTTTTACTCACCTGTTGAAAAAAATTTAGCCAGACCACACAATCTGGCCTGATATTTTTTGATTAAATTATGATGTCCAAGTATATTTATTGTAATTCACTTCATATCTTAGAGGAATTATGATCTGTGTTGAAAGAAAAGTTCTTTTTATTTCACTCTTGGTCATATAGTTTACCACTATTTCAAATTATTTGACAGGAGTTGAATCAGAGTTTTAAAACAATGATTTCCTTCAGTTTGTTGTACTTTATGTAATTTTAAAAATGTACTTCAACAGCTAGTAAGGACACTTCTATGACAATTCTTTATGTCATATTTGTTTTGCTTGTCTGATTTTTTTTTTTTTTTCTTTTCATATTTTGCTTGTATTTTAAATGGGACCTCAGGAACCATTTAACTTTCTTTAGCTTGCCACAAGCAGACCTATTTCTGGAATTGCAGAGACTGCTTTGAGGAGTAAGCCTCTAAGTGTAACTTTAACTCTGCTGGGAATTTTTCAATAACATCCTGATGCCTGCTTCTGGCAATCCACATTTCATTATTTGAGAGCAAATACTTTCTGTTTACAAATGAGATATGTAAGGATTTAATTTGGTTTCCCCAAAATACAGATTCCTGTTGAAGAAGCATTCTGACAGACATGAAATCCTGCTGCCATGTATCTTCCAGTTACTCTACTCCATCTTCTATTTTTAAATTATGTGAAATTTAAGCTTAAAAAGGTGACATATGGGTCACATACAGTAGAATCTCGTAGTTAGACAGTCATCAATTTATCATAACTAAGAACTGATTTACTGAGAGAAGAGAGAAAGATTTACTGAGAGCGGCTAGAGCATCTTATGAAAACAGAAGAAATTAATCAAAAAAATATTAATTTTACAGGTGTTTATTCAGTTTGGTCCCTGTGATAGTAGTCGTTGTGAAAATACTAAGCAACAAGCATTATTTCTAACTGCCAAACTAAAGCATGTTATAAAATTTGTTAGGACTAAAACTAAATCCCAAAAGTGAATTGAAGGATTTCTGTTAAAGTAGTTTTGGAAGCATATGGAAAATTTCTTCTACCTTGAAGAAAATATTCCAATTTTTTCAGGCTTTCCTTTTACTGGGAAAGAAGTTCTTCTTTTAATGCTTTTAAATATTTCACCTTGATATATTTTCATATAGACTAGCTGTTAGATGTGGCATTTTTTAATACCATTCTAGGACTCTAACCAGCTTAATCAAAGCTTGAATTCAAATATAGTTGTAACTGTTAAGAGCATGCAAGCCTTGGGGAAAAAAAAAAGTTACAACATTCAAGGGACAACAGTTTTCAACTACATGCTAGATGCAGGAAGGAAGGGGCAGGGAGGTGTGGAGAAATGAGCAGGGTTTTGCTTGTGGCATTTCATTGGGAAATGAACAAGTGAGAATCATCATATCACACAAAGTGTAGTGCTAATTACAGTAACATCAATCCTTCACAGAAGAAAGGGAGAAAATTAGAGGTTAACTATGGTTGAATCATAACCTGATTCTCATTCTGTTCTTACAAGGTTATGGTAGAGCCGTAACTGAATGGTAGTGAGGAACCATGAAGTGATTTCTCATTGAGTCAATGATTATTGTATAAAATGAATGTATCTTACATACGTATATATGCTGTACTCCTATGGCTTTAAATAGACTCAAAGTATCCACTGAGATAGCAACTAATTTATTTTCAGACATTGTTAGTAACTCCTCCCTCCTACAGTAGAGACAGTGATTCAAGGAACACCAGATAATTGTATTAATTCTAAACAAACCATACATCATGCTCTCCAAAATAAAAGTAAAAATAAAATAAAATAAAAAATAAAGAATTTTTAAAAATTAAAAAATAAAAATAAAATAAATTAAAATAAAATATAAATTAAAATAAAATAAAATAAAAAATAAAATAAAATAAAATAAAATAAAATAAAATAAAATAAAATAAAATAAAATAAAATAAAATAAAATAAAATAAAATAAAATAAAATAAAATAAAATAAAGACTGAACTTAACAACAAGTTAAAAGATGTTGTAATTTACTTGTTTTGTTTTGTTTTGTTTTTTTTTTTTAAAAAAAAAACTGTCTTATCCTCAGGACATCTACATGTAAGTAGAAAATCTATAGCACACCCTATGGACACACACAACATGTCATCACCATATGCTGTCTGAATGTTCTCAGGTCAGTGAAAAAGATTGTCAGTAATGAACACTTGCTTGCTTATTTTGGAAAACACAAACAATTTGTCTCTCCCTAACTCCCAGAGAACTGTGACATCCTAAAATCTCTTTTTTAATTAATGACTACTGATTTTCAGTACTCAACTCAGCCAGGGTGCTGTATTCCTGCAACTGAAATTGAATTCAGAGAATTTAGCTTTTTGTATAATCTTAGTCTCAATTAACAGGCTAAAAAGGTTTCAGAGATGACTACAACTCTGACCTTATGCTGCATACAAATAGCATATTATTAGGCATAGAATAAGACTCAGTCCTAGACCCAGAAAACTAATTGTGTCTACAATATTAGTGTGAGCTAGTTGTCTAAGTTGCCATTATAGCTGCTGAACATGAGCATCTGGTGTCATTGAAGACACCCTAGAGTATAACAACTGGCCTCCAGACAATGCTCTAGTATACCATGGTTTTCCTGCAAGTTGAGTACTGTACCTACCTGATCTCAGAGACCTAAGGGTATCCCAAATGGCTCTAGCCACCTACCCTTCAACAACTAAACTTTTTAATTTCCAGTTTTCAAAAGATTCAGAGAGATTAGTCTTGAATTCTTGCCAGCATCAAATCCTTTTTTCATTATTAGTTTTAATGCCATTTGTTAAATGCAGCACATTAATTTATGGTACATTCAGTACAGTCAGATAAATTATAATTAAGAGGCTATCTTGTTTACATTAGGTCAAAACTAGCATGTTGAGACTGTTAATGGGCAATTCACTCACACAAAGTACTATTATACACCTCACAGGAAAATGAAATGCAGTTATTATCACTTTTTTATTTGTAGGTCAGTTTCTAAACTTAAATTGTAATAACTGTTTTAGTGTAACTCAGATAATACATGGATCAACTGTACTCAGGCAAGTTAGAATGTTGATTGCAGTAAATAATGCTGGAAGAAAACTCCAGATGAATGAAGCTACCACAGCCTTAGTCATTCCAAGTGGGTTGTCAATGTGGGCTAACACAACACAAACTTTATATTGCTTCAGAATGATCACTCTATTGCTTTTATTCCCTCTACCTTCTTTATTCATTTTCTTTTGCCCATGGACACATAATTAAAATGATCCTAACTTTTCTAAACAAAGTGTTCATCCCACAGGTTTTTACTTTCAATAACTGTGTTTGCAGTGCTGAAGAAGGAACTCTATTATGTCCTTCTGTAAAAGTTTTTAAAATTATTTTGAAGAGGGATTTTTTCAGAGTTAGACTTGAACTTTACACAATGTTTTAGTAGTGCTACCTACAGTTAATATATCCAGAGCCCTAAGAGCACTGCACTATCAGAATAAACCCCCTCAACAGATATTCCACTTGAAAAATCCAGGAGAGAGACGGTCAGAAGACTGGATTACAAAAGCTTCAGTTGTAAGTACAGATTTAGATGGCATGATCTCCTCTTAATCCTCTTCTGATACATATGAGATGTCTTAGAGTACAGGCAATTCAAAGACCATATTTTCCTTAGGTTTGTAGCAAATCTTTACACGCATATAAAACATATGCTACAGAAGAGCATAAGCCGGTCTAGCTCCTTCAAAATATTAAACTTTTCTTTGTGTCTTACTAGTCCCTTACATGTGGAACATTACCATGTCTTCATGAATGGGATGATGTATGCTCAGAAATTTATTTGCAACTACACTCAAGAATGTTGTCTTTTGGTTTAAATGACTGCTGGGTGGGGTAAATTTCAACCTCTACCAGGCAGCATACTATTAGAAATTTTTACTTTAACCCGTTGATCTCTAGGAATTGCTTTTTGTTTACTTTATGGTTGTCCAGTGGTGTGCAAGGTATCAAAATTTTACCTGTTGTAGTAATGCCATATAAACACTGGGCATTGCAGTGGATAATACAGTAAACTAAGATTAGTATAACCACTGATTAAATAACAGCAAGGTCAGTATTAAAGCAAGGACATGCTTATATTATACCTAATTTGTGAAAATAAGAACATATGTATAAGTTCATGTTTACATAACACAATGATACTTAAAAAATTGTTAAAGGTTTTAAGGAATCATGTTCTATCTTTAGTTCACTTAAAGAAGATTTAGAGATAAAGCAACTGTTCTGATGAAAATCAGAATTTGAAAATGGTGGAATTTTCTGAATCAACAATGCAAATAAAGCTCAGCCCAACAATCAAGTTTCATAGTCATTCTGTAAAAACAAATTTTCCAGTAGTTGACTTCAATTATACCTACAAGTCAGTACAGTTGCAAAATTAGTAGCTAAGTGAGATCAATTTAAAATGTTATCCTTTTGTTCTACTAAAATCTTATATTTTTTTATATTTGAAAGACCGAGAATAATGATTAGTAAGTACTTTTATGTTTAGAATTCAGACCTTTTACTACTGAATCAATCTAATATGTTCCTATTCTTGAATAACAATTACTAGTTTCTGTTAGTGTATAACTGATACATAATGGTCGAAACTACTGAAAAAAATAACAAATTGTTTATTTCACTTCCTAAATAAAAAATAGCCTTCAAATTTACATCTTCAAATACTTGAGCATAATTTTCCAATTTTTATCTACCTGTAATATTCTGCTTAGTCAAAGTCTTCAAAAAGGATCCTTGAGCTTCCATAAGTGTCTGTGTAAAACAACAGAATGATTTCCATAACACTATAATCAACAAATGCATTACATAACTTTTTTCTGTCACTTATTTACCATTTTAATTAATGTTGAAAAAAACAGCCTGATAAGCCAAGTGATTTTAACTAAATGTGTGCATAAAAAGAGAATTTTTCAGCCTATGAAGACTACTAAAACCTACGTGGAGAAAACAGTTGTAAGAAAGAAATTAAGATACACTTGAAAATTAATAACTGCTTTTCTAGATGATTAAATCGTTCATGATTTGATACAACCAGAGAAAAATTATTTACATTTTCTCCTAAAAATATTTATGTTTGCAGCTTCCTTCCAATTTCTAGGTGCCCAGCTACCTTGTTCCGGGAGCAAGGCTAAAGCATGAAGCCAAAGAGTAAGATTGACACTAAATAACTGCATTAAGATAAAAAACTGAATGATAAACTGCATCTGAGCAAAGTGCTGGGTTGTAGTGGCTGAATCTATGGGTGTAACATCCCACAGTCATAAATGGAGTGATAATTAAGATTTACAGTGAGCCCATGATTAACCAGATTAGCAAAGAGGAGACAGAATAGAAGACAGTATAAAAATGTTTGAAATTTACCAATTGAAAAAGAACGGTTGCAAATATTCACAAAATTTACTAGTATTTTAGAACGTCACTGGCTTCAAAGATGCCAGCAAAGAAACAATTTAACTGGGAAAAAACCCACCACAATTACCTGGATATATTTTAACTAATGACGTTTTCTCTGAGAAAGCATTATCTACTTTGCCTTTCTCTTACAGGTTACTGTATCATAGGAGGATAGACTGGGCACTCCACAGTTTTATCTGTTCAGAAAACAGTTGCAACTTGCTTTGTTCCCCACAAGCCCTCTGTCTTCCCTAGAAGCAACCACATGACTGTCACTAAACTGAAATCCCTACAATCAGAAAATGTTTACAAAAGTTCCACCAAAAGTTATATGCAACATGCAGTAAAGCTGTAGATTATAATGTATCTTCACACACTCTAGGGCCAGGAAGTTGGACTAGATGATCATTGTAGGTCCCTTCCAACTGGAACTATTGTATTGTATTGTATTGTATTGTATTGTATTCTATTCTATTCTATTCTATTCTATTCTATTCTATTCTATTCTATTCTATTCTATTCTATTCTATTCTATCCTATTCATCAGAAAGGTAAAGCCTTCTCTAAAGGACAAAATTAAAAATAAATGTAAATATAGATGTGAAACTGTGATGTGAAATTCTTTTGGAGGCAGAGCTTCTTTTATTTCCTACTTGTGCTTTTTGGTGCTAAATAAACATGTAACTCCAGAGTTGAGTAAAATGAAAGGAGACAAGGAAAATATACCTAAAATTCCACCTCTTTGCCACCATTTTGGGAAGGAAGGCAGAAGGGAGAGGGGATGAAATGCCTTACATGAGATCTAGGGGATTGTATCTATGTTTGCTTGCGAAAGTTAGTCTGATCTATAAGTGGGTAATTGTAAGAGACTGTGTTGGACTGTGTTTGTCTCGACATTGCTGCTGCACCACTACCACTTCCTGGCCTCAACATCCTGCTGCCGTGGAGGAGTACACTCTGAAGGAGACAAAATGTCCCCAAAGAAACCACTGTATCTTCCCAAAGCTGGAACAACAAGCTACATCCTTCGTGGCACCTACTAAGCTGCACTTGCACATGAGGCTGGGTGGAGAGGAAGTCAGGGTGAGGAAGACATGCAGAGGCTGAAGGCGCTGCAGGTCGACACCCCCGGCACAACCACCATAAACACCTGGGCATGTGTTCATGGAGGAACACAGAGTGGCACATATCACAATGAGCTCTGTGAAAATGGGCAGACTGTTCAAAGAAATCATGAGGACTAGGACAATAAAAACACTGTGTACTTCTCTCTCAGTAGAGTTTGGAATTTGGGAATTCAACATCAACTGTGTACTCTTGTCTTGGGGGAATTCAGGAATTCAATACCACCTGAACTCTTTTCTTGGACCCCATCACCTGCACCGAGACCAAGCCAACAGGACACCGCTGGATTCGTGATGGTGCTGATCTGATCTTGCTGCATCTCTTCCATTTACTTGCTTAGTTATTCTGACTTTTCTTTTCTGCTTCCCTTTGTCCTATCTCTATTAACCCTTGTTATGGGAATAAAGTTTAAAAGTTTTTATGGCATTTGACCTCATTTGTGTCTTAATTTCACTCTTGGGATCATAAGAACCCTCCCTGATATTGGATTGGGACAGCAATATACCCTATGGACTAGGGTGCTGGCATCAACACAGATAGTATCATTTTATCACTTTTTGTATTACCAGGTATTTAAAATTATGTTCTTTAATTATATGAAGTGTAAATCTTCTACAACTTTTTTCTTTCTTTCTTTTTTTTAACCTCAAAGAGAAACACTGTGTTTCTCTGAATTCAGAAGAAATTTGTATTTTCTAGAAGACAGAGAGAAAAACAAACTAAAAATACAAACAAATTCGAGTAGAGTCATAGCATTATCACAGAATCACAGGATTATTTCAGTTGGAAGGGACTTCTTCAGATCCTCTAATCCACCCTCAGTGCTGGGTCACCTGGAGGAGATTATCCAGGTATGTGTTCAGTCAGGTTTTGAATATCTCCAGAGATGGGGACTCCACCTCCACAACCTCCCTGGGTAACCTGTTTCAGAGTTTGAACAAACACTAAAAAAGTGTTTTCTTGTGTGCAGGTGGAATTTCTTGTATTTTAATTCAGGCCCATTGCCTCTTTTACTTTCACTGGACACTAGTGAGAAGAGTCTGGCTCCCTCTTCTTCATCCCTTCCCAATAGGTATTTTTTAATTTTGATAATATTCTCCCTCAGCCATCTCTTTCCCAGGCTGAATATTCTCAATTCTCAGTCTCTCCTCCTACAAGAGATGCTCCAATCCCTTCATCATCTTTGTGGCCTTTTTCTGGACTTGCTCCTGTAAGTCCATGTCCCTCTTGTACTGGGGAGCCCAGAACTGAACACAGAACTTCAGGCCTCAGTAGAGGGCCAGGATCATCTGCCGTGACCTGCTGGCAATGCAGCAGATCATTATCAGAACATGGAATTTTAGCAGGAGTCTGTCAAAATTAACTGCAACTCATACATCAATTAGGGGTAGTATATCAGTTAGGTATAACTACTGTTCACTGACATATGTTGATGATTGAGAAAAAAACCCACAACTCGCCAATCAGACCATCTTTGGTGAGATAATTGAGAGCATATCTGCTTTTCATGAATTAGACTAGATGATTGAAGGGGCACTTGCAGTCTTGTACATACACTGGTGTGTAAATGAGGAGGGCAAAGAGTGGGTAGGTATCCTGGCTTACTGTGAGACTCTAAAGCGCACACCATTCATGTGCCAATGGGTGTGGGACATTCTCACTCTAGGAGAATTACTACAGGACATAATAAATTTATTTAACGTATACTGCAAATATGCAAGACTATAGTTAAATGAGATTGATCAGATTTTACAATTTGATCAGGCTGAATCCGTGTGACTCTCTCATTTCATGATGTTGTCAGAACCTTTTTCATTCTACTTTCATTTCCATTCCTCTGACCTCACTGTTCCTTACAGACACCTACTTTTTATGGAGCAGGAATTCTCCTTGTTATTTATCTTCATACTGCCAACACTTATTTCTCTCTTCTTGTTACACCATTCTTTATTCCTTTTATTATTATTTCATGTTTTTCAAAAAGTTCTCAATTATTGTTGGTTAACAGTGGGTTAGATTAGATACAAGACTAATATTCCTTATTAGACTTAGCTTTTACTTCCAGTTCCTTGTCTTAAAAGTTGCCAGCTGGGTTGTTTGGGGGCCTACAACTGCCATTCCCATTGTCGTTACTTTTGTTGGTACAAATAAAACAGACATAAAAATAGCTTAAAAGGAATCAGTTAGTTAGAACTAAAACCACAGTATCCCATCAGGGGTAAGCAGATAAATATATACCTCTGAGATGGATATTGCTTAGATTTGAATGGTTGCAATGTTCTGTTGGAGTGTACAGAACATATGATGCCCCCTGGACATCTTATGTACAGCAAAGTGCCTGAAAAGCAGTTTCTATAGACAAAGACTCTATGACTAATAAAAACAAACAAACAAACAAACAAACAAACAAATAATGCATGCTTTGAGTACTTACTGTATTCTACTTGGGTTAAAAATTTTGGTCCACTACTGAAAGCTTCAATATCTACACTTTTAAAATTATTTGAAATTTTTAGGCAAGTACAAATGATAGTATAACTGTTATTCAGTAGATATGTGGTTAGGCTATTTGTATATGGATCTGACATTGAAAAATTATGAGTAGGGATAATTTCAATCATATCTACAAGTGGAGACTATTTAAACCATCATAAAAGGTTTGCAAGTTCTATATACTTTATGTTATTTTAGACTTCTCAATTATTTTTCTCCTTAGTTGCTGCATGTCTTTAATTTTCTAAACATTCCATTCTGCAATTCTGCACTGAATTCAGAGATTTTCTGTATTTTATTTTTTTTTCTAATGCATAGGTCCCCAGTCTGTGATGTTAATTGTGCATCATTCTTTCTTACTGAGCAACAATTCGATTGTAACTCCTCTTTCACCTTATTCCATTATGACCCAGTATTTATTTTTGGAACTATAAGAAAGCAGGTGCTAGTTATGAAGCCTCATCTCTATACAAAACAGCACCTTCAGTTTTTGTGACCTGCAAAGGGGACACATGGTGCCTGTGGCCCCGTTTTGAATAAATAGTTTGGGTATAATGCATATATAGTTCTTGCTGTTTGCTACAGGTTTGTTTTCTTCATAAACTACTTTTCATCAATATGCTTAGATCACACACAGAGTGAATCAACTGATGTCAGGAATGTGGGATGTATCCATGCATCTGATAATGTGAGTATTTTTCTTCAGAGTTGTATAATGTTATGAGCTGGCAATGCAGAAACAGCAACTATTATCTGAAGTGAGACTAGGGGAAATTTTTAAACCTGAAGACAAGATTCTGAATCTTCAAGTCAAATGTTATTTACATATTAACATAAAGATGTAAAAGCCTGATTTCCCTCTCAGTATGCAAAGACACTGGAATGCCTTCAAAGAAAATGCCTAATAAAAATGTCAGAATTTTGTCGTGATTTAACCCCAGCCAGCAACTAAACACCAGACAGCTGCTCACTCACTCCTCCCTGCAGTGGGATGGGGAGGAAAATTGGAAAAAAAAAAAGCAAAACTCATGGGTTGAGATAAGAACAGTTTGATTACTAAAATAAAATAAAATATAGTAATAGTAATAATAATAATAATGAATATAGCAAAAAGAGAGAAATGAAAGACAAGTGATGCATAATGCAATTGCTCACCACCCGCTAACTGATGCCCAGACAGTAGCCAAGCAGTGATCTGTTCCTCCCAGCCAACTCCCCACAGTTTATATACTGAGCATGACATTCTATGGTATGGAATATTCTATGGCTAGCTCAAGTTAGTTGTCCAAACTATGCTCCCTCCCAGCTTCTTGTGCACCTGCTTGCTGGCAGAGCATGGCAAACTTAAAAATTCTTAATTTAGGATTAACACTACTTAGCAACAACTAAAACATCAGTGTGTTTTCAATATTATTCTCACACTAAATCCAAAACACAGCACTGCACCAGCTACTAAGAAGAAAATTAACTCTACACCAGCTGAAATCAGGACAAATTTATAACAAATTACAAAATTAATCAGATTCAAGAATTTTATTCTCTCTCAATTTATCCAGAAAAGGACATGGAAACATTCGAGACTCTTGTTAAGAGACAAGCGAGACCATCTGCTACGGAAGGTATGTCATCGTGCAGATCAATGAGAGAATAGCTTTAAGGGACATTCAAAAGAATCTCTACACTGAACTTAGAAATTACTCACAAAGAAAAAACTCATGGGGTTTAAACAAGGGGAATTGTGTGCAAAGTTGGACCTAGGAGAGAAAGGAGTGAAAGTTCTGTTTGTTCCCTGATGGTGTACAAACCAAAAGTTTCATTATACTGGGAGGAAGGATTATAGTTCAGATATTTTCTCTTTCATATGTTCCCTTAAGACATTTTCCACACTTCAGTGAATGGATTTTTTTGTTTGTATCAAGCAAAAATTAAAGAGTAGTATCTCTTGAAGCTATTATTTAAACATTTCAAACTGTACACCAAAAACTCTCTGTTTTTCCACATGTGTATCTAGTTGTGCAAACTGTTATAAATAGATTATAAATAGTTAACTATGGGGACACTTTAATCTCTATGATCTATATCTGTTACATGGCTTTACTAAGAGAAAAGGGGCTAATGCAAGAATAGCAGTATCATTATCAGTATTCTTTTGGCCTGTATGTCAAACTTCCAAACATCCATCCAAGCAGCATCGCAATAAATGAAATGAACTGCAACGCATTGATAACTGTTGCCAAAATAAAGAAACACATTTAATATTTCACAATACCGCAGTGTTTTATTATGAGATAGGGATTTCATGACATGAAAAAATGTCTTCCAAAGAGCCATCAGGTCAGTTCAGGACCCTGATTTCTGTATTTTAGTGGCAAAATTCATCAGGAAGAAGGAGAAGTGTCACTGACTTCTGTTGCCTTGGCAACCCGTGTTGCCAAACAACAGGCTGGGTACATTCTAGCAGGTTTAAACTTTCAGGCTGCTAAGAGACTGACTGCAATGACAGCAGAAACAATAGCTTTTGCTGGATACTTTCTGGATAGCAAAACAAGATAATATTTTGAATATTTTTTCACCACTCATGATGCTCTTTCCCATTTACTTTCTGTTATGCTTGTTGGTAACATTAGCTGTAATTAATCTTAACTCTAAATCCTGCTCTAAATCTCTTACTTTGGTTGCATAATATTTTCTCAAATTCCCTCTTGATAATACCTTTTTCCACACATGGCAAATTTTGGTGGGATGGCTGAAGAAAACAAGTGCCTAAATTTTTATTTATTTGTTTGTTTAATTTTGTTGATTTAATCTGTTTGCATTTTCTCTGCTTGTGGGTGCTACAGTTTTTAAAATATTTGCAATAATAATAAGATAACTGGCTGGGATTAAGTACCTCTAGCTACAGGGCAAATTTAAGGATAAATACAGCTGTTCCTGTAATTGGCATGCCATAAAGGCTACCTCTGGTGGGGTTGGAGCTTTAGACAAGCTTTTCTGGAGCAGATGGTGCAGAGCTTGTCTCTGATCTAAGGCATACTATTATCTACAGACACCCAGGTGGGACTCCTCTGATCAAATGTAGATGCCTGAATTTAAACTAGTTGCCCTAGGTTCTTTTCACTGCCAGTGAAGAGAAAGACACTGTTAGGAAGAAATTTATTTCAACCTAATGTAGACTAATAAACTAGGAACGATGAACTGTGCCCTATATGTTTGTATTTCTCTCCATTGGATATAAAAGAAGCTTAGTGCCTAGCTCAGGCACAGAGGTCTTCTCACTGTCTAAAACTGGGTGAGCTGAATCCACTTTTTTTAAGGTTTATGAAGACCCCAGTTATCAGTGCCCTGGTCATTAACTGAGTCTCATTCTGTGACTCTCCTGGCCACACCTTTTCTGTTCTCAATTAGATTAATAGACTCATTAGTCACTCTCAGCCATGGTTTAAGTTAATCACAAGTCATTCAACTTGCTTTAAACTAGCAGGTATCTGGGTTTGGATCAAATTTCTCTATGGGAAGGCACTTCTATGTTATTCTTTCCAAATATCTGTACTATTTTCTTTGAAGTCCTTTTAGTGCTATGTTTAAGTTGTGTTTGAGCATCAACTCAAGATGCAAATGCACAAATTAATTTGTCTTCAATATAACTGTCTGTATGTGAGCTGAGTGTCTATGTTCTGATTATAATTGATGGAGATATAGGACTCAATGAAGTTGCCAACCTGTGGGTATCTGCTTCCATTTCACACTCCATAAGATAAAAGAAACCTCAACACAGAGTTGACAGATATAGCACAGGAGCAATGGAAGACCAGTACCATGTTGATCCAGCTGGAGGCCAAGTGATATACATACCTTAGGATATCTAAAATGTCTTTAGAAATTATGACACTGAATAGCAACTGAATTTTTCCCCTAGTAAGATGTTCAATTGACCAGCTGTAGATGTATGCTTTCAAGTGAAAAAAACAGCTCACTGTTTCCACAACATCATACAACAGTTCCCTGACAACTGGCAAAAAGGATAAGGCAATATAATTCATGCCAAGCTATAAAGAAAAGTAAGTGTTCAAGGGTTAAAGTTTTCATTAGTTTTTGTTGTGAACAATTCTATCTGGATGGGTATGGTGGCAGTGTTTGGAAAGGAGGTGAAGGAACCCTTTGCAATAAATTACAAACAGAGTGTTAATTGCTTAGCTGGGGGCCTGTTTTCCAGAATTGTGGCTATTCTGGATGCAGTCAACTGCTGCTGAAATCAGTGAGGGTGTAAACACTGTACATGGTAAAAATTGACCCCAAAAGATTGTCATCTCTTAATTTTTCACTATTTTGCTTATGAAAGATTTGGCTTGTGTCTGGTTGCAAGTCACAAATAAACGAGTGTACATTTGTTGAAACTCATTATTTTCTATTAATTGGTTAACTATATGAATTCAGTCCTTCATGGATGTACTACAGTTGCTGTAATGTACTTCAACTGTTTCTGTAGGAACCTGGTGAGGAACAAGCTCAGTTAGTTCCATGTGTTTTCAGCATGACCTCAAGTGAATTCCATTTTCTTATCTTTTTTTCTGTTTTCTGGGATACCTGGGTCATTTCTTTCCCTTCCAGCAATGTTGGAACCTCAGCCAATGTAAATTGGCAGAGATCTGTTGATTTCATTGGCACTGTAATAATCTACTCGAGTTTAGAGCAACTTCAGAGTTGTAGGAAGTGACTGTATAGAACCATACACCTTCAGCATATATTCAGGGCATCAAAATTCTGTGTCAAAGATATAGATGCAGCTTTCTCCTCTGGGAGAAGGATTCACCAAATATGCACAGTGTATTGCACACATATTTCAAAAATGTGCTGTCAAAAGTATTGTGCCTGGTCCTTCTGGATTCAGAGTACTGACATTTATGCAATCATTTTCCTTTATCAGTCAGTGATCATGCAGTTTTTTTAGAGCACTAATTGTGTCTTTTTTCTTTCTCTCTTTCATTCAAAAATAATTTAGTTTATTTTTATTTTTTTTTTTTTATATCCTAGTCTTACATCTTTAATCTCACTCTTCTGTCTATCTCTTCTTATAAATCAAACATCTCCTTATAAACATCTTCACTACTTCTGACAGAAAGTGAAACCAAAATAAAATATAAAATAAGTCATAGTTTGGGATTTCTCTCTAGAATAGCAAACAGAAAGGATTCTGGTTTATGAAAATGAATCCATTTTGTCTGCAAGCTCCAACTGTCCCATTCTACTGCCACAGTTACCAACACGTATGTTTTGGACAGGGAAAGTATTTCATACTGCTCTCCCGCAAGATCCCAGACAAGAAACTATAGTTCTCTCCTAAGCATTCAAAGGTTTTTGTCTTTAAATCCTTTAACCTTTCTTGCAAAGAAATGAAAGAAAAGTGGCTAAGAGTATAGATGCAAAAATACATGGAATAATTCTCAATTTATGTAATTTATGTGCCTTTTGAGAAAGAATGCAACAGTATCTCTGATTGTTAAAGCCATTGGTAGAATATTGGTCCAAATAAACTGTAGTAAGGATAAATTCTTTGTCTAATGTCAGAAAGTTAATTGCAAGGAAATCAGTAGAAGTTATTTAAATTGTTTATTAAACAAACAAACAAACAAACAAAAAACCAAACAAAAAAACCCAACCCTCTGTGGAACCCACGAAGAAATAATGCACAACAAAAATAATAATGATTTACCCTTAAAAAGTGTGCTTTCACAACATTTTAAGCAATTTGCTGACACATGTTGATTTATTTAATTTTTACTGTGAAAAGGGTCTAAATCCTTCTTCCACCCTCTTTCTGTACTAATAAACAGGGTGAAAAAAGAAAAAAAAAAAAGTCCCATTATGGATTTCCCACTTTGCTTAACCAGTATCTTATTAAATTCTATCAAAATATTATCTATTATATCTGTTTAAATATTAATAAAATGTGCCAGAGTTATATGGTACTTGTTCATAGTTTACTGTGCAGGTATTGTATGCTTTGTAGAAAAGCAGTGACTGGGTGATGCAGACCATTTGCCTTGTTTTGGATAATGCAGCTGGGGGAAACAGGATCTTATGCCAAGGAGGGGAGATTGCTTTGCTCTTTCCACTAGAGCATCTCTGCCTACTCACTGAAGGGATGTTTTCAGGGTCCAGTACAGGGCAAATAGAGAGAAATCTGTCCAACACAAGATCCTGCAGCATGGCTTCATGGCTTCAGATTCTCAGACTCCTCAGGCTGTGATTAATCTGAAACAAGCTGAGACTGGATGCACTGAATGCAGCTGCCTGTGGTTACCTGGCCACTCAGTGAGCCCGAAGCGCTTGCTGAGAAGACTGAAAATTAATCCTGTTGCAAAAAAAGCAGTTAGCATTAGACAATTCTGTAAGGCCAGAGCAGGAGAGGACAAAACAGAGGAAGAGAAAAAGCTTTCAGCAGCACCAAAGTGACGCTGGTTTTGAAAGCCTCCTGAAAATATGAGATGTAAGCAGCAGGAGGGCTTTCCTGAAGCATGGATCAAACCCACAGCCAAGCCTGATGAGTGACAGAAGAGATTTTTTTTTTTTTCTAGAAATCAATGGACTAGCAAGACACGTAGAGGAAAGAATTTCTTACAAGGACATAGTGGACAGTCATTTTTAAGCCTTTTTATTTAATCTGTTTCACCTGAGAGGCTAGAATTTTCTCCATTTTTATAGTCTACTTCCTGTAATGAAATGCAAAAGTAGCTGAAGGGACTAGATTTGCCTGTGTATTCACTTTCTAGAGGAAGATGGGTAGTTTCAGTTCAAAGCTCTGATCAACACTTTTTTTAGAGAGTGGAAGTCCCTGTCAATTTGTATAAGTACTTTAAAGAGGAAGGAAGGAAGGGAGGGAGGGAGGGAGGGAGGGAGGGAGACCACTTTCTTTCTCTCAGTCCTCTGCTGAAGTTCGAACTTCAGGATAATTTGATTGTTTTTATATTGACATTAAACATATTTTTGTTAAACCAGTTTAACCCGACCTTATGCAAGTCATGATTCCAACCAAGGTTTTACTACAGAAGAATTTAATAAGTTATAATTATAAAGATATGGCATTTCCAGAACTCAGGGCTATTAACAAGAATCACTGTTTAGGAGCATTTTCTCTCTGTCATGAAAACCGAGAGCTTTTGGTTTTCAATAGAAAGAAAAATTTAGATAGAAAGATACAAAGAAAATACAGGAGGATTATGTATTTTTCAATACAATACTAAAAATATGTAATGGACCAATGTAATATGAAAATCATTCTTACAACACCCAGGGCAGAAAAAGGCTAGTGAGCTCTGACAGATTTCAACTATTACTTATAATTCACTAAGGGTAGTCTTAAAAAAAAAATAAAAGTGAAGGCAGGTAAAAAAGAATCACAGAATCACAGAATCAACTAGGTTGGAAAGGACCTTGAAGATCATCTAGTCCAACCACTAACCTAGCAGTGACAGTTCCCAACTACACCATATCTCTCAGCGCTATGTCGACCCTACTCTTAAACGCCTCCAGGGATGGGGACTCCACCACCTCCCTGGGCAATCCATTCCACAGCCTAATAACCCGTTCTGTAAAGAAATACTTCCTGACATCTAGTCTAAACCTTCCCTGGCACAACTTGAGGCCATTCCCTCTTGTCCTATCGCTTGTTACTTGGTTAAAGAGACTCATCCCCAGCTATCTGCAGCCTCCTTTCAGGTAGTTGTAGAGGGCAATGAGGTCTCCCCTCAGCCTCCTCTTCTCCAGACTAAACAACCCCAGTTCCCTCAGCCGCTCCTCGTACGACATGTGCTCCAGACCCTGCACCAGCTTCGTTGCCCTTCTCTGGACACACTTGAGTAATTCAATGTCCTTTTTGTAGTGAGGGGCCCAAAACTGAAAACAGGAATCGAGCTGTGGCCTCACCAGTGCCGAGGACAGGGGCAAGATCACTTCCCTGTCCCTGCTGGCCACGCTATTTCTGATGCAAGCCAGGATGCCATTGGCCTTCTTGGCCACCTGGGCACACTGCTGGCTCATGTTCAGCCGGCTGTCAATCAACACCCCCAGGCCCCTCTCTGACTGGCAGCTCTCCAGCCACTCCTCCCCAAGCCTGTAGCGCTGCTGGGGGTTGTTGTGGCCAAAGCTCAGCACCCGGTATTTGGCCTTATTGAACTTCATACAGTTGGCCTTGGCCCATTGCTCCAGCCTGTCCAGGTCTCTCTGCAGAGCCTCCCTACCCTCGAGCAGATCAACACTCCCACCGAGCTTGGTGTTGTCTGCAAACTTACTGAGGGTGCATTTGATCCCCTCATCTAGGTCATCAATAAAGATGTTGAACAGGAGTGGCCCCAAAACTGAGCCCTGGGGGACACCACTCGTGACTGGCCTCCAACCGGATTTAACTCCATTCACCACAACTCTTTGGGCCCGGCCATCCAGCCAGTTTTTTACCCAGCAAAGCGTGCGATCATCTAAGCCTCGAGCAGCCAGTTTCGCCAGAAGAATGTTGTGGGAAACAGTGTCAAAGGCCTTGCTAAAGTCAAGGTAAACTACATCCACAGCCTTTCCCTCATCCAATAAGTAGGTCACTTTGTCGTAGAAGGAGATCAGGTTTTTCAAGCAGGACCTGTCTTTCATAAACCCATGCTGACTGGTTCTGATCATCTGGTTGTCCCGCATGTGTTGTGTGATGGTACTCTGGATGAGCTGCTCCATCAGCTTCCCGGGTATCCAAGTCAAGCTGACAGGCCTGTAATTTCCCGGATCATCCTTCCAACCGTTCTTATAGATGGGCATCACATTGGCCAGTTTCCAATCTGTCGGGACCTCCCCGGTCAGCCAGGACTGCTGGTAAATGATGGAAAGTGGCTTGGCGAGCACCCCAGCCAGCTCCTTCAGCACCCTCGGGTGTATCCCATCTGGTCCCATAGACTTCTGTGTGTCTATGTGGTGTAGCAGGTCACTGGCTCTCTCCTGGATTGCGGGGGGGTCGTTCTCCCAATCTCTATCATCTGGCTGAGGGGGCTGGATTCCCTCAATACAACTAGTCTTGTTATTAAAGACTGAGGCAAAGAAGGCATTAAGTACCTCAGCCTTCCCCTCATCACTTGTTACCAAGTTTCCTTCAGCATCTAGCAGGGGATGGAGACTCTCCCTGGTCTTTCTTTTGCTGCTCACATACTTATAGAAACATTTCTTGTTATCTTTGATTGCTGAAGCCAAATGACACAGACCCTCTTAAATAACCTATTTAACATAATCTGATTCAAGGACAGAGCTGGTTGAAATATTTTCAGTGAAAACTATATTAAACAAACTTAACAAAACAACCTATTTGTCTCTTTGTGAATAGTGAACTATTTCATTTCAAAATAATAAACAAAAATAAGTGATTAACCATTTTGAATCCACTTTTTAATTTTTGTCTCAACAAAAGGAGGAGAAAGAAAAGCTGTGTTCACGATTATTGTGAATTGGAAGGACTGGTAGAAATTAGAGCTGGGAAATAAACAAAAGAAATCAGTAACTCATAGGTTCCTGAAGGACTTAAGAATAAGAAATAAGGGAATGAGAATGGTAAATTTGATAGAATATCTGATGAGAGGAAGAAAAGAATTAAAATAAATATTATATTATATTAGAAAACATACGCTATAAAACATTTTTTTTCCTAATACCTTAAAGCATATTCTTAAACAAATGTTTTTGATGACCAGTCTCCCTTCTGATTTCTAAATACAATGGTATTTGCAATCTTTCACAACACTTACAGAAGATTAATAATGAGAAGGAGAAAAGTTTTCTGAAAAATACAGCATGAATACAGGGACCATGGCACTTGAAGAATCAAGACAGTTTTGGTCAAAATGAGTATGACTCTTACCATGCAAGATTCTTAAGAAACTAATGGGACTATTCCTTTGTCACTTGTTGTTATAAATTTATCAGCTCTTATCATAAGGTGTTGTTGTCCTTCTTGGAATCATTTTATTTGGGCATATCTAACCACACTCAAAGAGGCTCTGAAAGCAGGATATATGCAGCTAAAGGCATAAAGCAATTATTTGTTGGCTAATACATGAAAAATGTAGATAGTTTTAATGAGCTCCTAGGTTAAACATTAGTGTGCTCACCATTCCTGAGAAGGCACTGAGAAGTCATTCCTGCCCAGACAAGCATTAGTGAGGAGGGGAAGCATCAGCTGCAGCTGCTCCCTAAAATGTTAAGTTTTGCTTAGTTGTTGATCCCTTGGTCTTGCTAACTGTCACCCCCATGGAGATCACTGACATCAGCATCAAACTGACATTAATGACACCAACCAACTCCTTGGGCTGTTTTGTGTTTGTTTGTTTTTTCTTTTTTTAAATGACAACCAAATTGATGGTTTTCATCTTGAATCTTTAAGCTACTAACACTTGCCATATCTATAATCATACCTCTGTCTGTAATTTTCCCTTTCTTATCTTTCTCAACTCCACCCTCTACACTTTCTCATACCTCTTTTTCACCACTTGACAATTTATTCAAGTCTGAACCAAGGTTATGACACTGAGCTACATATGAGCTGGGCCAGGGGTTGTTGTGACTGGGCCCAGAAGAGGCAGGGGAGGTTACAGCAGAGGTTACAGTGAGAAGAGCTTTTACAGGGGCTGAATTTCCATGGCTGGCCTGGACACATGGAGTAGAATTGATTGCACGGCAACTCAGCTTCAGACCACTTTGCAGCAGTGCGTAAGTTAGGTGCCTAATCACTGGAAGCTTCCCTCCTGTTGGGAGAGACAGAGAAGCCTCTCCAGGCAGAGAATTAGACCTTAATGGGCTAAATAAATATCTGTAGATGCCATCCTTTCCCTTCTAAGTCTCTCTCCCTAGAGGGAGCTTTGTCTAACAACCCAAATTAGATAATTTAGTAAAGAAAATATCTGTACTCCCTGGGATGAATCCAGGTCTTTACTCCCATTAATTTCTTATTTAAAAAACCAAGTATTTTCCCAGTATTTACTGATAAATGATTGATCCTCAAACTCTTACTCATGTGAATAATTTTTACTCCTGAGTAGTTCTGCTGAAATCTTTCAAACCATTTACCTAAGTAGGAAATGCTACATAAATGTACCCAAACCATCTTTAAAAAGGCTAACACACTCTGATTGCTCTGGGCTCAGAATCCAATGCCATTGCTGACATTTTGTGAGGCACAGAGCTGACTCACGGCTTCTCAGATACATAAGCATGGGACGTAGAGAGGTAAAGGATACGCTGTGACACAAATCTAGGACTGAAACTCCTGTCCCATTCTGGAACTAGGGACCTTGGAAAGTCAGTCTTACACCCTTGTTACTGCTGTTGGGATGTGAAGGATGCTGACAACTGTGGTGAAAAAGGTTTCTGAGAGAAGCCGTAACATGGTGTTGTTAACTAGTCATAACCCACACAACAAAGCACCACTTAGGGCAGCAAGGGCTCTAGAAGCTTGTGGCGATGAGCCTGAGAGGTCTTCTCTGCAGTCTCTGAACTACTTGTCTTCTGCCAGGAGCTCCTCAAGCCTTAGAAGTACTTGGAAGAGATCAGGTACTCCACAATAACAAAAGGAGAAACTTTCTATCCAGACCCCTGCCACATGAACCCTGTGTGCAAGTGGTGGAGTTTCCCTCAGTGTACCAGGGATGGTTATGGCAGGCAGAAAGAAGTTTCCTCTGTGCTGCTTGCTAGTGGTCCATCTACTGCATTTCCCCACTATTTGCTCACAGAATCACAGAATCATCTAGGTTGGAAAGAACCTTGAAGATCATCTAGTCCAACCGTCAACCTAGCACTGACAGATCCTAAATACACCATAACCCTAAGTGCTATGTCAAACCACCTCTTGAACACCTCCAGGGATGGGGACTCCACCACCTCCCTGGGCAGCCCATTCCAACGCCTAACAACCCGTTCTGTGAAGAAATACTTCCTAATATCCAGTCTAAAACTTCCCTGGTGCAATTTGAGGCCATTACCTCTTGTCCTATCGCTTGTTACTTGGTTAAAGAAGCTGATCCCCAATTCTCTACAACCTCCTTTCAGGTAGTTGTAGAGGGCAATGAGGTCTCCCCTCAGCCTCCTCTTCTCCAGACTAAACAACCCCAGTTCCCTCAGCCGCTCCTCATAAAACATGTGCTCCAGACCCTGCACCAGCTTCGTTGCCCGTCTTTGGACATGCTCGAGTATTTCAATGTTCTTTTTGTAGTGAGGGGCCCAAAGCTGAACACAGGAATCGAGGTGCAGCCTCACCAGTGCCGAGTACAGGGGCAAGATCACTTCCCTGTCCCTGCTGGCCACACTATTTCTGGTACAGGCCAGGATACCATTGGCCTTCTTGGCCACCTGGGCACACTGCTGGCTCATGTTCAGCCGGCTGTCAATCAACACCCCCAGGTCCCACTTTGACTGGCAGCTCTCCAGCCACTCCTCCCCAAGCCTGTAGCGCTGCTGGGGGTTGTTGTGGCCCAAGTGCAGCACCTGGCATTTGGCCTTATTGAAACTCCTACAGTTGGCCTTAGCCCATCACTCCAGCCTGTCCAGATCTCTCTGCAGAGCCTCCCTACCCTCGAGCAGATCAACACTCCCACCCAACTTGGTGTCATCGGCAAATTTACTGAAGGTGCACTCAATCCCCTCATCCAGATCATCACTAAAGATGTTAAACAGGAGAGGCCCCAAAACCGAGCCCTGGGGGACACCACTCGTGACCGGCCTCCAACTGGATTTAACTCCGTTCACCACAACTCTTTGGGCCCAGTCATCCAACCAGTTTTTTACCCAGCGAATCGTGCGATCATCCAAGCCCCAAGCAGCAAGTTTCACCAGGAGAATGCTGTGGGAAACGGTGTCAAAGGCCTTACTAAAGTCAAGATAGACACATCTACAGCCTTTCCCTCATCCAATAAGCAGGTCGCCCTGTCGTAGAAGGAGATCAGGTTTGTCAAGCAGGACCTGCCTTTCATAAACTCATGCTGACTGGTTCTGATCATCTGTTTGTCCCACATGTGTTTTATGATGGTACTCAGGATGAGCTGCTCCATCAGTTTCCCAGGCACCGACGTCAAGTTGACAGGCCTATAATTTCCCAGATCATCCTTCCGACCCTTCTTATAGATGGGTGTCACATTGGCCAGTTTCCAATCTGTCAGGACCTCCCCGGTCAGCCAGGACTGCTGGTAAATGATGGAAAGTGGTTTGGCAAGCACCCCAGCCAGCTCCTTCAGCACCCTCGGGTGTATCCCGTCTGGTCCCATAGACTTCTGTGTGTCTATGTGATGCAATAGGTCACTGACTCTCTCCTGGATTCTGGCGGGGTTATTCTCCCAGTCTCTGTCTTCTGGCTGAGGAGGCTGGATTCCCTCAGTACAACTGGTCTTGTTATTAAAGACTGAGGCAAAGAAGGCATTAACCACCTCAGCCTTCTCCTCATCACTTGTTACCATGTTTCCTCCTTCATCTAGCAGGGGATGGAGGGTCTCCCTGGTCTTTCTTTTGCTGCTCACATACTTATAGAAACATTTCTTGTTATCCTTGATTGCTGAAGCCAGGGTAAATTCCAGCTGGGCTTTTAGACCTCCTGATTTCTGTCCTGCATAGCCTCACAGCCTCTTTGTAATCACTATGATTGGCTAGCCCCTTCTTCCAAGGCGGTAAACTTTCCTTTTCTCCCTGAGTTCCAGCCAAAGCTCCCTGTTCAGCCAGGGTGGTCTTCTCTGTTGCCAGCTTCTCTTACAGAACCTGGGGACAGCCTGTTCCTGAGCCATTAAGACTTTCTTCTTAAAGAGTGCCCAGCCTTCCTGGACCCCTGTACCCTCAGGACTGTCTCCCAAGGGATCCTGTCAAGCAGGTGCCTAATCAAGACAAAATCAGCCGTTTTGAAGTCCAGGATGTCAGTTCTGCTGCCCCCTCTCCTGGCTTCTCTAAGAACAGAGAACTGTATTATTTCATGATTGCTGTGCCCAAGTCAGCCTCCCACGTCCACATCATCCACCAGTCCTTCTCTGTTCACAAAGAGGAGATCCAGCAGGGCACCTTCTCTGGTCAGTTCACTCACCAGCTGTGTCAGGAAGTTGTCTCCCACACATTCCAGGAATCTCCGGGACTGGTCCCGCTCTGCTGTGTTGTATTTCCAGCAGATGTCTGGGAAGTTGAAGTCTCCCACAAGAACAAGGGCAAGCAATCGTGAGATTTCTCCTAAGTGCCTCTGTCCTGGTTGGGTGGCCTATAGTAGACTCCTACTACAACATCTGCCCTGTTGTGCTTCCCCCTGTCTTCACTATACTTGTGCTCAAAGCAATCATAACAGTCCCTAACATACAGCGCCACCCCACCACCTCTATTTCTTGTCTGTCCCTCCTAAAGAACTTGCTCAAGGAAATAAATCCTCTCCTATTTTGTGCATGTCCTGAAGGAGAATATATCATGCTTATCCTTCTTCCCAGGACTCTTCCCTTTGTGTCTAGCCTCCCTGCACATACCTTCCACATGCTAAACAGGCTGCATAACATCCAGCGAGGCCATGAAATGACCATGAAAATGTCTCTGAAAGCTCATATTTAACTGACTCATGTCAGCAGTGTCATGTCCTGCCCACATGCAGGGTAAAAAGACCTTTTACTACCTGAGGAGAGGGTAAGAACCCAGTGGACCACTTTGTGCTCATATCTGATTCCTTGATCCACTGGACATATCAGCTGAAAACTACATAACAAAGTGGTGAACATCAGTGTGTTCATAGCATGGGTTTTTTTGTTAGGTTGCCCAACTGTTTCCCTGTGCAACAGGAGGGAGAGTCAGACACAAAGGTCCTCCAAGTGTGTCAGGATGCTGCCCCTGTCATCAACGTAGTAGTTGCACCTTTCTGTCACTTTTTCATTTTCACTCTCACACTCTTAAGTCTTCATTGCAGGACCTCCTCACCTAGTACCCTGATCCCATCCAAGCTGGTTAACTCCACCAAGAAGAGGAACCTTGATGGAGGGAGGTGTGGTGTGGGGGAGTCACAGCCACTGTGGGACCTTTTCCCCTTCCCAGGTGGTGTCAAATCCCAGGACAAACCACCCATGGACAATGCCTTGGATATCTTCAGGGAAGGGTGGGTGCTCCTGGGCTGCTGCACTTGGTGTTTCTTGCTTTTATAGTTTTGATCCTGACACACATACCCTTCACTTTTTCTCCTATTTTGTCTCAGTCAGTTAGTTTCTCCTTGTTTTCTTTTTTTCTTTATCCCCTTCCCTCTTCAGGGAGACCTCAAGTTTTGTTAAAAAGTAGTTCTGAATACAATATTAGGAGCCACCCTGGTTCAGCAGGGTTCTGGCACAAAGAGAACATATCCAAGTCTCTTTTGATACAGCCAGGTGTATTCTGGGCCACACAACTGCCTAATTTACCCATATCTGCCCCCATCAAGTCAAGTTGCAATTAGTTTCCTAAAGCCTTACTCGTTTATATGTTTATGAGCTTCATTTACTGCCGAACAGGCATATACTCTGCAAATTTTACTCATGCAAAAGGTCTGAGTGATTGTAATCACAAGTAAAAATTATGCGGATGAGTAAGAGATGCAGGATCAGACCATTAATTAATAAATGTCAGTAAAGTACTTACGATGAAAGATGTTGTGGGAGTACAGCATATTCTAATTAAAACATCAGATTTATTTCCGCAAGTTAGTCATGGACTTTATAAAAGATCAGTGTTTCCAGAACTTAAGAAACTTGAGAAATATTTATTTTTCACATAAACTTTGTTTATACTGAAAATCTGTATTCCATATATTAAACAAAAGTAAAGCAAAATATTGAAAAACACTAACTGATGGCTTAAGGCTGCCTGGAGGAGACCTACTTTGCAGTCTATCCTTTTATATTGCAATTTACTGTGCAACTGTGTCAAAAGACACTTATTTGTGACTCAGAAGATTGCAAACAGTGAGCAGTGCAGTAAAAGTTCACAAAAAAATAATAGAAACTAAAATTTTTCTATCCAATTCATTATTTGGTAAAGTCAGATTTTTAGGGAAGAGATATTTTAAAGATGAATTAATCACATCTAATTCCACTTAGCTATATAAACACACAAAGAAGGAAAAAGAAACATCAGGAAATGCTGTTTTTCTTCTCATTCTCAGTACCAGTTATACAGATGTGATTTCTGTGTATGCTGGCATAAAAACAGAAAGTAAAAGGACCATCGTTTAAGCATTCCCCCTGGATAAAAAATAAAACGTGTTATTTTGCCACAAAATTATAGCATTTGCAAAATATTAGGCTTGGTGAAACATTCAGATTCCCAAAAGTGCATTTTAAGTGCTTTTGCAGAAAATGTTTTTTTTTTTTTTTCTCTTCCAGCATTAGAAAGAAAGATTGTCAGATTAATAAAATAGAAGGAGGAGTATTGGATACACTTTTCTGATGCTAATAAATAAACACTTTTTTTTTTTTGTCACTAGAAAAGCAGTGTATTTAAACTATAATATTTTATAAACTTCCTTTAGCTTTAAAACAGCACATTATAATATCTATCTTTCTACAGCAGTTCTCCAGTTTATATATTTTCCTTCTAATTTTTTTTTCCTATTTTAAATAAATGATCATATATCTGGAGCTCATAGTAGGTACCACCTACTCCAGAGACAGTGACACTACTATCAGCAGATCTATTTTAAGAATGAAGTGCTACTTAATGACTTAAGTGGAAGATCATTGTTTTTATTACTATTTATTTATTATTTTTTTAAGGAGGAAAATAATATGTGCATGCCAGGTGGAGTTTTAGAAGCTCTCAGAGCTTTATTCTACATTTCTCATTATACAAGGATGGTTCCCATGGTAACTATTACATCATTTGGCACACATGCTACCTGAGGAAAACAGAACAATTCAATAAAGAAACACACATTCACCATTGTGAGATGTGGATTCTTTTACTTATTACCTAATTATGTTTCCTAAAAACAGGAGACTGGACCCTTTTTCAGTGTCAGTATGAACACTTGTCTGCCAAAATTAACATTTCTGCTCCCAGTTCTTTGCAGCTCCAAACCACCCTCTGCCATTCACTTCTTAGAAATCTTGACACTGCTCAACTATTGTAGAAAAAGTCAACTTCTACCTCTGCCATTTCTTTCTGCCTGATCATGCTCTTTCTTCTTCTAATGTTGAATGGTACTGGGGATTTTTCTTAAAAAATAAAAATTAAAGAAATGCAGTTTCACTCCTAGACGTGATTGGTTTTGCTGAGAATATTTGCTTAAAATTATTTTCACAAATCTATCCAGCTGCCTGTAAGGCAATTTGTATTATAGATGACCCTTATAGGAGTATACAAAAGATAACTACTTTTTGTGTGCATGTCCTCTACATAAGACCCACTTACAAATTCTACATGTGTAGCACCAATGAGTAACACAGTAAAGATCTGTAAGCAAGAGCTGATGTTATCCAATATCCAACTTTTCCTATTGGTCAATAATTTTTTCTCCTCCCACTTGTTTTCCACATTCTGTGTTTTTTCATTTAATTTCTGCCTTTCAGAGTGGAATCTCTCCTGAGTACCTGTTTCAGTTCTTTGGAATTTTAAAAACCTAATTCTTTCTTCCTTTCCTAACAATTAATTATTATCACCTATTATCTATGCCTAAGCTTGAAGTAACTCTCTTGACTCCTTCTTCTTAATTTTTTTTGTTGCTGCATGAGACTCTGTTTTTTGATAAAACAAGAAAATCCTTCTGTCCTTTTGATTTGTAATTTCTCTAGTGGTTATTTGAATTCTGTCTTTCTTTTACTAAATAACGTTTGGAGTATACCAGGACATGTTGGTGCTTGTCAATCTGAAACAAATGTAGGGTGGTTATTTAACTGCATTAACCTTCATGAGTCAGGAAATAAAAACTTCTATATTCATTTTTCAAACTTATGCCAGGGCACATATTTTCTAAAGATTTAAACCACAGTATTGAAACACTAAAATGGACACATAATCTGCCCACAAACAATGTACCCCTGAAAAACACTGCACCAATTCCACTACTGTCTCCTTAAGATAAGTGCTATTTAAATTCATTCAATTCCTGGGAAATGATTTTCTGATCTATCAAGGTAAATAGGTACTGAGGGATGCAAAATTAATCAAGAAAAAGGAAATGAGGTCTTTTTTATGTTACTTTCTATCAAAGAAGGCTCTCATTATTACAGCGAACTAAAGTGAAGTCAAGTGGCCAGAGACAAGTGGAGGAACAGAACTTAGAAGCAGTCAAAAAAGGGCTTGGCTGGATAGCTCTTCTCTAAGACAGAGGAGAAGAGGATAATTTTTTGTGGGTGACTGAATTTCAGAAACATAAAGGGTAAGGCATTCTGCATAAAATTCTTTTCTCTTTGTCCTGTATATAGAAATTGCAAAAGAAACAGAGTAAAAAAACCCCTTAGGATTAAGAATGTAATTCCTTAGTTTTTGAGAGGGGATTGTGCACCTGAGATCTTCAGGTGCATTGAAATTCTTCCTTCTCAGCACTAGAGAGTTACGGTGGCTCAGTTTTGCAAAACTGCCACTGTTTTGTTCAAGCCCATATATGATTATATACTCATAAATACCTGACCAGATGCTGCTTCCTGATTCGTCCAACTCCTTTACGTCCCCTTTCAGTTTTAGTCAAGGTAATGTCTTAGTTTCAAGGGCTTTATTTTCCCTGACATATTTGCATAGCTAAAAACACTTGGATATATTTTTCAATTTCATAAGGAGGTTTATAGGAAGCAATTTCCTCATAATACTCCTTGTTTTGCTGTGTAATCCCTTGTATTCCCTAGCTCTTACTCATGACCTTTTATGCTGGAGAGAGATTACACCTAAACAGACAACACCTCACTCTTAAGAGAAGACTTTCACCTTAGAAAAGAGGCAAAATGAAAGTAGAAGTGGGGACAATTTAGGACTTTCATTAATTTCAAAGGTCTGCAAGCCTCTAGTGCTTTCTTAACGAAAAAAGTGTCTGCTGAAATTCCTGGTCATACACTCATGTGACCTTGGTGGCACTCTTTCTTTTCAAATAATAAGATCCATTTGTTATTTAGGAACATTGCTTAACTCATGTTATTAAACCCAATATGCATGATGACACTTGAAAGCTTGACTCTGTTGCAGGCACTGAATATTTTGATGTTTATTTTTTCCTCTGGCTCTAGACCCAGGAGCCTGAGGACTCTTGTATCTTATGAGAGGAGTTAAAGAGGGAATCTGTGCTGGTGAGATCTTCTCAATCTGACTAACATGAGACCCAGAAAAGTGGATCCTTCTAACGGCTGAGTGACTGACAAGGTAATAAAGTGCTGACTCCATGACTACTCTAACCCACCATACATCGGCCCTGCAGTTGAAAGAAGCCATCTAATTCCCATATCTGCACAGATTAAGAGCATTCTTCCAAACAGATGGGCAGGCAGATCATGTCACTGATCTTGTGCAAAGCTGTTTGTTTGGGGGTTGTTTGTTTGTCTTCCTGATTTATATGTTGGGTAGATCAATTTGCATTGCTGCATGAATACTTGTGCTGATAAATGAGAATGTGCAGCTGGAGGCAAGAAAAGTGTTACCATCCATTTGCACAGCAGCGTGAATTTATGCCAATTAAAAATGGCTATGGAGCTGTGGTCCAAATCAGGCAACTAGATCATAACAACTTCTATACACCCCTCCTCAAAATTTCACCTGTCCTTTTCATCCTGAGAGAATATTATAGGATTGACTTCTGAGAGGGAACATCTCTCCTGCAGTTAGCTTCCCTATGACCTGGGAAGGCAGGACTTTCAATTGCCATCCCATAAACTGTACAAAGCCAGCTCTCTAACATAAACTGTTGTTTTTATTAATTCAAATGGAATTGAAGCCAACTAAGAGAGTACTCAGTAACACTGTCCTCCTTAAGCTTCTATCACCCAAGATACTGCTCTGAATACTATACTATTCAAAGAGTTAGTAAACTGAACTCATACTTCAGTTTAAAAGAGCTAAGGAAAATCTAAAGTGAAATTCAATGTGCAAAACATTCAATCAAAAACTAAGTTGTAATCTCAATTGTGGAGTAATTCCAAGAAAATGCAAGTCAGTCTGATAACACGAATGCAGAGTGATGCAGGCTCAACAATTTATTTTTCCTTTTAAGGGATGAATGAAAATTATGTTCTCAGTTCCAGGCACATTCTATTGCAAACATAATTAAGGCATTGATTCTGATCAAAATTAGAAACGAAGGAAAACAGGAGAGTAGGAGATTTGCCTTTGACTTCAATGTAGTAATTCACCCTTAAATTTTATCCTTTTTATTATTAGTATTATTTGGGTACAGCACCCTTTCTCCCACAGCCTTAGAATACAAGAAACTTGAAGCTTTTTCAGGTGAATTTTAACATTAATGGGAAGTACTGAAGAAGAGCATAAGCCTCCATTGCTACTTTGGTGCTGTGGGACTTGGGAGCATTTCTTGTATCTCTAGTCTGTACACACTCTGGCTTCATTTTGACAGCATGGTGGAATGAGAGTTAGATGAACATCAGAAATCTAACATACGCGAAAGAAAAGTCTGTGTGCAGGGGCAGAGGAGGAGCTGGAGTGTGCTCCAGCAGACCCCCTTTGACTAGGTGTGCACATCTTCCATATGGAGCAGGTATCCATTTGAGCCTGGATTTATGTGAAGAGCTTTAAAATCTCAGTCTTTGAGTGAGTGAGTAACTATCTCCACTGAAAACCTGTTAAGGTTGCATCTTTATCCCTGTCCCTGAAACATGACTTACTAATACATAATCAGAGACCTCCAGAGTATCCTATTCCATAGGTTTGCAGATAAGCACAGAGATCAGACAGAACAGAACAGAACAGAATCATCTAGGTTGGAAAGGACCTCGAAGATCATCCAGTCCAACTGTTAACCTAGCACTGGCAGTTCCCAACTACACCATATCCCTCAGCGCTATGTCAACCGGACTCTTAAACACCTCCAGGGATGGGGACTCCACCACCTCCCTGGGCAGCCCATTCCAACACCTAACAACCCGTTCTGTAAAGAAATGCTTCCTAATATTCAGTCTAAACCTTCCATGATGCAGCTTGAGGACATTACCTCATACAGACTTGGTGGATAGCAGTGCAGAAGCTTCATTCACCTCTAGTAATATTTTTTTTTTAAATTCTCTCTTGTTATCACAACCATAATCACTTTTAGCTGTTTTTTGAAGATTTTTTCAGCATCAAGGATATTGAGGTTTTAAAAAACTCCCATTGGCCTTTTTGAGACTGATTCCCTATGTTTTTCTTATGATATGACTTCTCAGCCAGGTGAATTCAACTGAAAAACTATGAATTTCTCATTTTACTTACTAGGAAAGAAAGATAAAGCATCCATATAATGTAGTATTGACACTAAAGCATAGAATATAAAAGAAAAACATAGACAAACATTCACAGAAAATGAAGTTAAAAGTCATCAGTATTTGCAGAGACCAAACATTTAATTCACAAAAATATTCATGACAGAAATGCTTTCTCACTTACTGTGTGAGAGATCACAGTAAAAAATACAAAAGAACCCCCCAAAACAAGACATTTGACTGACTTGAAATCACATTCCAAAGAGTAAATACATTTAAAAGAATGTACATTCAAAGACATTATGATTTGTCTGATAGAATACGTAAAAGAACAGAGATGACATTCAGTGATGTATGGAATTTGTAAAAGAGAACTAGGATTAGTCAAAAAAAGCTGTTGAAACTAAATTTCAAAGGAAAACTGTGTTTTCAACTGTTTTTCGAGTGCACCTTTAAATGTTTTTTTTCTGCTCATTTCACCAAAACATGTGACTGTTCTAAGCAGAGTTTTCAGCTCTAAGATCTAAATTTTCAGTTGTTAGCTGATATATTCCTGACAAGGGCAATATATTTTGATTTTAGAATGAAAAATTTTAGTAGTCAACACTACTCTTTGTTTGATAATTCCCTCTGAGGAAAAACAAACAAACAATCAAACAAACAGAACTCAAAAAAAAAACCCCAAACCCCAAACCCCAAAACCAAATAATCCTAATTAAATATAATGAGAAAAACATCCTTTAAAACTGTTATCTCACTTTCTTTCTCAGTATTTTTACAAGCAGACCAAACTTCTCTTCTTGCCAAACTTGTGTCTTGAATAGAAGAGCTGATGAGTATTGATTCAGTTCATAAATATAGGTTTGTGATGCTGAAAAATTAAGCTTTGTCATTTAGTACAATCCAATTTTGTGATTTTTTTTTTTTTTTTTTCAGAACAAACAATTTGCTCTGAAGTAATCTAGACAAAATCTAAGTGTTTCATCTTATCAAGAAAGGAATAATAATAACATCAGTAAAAGAAAACTAGTGTATTTTGCTAGTTTTATGTTACTTCTAAAACATTTTTGTACCACTCTTTTACTCTTATACTTTAAATTCTCCAAATAAATCTTATGTGGCTTTTGTTTCATTTTCTTTTCTGTCCACTACAGAAAACCTTTCACAGAACTATGCACACAAAAGTCATACACATGGAAATGATAGAAACAATTTTTAATAGATTATGTTTGATCTCAAAAAGTCTCTCTTTTCCCCATTTTAAGAGTAGCTGAAAACTCATTCTCATGAACTGGCACGGTGATTGACTTTTGTGTATAAAGATGAGCTGGCTAACTAGTTAAATCTCTGCATAAAAAAATTATCTGTAATTCTGGCTCTGTTGTTGTTCGCTTTATATCTTTTTATCAAGAAACATATTTATTTAACCACATTTTTCTAGGCATGTAACAAACCCTATTTTATGGCAGCAAAAATTTTAAAAAACATACAATGTATAGATAACGTACATTAAGTAAGCATTGTAAGCAGGAGGAAGTTAGATCACTTATGAACTTGATGACTTGACTACTGAAATGTGAGAGTTTTCATTCTTTGCTTTCTCCTATGAGTTGTCTTAAAACAGGAGTTCGGTTTTGAGATGCGATTTCTGTTGATTTTTTTTTAACAATAGTATTTGCCTAAGTGACATAGGATTTGTTAGATGTTCCAATGATTTGAGGTGTTTATTGCTCTTGTCTCTTGTTGAGCACCTGCAGGTAATGTGTAATTGGAATACACGTTCTGATCTTTTAGGATTTTTTCTATACGTCAGGATTGGATTATGTGTTGATTTGCTATTGATATATTTAACTTTTAAGGACTTTAGTTTTCCTTTTGTTTTGGTCATTTGCTATTACGTCCTGAAGACTATAAGTTACATCAACAGCCAGTCTCCTGCATCTCAGACCCTGAGTGTCTGAAACAGGGCACACTCACAGTGTAGAAATCCGCATCTTTAAAAAGTGGTGTTCTCGGAGCAGCAATTAGCTGTGCATGATTACCTTCTAACCTGCTAAATAGCTGGTTCAGATCTCCTGCTGTCAGTAAACAAGCAGGGGCTGATTAAAAATCTTGTCATCATTCCAAAATCTTTTGATATATGCTTGTGTTAGTTTTGACCTCTTTTTCATTTCTATGTCTGTTTCTGGAGTAGGTTACCAATTTCAATACTGGAAAGAAAAAAGTAATTCAGCATGCCTGACCTACAGTGGAATATCCCAGATGAATATGAAGCTGAATATGAAACAGTGTCTTACATGGCATTATTTCATAAAACCTTTTTCAGCCCCCAGAATATACTTACTTTTACTGTATCTCAATGTGAATCCCTAATTTTTTTTTTTCTTTTTCTTTGAGCAATACTAGTGTTTATAACAGAGAACAGATTGACACTATCATAAGTAGAAATAATCACAAAGCACCCATAGCACTGCAACAAGAATAAGGTTTTTCATGTCACTTAAACAGTACATCTCTTAAGAGAGTTGCATTGGGAAGCAGATATTAGCCCAGTTCTATTCGCTTTCTTGCTAGAAGATTGTCTCTTATGAAGTAAATGTAAATCATCAGTTAAGTTCATATCATACACCAAGGAGTTTATAGTTGTATAGTTTCTGGTTAATAACAGCATAAGCTAGATTTGAACCAGTGACCTGCATGGAAATTTTTCTGCTTCAGTATCAGTTTTCTACACCTGTGGGTCTGATAATAACCTTCAGTTTAGTGACAACTTGATAAAAAAACATGAAGTTGCTGTTGTTGACAACTGTTGAGACAAGAAGTTAGCAGCAGAGGTTGACAATTGTTTAAGAATCTCCACTGCAACTTCAATGAGGAAAGCAAGAGTCCATTTTCTGAAGTCATTCAAAGATATATGTACACCTCAAGGACAGTTTGTATATAATAAACTCTATTGATTTTGTGTGAAAGAGAGGTATTCTGGCACATATTCATCCAAGAAGAATTACACCCTTGTAAAGATCACATCTTTACTGTCACTCTTTATTCAGAGTCCTGCTCAGTTTCATCTAATGCTTTGAAGTGATTCTAAGGACGTAAGAAATGCCCTGCTGGGTGAGTCTAGCCCAGGTTCATCCAGCCCAGGAAAAGTTATCTAGGGAAAGCCTGAAAGTCTAGCCATTTTTTGAAGTCCAGTCTCCTTGCGCTCCCCCAGCATACAGAACAGTTCTATGAGAGATGTTGGAAAGTTCATCCTTGCCCGGTTCTTTTAACATCCATCAATACACCTTCTGCCTGTGAATCTTTCTAATCTCTTCCTGAACTTGCTGGTGCTACCTGCTTCCCCACCTTCCTGAGGAAAAATCTCCAGAAGTTCACCACTCTCTGTATAAAAATGTGGTTTAAACTAACATCCTGCCACCTTTAGAGAATATCCCATAGTTCTGTGTTGTAGTCTGTTGTAAAGAGACATGAAAGTCAAAAATGTCTAAACTCAGACATATCTCTGTGAATTTCTGTTTGGAAAAGGAATTCTGCCTTTGTCACATGCTGAGCTGCGTACTTAAAATCTGCAGACACAGGAAGCATAATGGCATCTGTAGAGAAGACTGTTTATCTGCTGTGAGGACAACATGAAGAAAGAGAATAATTACCTTCTGTGGCAGCCTATCTGAGACCATGGAAGTGACCCACCACTTGTAAGAGACTGTGTTGGACTGTGTTTGTCTCGACATTGCTGCTGCACCACTACCACTTCCTGGCCTCAACATCTTGTTGCCATGGAGAAGTACTCTCTGAAGGAAACAAATTGTCCCCGAAGAAATCACCATAACTGCCTGAAGCCAGAACAACATCCTTGGCAGTGCCTACCAAGCTGCGCTTGTGCACGAAGCCAGGTGGGCACGACCACCATAAATACCTGGGCAGGCATGCATGGAGGAACACGGGGCGGCGCGTATGACAATGAGCTTCATGTAAATGGGCGGATTCTTCAAAGAAATCATGAGGACTGGGACAATAAAAGGACTGTGTACTCCTCTCCCTGGCATCGAGATAATCTTCATAAATGGAGTGAAGCTCATCTGTGCAGGAGACAAAGTCCTTCAGGGCTAATCTCAGTGTGGTAAAAATTCTTGTAGGAACTGAGAATCTTCATGGATTTGAATGTAGGGTACATTTTTTTTTTTGACCTTGCTTTCTTTAACATAAACACAGCAATATTTGGGGGGGGGGGGGGGGGGGGAAGCCCAAAGGAGACAAAGTAACTTTCAGAACAAAATACTACATTGCACATACTATTCATGAATGAGAGAGATGAAAGAACAATCAGAACAATCAATACTTGATAGATGTTAGTCAAGTGTTGGATGTTAGTCAAGATGCTTAGATATGATGACTATTACATAAGTAACCATTTACAATCGAATAGCTACTCCAGTCCCTGAGTGTTAGACATAATGACATATTCCTCTTTGTCACTCACTAACACAAGAAGACTTGTGACAGACCTGCAACTCAGAATCCCAGGAACTCCTATAGCATAGCTTGATGGTCAACAGGAAAATTCCTTGTAGAAAATACCCCTTGGTATACATTCAAACAATTTAGCAGTTAAGTTTTGTTTAGATCTAACACAACTTTTGTAAAACTGTTTTGCGCCTCTTTCATTGATTAATTTCTATTTATTCATTTTTCACACTCTGACTTTCTGAATAATCCAGAACTTTCTCCATCTTCTCAGTAAGAAATCTAAATTATAAACTTCATATTATTGATTAATAGAAATTGTTCCTAAATTAATGTCTTGCTTCCAGTGACTTAAATTCTCCACTCCAGCCATTAGAGATTCTGTGGATAATCTTTCTAATGTGGTCTTTCTACCTGTTATTCACTCTCTATTTTCTATTGACACTTGTCTGTTCAGAACTCCTGCCCTTTTGACTTGGAGGGGGAAATTATTTTCCAGTGGATTGAAGTTTGTGTTGCTCTATGTGTAGAAAAAAAAGTAATTGTGCTTCAGAGACCATAGTAGTATGCTTTGAGATCCAAAGCACAAAATGATGACCATTAAATGAGTCAACAGGGCAATCCAATAATTTCTCAGAACAGGAAGAAAATAAATGGCTATTAGAAGATACATGTTGAAATATCAGTTTTAGTAGGTGAATGTATTTTCTGCTGGAGATTATATACTGAAAAAAGGCTTTGTCATAACAAAACAAAAGCCTGATATAAACATATTTCTGTATGATCTCTATTTAACTGAATATTTAAAAATTAACTTTTGAAGCTGAATTTTGGGTAAACACTAATTTTTCACACTGAATGGAAGTTTTCTTTGTTTAAAGCCACATAAAGTTAGAAATAAACTCTACTCACAAGCAACTTGGAACTCATGAGTCAACAGAAAGCAGAGACACCATCAACTCTTCTGTGCTTATCGCAGCTGAAGTATATTGATGGGATGGTCTACTGAAAAAAGTAGGTCATCAATACACAGCTTTAGTTAGAAAATTAAGGTTCAGGGATAGATATTGACAGCCTGAGAAGGAACAGTAGAGGTTAGAAAGGAAAATTAGTGTTTGCAGAAAAATGAGTAGAGTTGAATCCTAAGGAAGACACTATGGGTTTAAAAAATGACACTAAGAAAGAAGGGCCTTGTTCCCAAATGAAAACAAAAACCCAAGTGTAGATGCTGCTATGAAAGCAGGTTGAGATTTCCTAGAAGGAGTGGTAAACTCTTCAAGTATTACTTCACTTCCTGACATAAACCTGAACTGGAAATATATGTGGTGGTCTTACCGTGACAGTTTATTTTTTCTCACAGAAATCCAAAATGAAACAAAGGAGACTTACACGATAATGGCCTTTTTCTCCTGGCAGATGTTATGTGCTTCATGTTTTCCAAAGCCACTCTGGTTCCTCTGCATGCAGGAGAGAAAAGTTGGCAAATTCTGACTAATCTATTGTCAGTGCCTAAGCCATGTACAATTTAACTTTACGGTAACGGAAGAGGTTGCAAAAAATTTTAGAAAAAGTAATTTCCTGGCCTCTAGACATGAGAGGAACAACAAGGAAACCGGAAGGAAGGAAACTAAAAGAAAGAAGAAATTAAGAGCATCAGAAGTAAAGAGGGCAAAATGTGAATGACACAGACCAGCATTGCTGGAGTTAATAACTCAGGACTTTCTTTTACGGTGTATACCTCTGTGATCTGTAGCTAAAGGTACTGTATTCTGTCGCCTGATGCTGCATGTACACAGCTGAGATAAGAACTGACAGGATTGTACAATTATTTTGATATTCAGACAAAAGGTAGATTTGCCATTCCTTCAGTTGCAGCTGATCACTTTTACTGAGTTTTGGCTAGAAATAGCCCATGTGATGGCCCATTACTGTCCTAAATGGTAAATGACAGATGAAACATATTGCTAAACTTGCGTTTCATTTCTATGAATACTTGGGAGTGGAAAATTGTTCTAGGCCATTCTTAGGTCATGTTTTGATGCTTTTACTATTTTGCAATAAGCTGTGTAACTTAATGATTACTGAGGACATGATTATGCCAGTATACCCACACTAAATTTCTTAATACAGTTAATCTGAAAGTACGGCACAGACTGGCTTTCCTTACTGTTAATTCCAACTCTAAGAACTTCACTGGCATGATTTTCAAAAGTGACCTCTGTTTTAGGTATGTGTGCGTGTTTAGCTGGGGACAAGGTGTTAGGTTTATTTTTCACCTTCTGAATATTCCATTCTTCTTTCTGAACATCGAGTCCTTTAAGGATTCCCAAGTTGGATACTCAGAATTGTCAGGTGCTTTTGTAAACTGTGGCCCTACTCTCGGTAGATATTCGCTAAGCTCAAGTTACCATTACTCTTTCTAGCTTCTTTTCACGAAGTAAAATTGGTATGACCCAGTTCTTACAAATGTGGCACTTGAGATTTACACCACTCTGCAGAGCTGTATTTGTACAAAAGAACATCAGAACTAAAATGGATATTTCTGCCAGGAAACTTTTATGACTGGCAACAATTTAAGAAGGGTTATTTCTTTTTATTATTTTGCATTATATTTTATATATTTTTATCATTTCTCCTTATTTTATTATCTATTACTATTATTTAGAAAGATGAAGTCAGAGCAATCACAAGGTGAAATGCTGCTTGACTCATCCTCTGCAGTAATGTGATTAGGGACTGAAATGCCTGCTTTAACACAGAAATCTTTGTTACCTCCTGACACTGAGCCACACTACACCTGCCAGTCTCCCAATCGTCATTTTTCTAGATTGTTTTTTTTAAAACTAAGCTGAAACATATAATTAAGTTTAAAATAGAACAGCACCAAGAAGAACTCTTCTGAAATCTGCAGTAGAGGTAGCAGCTCACCTTAACTGGAGGCTAAGACTTACAATATCGTGTTCTTTCATGAAATCATGAGAGCTTTATGCAAACAAAAGTGAGACTTTTGCAAAGTCAGCCAGCACAAAGCAGCTGCATAGCTACAGAAAAGAAGCCAATCTACACCCAGAGGAGAAATTAACTTTGGGGAAGAACTGAGTGCCAGGTGAAATACAAATGGACAGATGAGCAGTATTTGTGCTGGCATGGAGTTCCCAGGACTGGTTTGGCACTAACATAGTTAAAGGGAGAAGAAAAATGGTTAAATAGAGTTCAGCAACATGTTCTGAATAATTCAGCTTGGCTTAATGGCAAAATCTCCACTGTAGTTATCACAGTCAATGTAAAACCCTAGGCCCTTTTTTCAAGGAAGCCTTCTGCATCAGAAACTGTTAGGTGCCTGAGGAATAAGCTGAGATGAGGAACTGTAGTTGAATTTTTGTGCGTGTATGAACTACCAAAACCAGTTTCAGCTGTATCTAGAAGGCCTGATCCTGAATGTCTGCAGTATCAGTTGAATTAATTAACTTCAGTAAACCAGTCACTGAGGGTCAAATTCAGATTTTGAGGTACAGATCAAAACAATGAGCACTATGAAAACTACAGTAGCTGAGACAGCCCAAGCAGTGTAAATCCCTTTACCTCAGCTCCTTCTTATACCCAGTGAAAGAAAAGAGCAATTTACTTGTGCTAGGTACTGTTGTCTTCACACTCTCTCAGCTGTACCAGCTAGGTAGAAGAGTGAGGGAGAGAGGCCTAAAGTTAAGACCCTTACTATCCCCTGAGTCAGCTGTAAGAAGCTCAAAGATGTAGTCTGTTCATGTACACCTGCATGAAAATCCTGCATTATTTTTATAGCAGGAGCATTTCTTTTCCTTATGGTCTTACAATCCAGCTAACAATCTAGCCCTAAACTGTCACTGTTTCAAAAGTTACCGTTATAAAGCACAAAAATCAAAGATCATTCTGCAAAACCTCATTTAAAATGAACAGTATCTGTTGACCTTCTATTCCAAAAATTATACCCTTTGTATTATTTTAAAAAGTATACTTTACACTTTAGCAGATTACTGTGCACTTTAATACTTATTAAATGTTTAAAAAATCTTCACTTCAACTCTAAAAGTCTAGTATTTAATTTTCATAAAGCAAAGATGTTATAATAGAAAGAGTATTTTCTAAGCACCCTTCAAAAACAGAGTTCTTGAATCCCCACCCAAAAGACCTATCTACTGAAATGTTGATTTTGTATCAGGGTTATACTTCCTGGGAGTTTTTTATTTGCAACATTACTGTTTTTTCCATAGTCAGAGATATTGAACTAAATCAATAGGTGTTTACAGAAATCCTTGAACGTCAAAACCAATCCATTATTTTTAAAATATTAATAGAAAATAAATAAATTTTTTCCCTGAAATTTAAGCTAGTATACATAAAATTTATTTAGCAGTAAGAAGAGGAAGCATAATGCTAGTAGGCCGGTTTCTCCCCTTAAGTTTAAGTGTTTGTATTAATATGATAAGATATATATGTTGTTTGATATTCATTCACAAAGATATAATCTCTAAATGTATGGAAATATTTTCTAGCAGTTACATGGTCTGTTGGATGTAGAACTGCTCATTGGCACAGTTGCAATCTCTTGCTTTGCATCCTCAGGTTCCTTCATTAAAAGCTAAATTATCGTCCTGCTCTACCCTGTAATTATTTTAATGGTCAAAGAGTATACAGAGAATACTCTCGGGATTACGACTCAGATTCACCAATTCCCAGGTCAGGATTAAGGTGAAACAACACCTAGGATTCTTCAGTTCACAAACCTCAATTTTTATTTGCTCACAACAAGATATTGGCATGAAACTTTGTCAGTAAGACTTGCAACCTCTGCACCAAGCGGTAAACTTCATAACATGCACCAACAAAACACAAACCTTACAACATACACCGAACAGCGGTAGATCTTATGCCCCGACAAGCCTTAAACTTACCATGACAAGCCTTGCCTTATATGCAAGGGTACAGGAGTAGAGAATGGGAGAGAAAAGGAGAGAAAGAGAGAAATAAAGAGTGAGAGAGAGACAAAAAATAAATATTCCACCAGTCCTGGTTCCAGCATTATTCCAGCCAGTCTAGGGGTCCAGTTCTGGATGGGTGCAGCCACCTGGGGCTTTGACTCGTGTCCATTTATAATTCTTTGCCTTACCTCCAGCTTGGCACTTGGACTCGTTAGGTTAATTATGCATCATGCTCAGTCTATGCTTCTAGAATTCTCCTTACTTTGGTGCATATGTAATTTGTACCTTCAGATTCTTCTGGAAATGTGTCGGTGGGCTTGGGACATTACTCTTCCCTCTCTGCAGGTATGACCATTTTTTGACCTTTCTTCTTGGCACATGCATCATGAAAATGGCTTCTCTATTGGCTCGTTACAGAGTCGCTCAAGATGAGGAAGTTCAGCCCCAGAAAAGTGTGGTCCCACCTCCGTGGGACCCCCTCCTCTTGCCGCGTCTTCCTGCCGTTGCCTGCACAACCCCGGCATGCTCACAGAGACCGTCGTCTTTAACAAAGTTCTTTATCAGATGTTTAAGACATTAACTATGGTTTCATCAGACCATCACAAGAATGTAGAGGAGAGATAAGTATCTACTTTGAAGCAAATCTCAAGAAATGATCTTGTTAAATAATAGTTTTGCAGGGTAGTGACAACAGTAAACAACAAAGGGGAAAAAAAGATGGGATTTGCAACATTTAGACTATCAAGTTAAAATCTACCTTGACAACAACAGGCCTACTTATTTGCTTTCCAGAGCTATACTTGTAAAAGACAGAAGAGGCACCATTTTAAATTATGTTTGCAAAATAAGTATATCAAAGAAACTTTACAGGACGATGATCCACCAACACTTGATAGCCTGCAACCATCTGTAAAATTTCTATTAAATAGACAGTTATGTTGTCTATGTAATATAAATGTTAGCTTGGCAGAAAAAAAAAGAATTACTTTTTAAAGAGTTTTCTTGACAAACATTAATGTTTCAAAGCATGGAATATAAGAATGCTATAGTGAAAAGCCTCCAGTGCAATAACTACCATGTTTTTAACACCTAAACCAGAGACTGAGGGACTGTACTACAGCCAGATACAGCTGTCCAATATGATTTCAAACTGTACAGCTTTGACATTCATATTTCAAAAGGTTTAAAACTAGGAAATTATTACCCATATATAGAAAATAATTTGCTATAAACCTTTCCCAAATGCTTTCTCTTTATAATTCTTTCTCCCTACTGGCTGGAGATTTGTGATTAGTTGTTTCTGCTGTGTTGGTTATTGACAGTGGCAACAGCAATATTTCCAGTGTCAATATCTTCTTCTTTCACTGTTCTCACTTCCTTTTTTTTTATAAGGAAGGAATGGGAAATGGGAGGAGAAGAGAATAACATATATAACATAACAACAGCATGTTCTATCTTCCTTACATCTACATGACTTACAGCAACATTATATTCTTTTCTTTCTATAATAGGATTTATTTTTTTATAATTCCATTCCCCAGAGAGAATTATTATGAGAGTTCTTTTCCCATGTTTGTGCCTATACATAAAAGTAAATTCTAGGGGTATGTTTAGCAAATATACTCCCAGAACACCATTAATACCCAATGTTGGGTGTTTTGAGAGAAAAAAAGGTATAGTAACCACTCCTGGAAGCTACCATTAAAAAGTTCTTTAACAAAACATCTCACTTGGAGAGCTTTCAAATGAATCCTTGAAACTAGTAATACCTCCTTAGCAATCTCTCTTATAGGAAATCCAAATATGCAACACTAGCATGTAATTTATCTTTTTTTTCATTCTCTGTTCCCTTTTTATTTTCTACAGCTTTTCTAGAAATTACTTCCTGTGTAGAAGATCCCCCTCACATCAGTGTGCTATCACTGTTTATAGCCCTGGAGCAGTGCACTTCATGATGATCCAGCTCACATCAGCCAGGTGCTGCCCTAGATAGCAGTCTTTCCCTGTGGGCACACCCTTGTTTGTAAAGTAGGCATGCAACCTACTTAAAAAATTCCCACCCACATTCACACACTCATGTGGAGTTAGCCTTCTCCTGGCTGAAAGCAAGACTTTAAGGAAATATCCTCACTGCAGTATTCACATTTCTATTTGATAAGTAAACCAGTAACAGGGGAGCTTGTAATTTTACTTAGTGTGCCCTAGCTCTCAGATATGCAGCCAATAATGTTTTTGCTGTGTTTTTTTACTAAAACAATAATCATTCTGTGAGTATTGTTTAATAAGCAAACCTCTGCCTCATTGAAATATTCCTCTTTCCAAACATTTCAAGAGGCAACAAAATTCATCTGATGTGGGAATTTGCAGCCCTTTAAGGGACATTTATAAAGAAATAGTATGACTAGGAAAATATTTAAAAATCACATATACAGCAGCCCATGGAACTCTGTTATACTGGAGCTTTATTTAGGAAGATGAGTATAGGAAAAGGTAATCCAAACCCCAACACCCCTATGAAAGTCTAATGTGGACTTTAAGCCCACATTGCAAAGAGTATGTAGTCAGTCATAATTTAATAGTAATGTGAGTCTGGTGCTGCATTTTACTAAATGCTTTAAAACTCCTTACAAAAATCAGTGGGAATTATGGAACCTAACATTAGGTTTCAGAATAAAAGTCACACTTAAACTGTGCTGCCAGTCAGCAAAAGGCCTGCAAAAAGGCAGTAGCTTAAATAGGATATAGGTAGGGTATGGACCTTCAATGTTTCTGACCTCCTCACAAAGCAGTAAATTTCCTTCTACATCCTTAATCCTATACAATCCAAATCTCTGTAACAATGCCAATTTTATTGTTTTGATCATTTTCTTGGCAGCAATGTTAGAGCTGGTTAGCTGCAAATTACTCTGTCTGAGCCTCCAAACATGAATACGTTTATGAACTATAAATTATGTTCAAAGACATGTCACTCCTGCCTTTTCAGCACTAAACAAAGAAGTCCGTTAAACTGTATATAATATGGGCTTAATGCTATTTCCTTTGATGTCAACAGAGAAAAATGCTGGCTGTGTGCTCATCACACAGGGTAGTATTTTGATGAGCTGTATGCACAGTCTGACTGCTATAGTGCTATAGTGTCTTCTCATGCAATCCAGGTGAAGTCAGTAAGAAAAATATCATGCAGCCATACAAGTTCTCAGTCAAAAAATATGCATATTTGGTGTATTTAGGTTAAACTGCTAATTTTTTCCTAGTTGGGGTTTTGAGCCTCCTTCTTCCATACATTTTATTATAAGGGAATAGCACCATTACCACCTCTAGCTGCACATAAAAGGAAAGTTGCAACTTGCCTTTATTAACCATTTAAGGCTTTGAAGCTTATTACAAGTCTCTGCTTCCAAGTAGCTCTGAAAGAGCTGTCTCAACCCTGAAGAAAAAGGAGAGACAGAGTGGAACTGGGAGGGGGTGGAATTTATCTCATCCAGCTTAGTCTGATGTACTCATTAATGCCTTTATAGGCAATGGAGAGGAAAAAAAAAAAACAAAACAACATGTAATTCATCTAATCAATTTTTGATGTTTTCTTTAGAATGATGTTTACCACAGATAAGCATATTTCTTTCCATAGAAGTCTAGCATAGGTGTAACTGTCTGCAGGTGTCTACACCCAGTCACATGGACCTTTTCGTGTGTGATTCCCAATGCTCTTCTTGGCAAAGGTAAATAAACGTCCATTCAGCTAACTTGTGATGCAGATGCCCACTCCTAACTCTCAGCCTGTGAGGAGACAACCTATGGGGCACAAGGTTTTGAGCTCTGCTGGAGGAGCCAAGAATGAGCATCTACTGGTGGTAGTGTTGGCTGTTCCATCATTACAGCCTCTGAGGCTGCATATATATTGCTGACTTAAGTCATGAATTTTAGCTCATACTTAATTTGTAACTCTGATTATCAACAGTGTCTGAAGACTAGATCAAGCCACTTGGATCTCTTAGCTAGAAAATACAGATAGAGGGCCCAAGATACTTATACGTGAACAGAAAGCATTGTCAAGAAAACAGTTCCCATTTATAAAAATAAGTTGTATACCGGTAGTTTTCTCTATCATCACTACGATCATTTATAAAACCTTTTTTTTTTTCAAATACCCATCTATAAATCAGAGAAATTAATATATCCTTTCTCTTATTTTCTTGATTACCCTTAAGACAGAAAAATATCTATTACAATATGCAGTTTCTGGACTTACTCTTGTATACTGGGTTCCTGATCTTGTTTAGGAAAGGAAGGTGATTTAGGAGTACATGATACTCATTATGTTTTATAGTAATTTATTTCATTGCCAACAGAAGTTCTCTGTCTTTTCCAAAGTATTAACATTTTCAAAGTTGGTATTATATATTATTATATGTTATATTGTATATTATATAATTGAGACAGACAGCATGGCTTCACCAAGGGCAAGTCCTGCCTTATCAACCTAGTGGACTTCTATGATGGAGTAACTACACCAGTGCACAAGGGAAGAGATACAGACATCATCTATCTGGACTTTTGTAGGGCCTTTGAGACGGTCCCCCACAACATCCTTTTCTCTGAATTGGAGAGACATGGATTTGATGGGTGGACTATTTCGTGGATGAGAAATTGGTTGGATGGTTGCTTCCAGAGGGTAGTGGTCAATGGCTCAATGTCCAGATGGAGATCGGTGATAAGTGGTGCCCCTGAGGAGTCCATAATGAGACAAGTACTGTTTAGTATCTTCATCAAGGACATAGACAGTGTGATCAAGTTCACCTCAGGAAGTTTGCAGATCACACCAAGCTGAATGGTGCAGTTGACACGCCTGAGGGATGGGATCCCATCCAGAGGCACCTGGGCAAGCTCGAGAAGTGGACCCATGTGAAACTTACGAGCTTCAACAAGGCCAAATACAAGGTCCTGCACACGGGTTGGGGCAATGCCTGGTATCAATACAGGCTGGGGGATGAAGGGATTGAGAACAGCCCTGCGGAGAAGGACTTGGGGATACTGGTGGATGAAAAGCTGGACAGGAGCCAGTAATGTGGGTTTGTAGTCCAGAAAGCCAACCGTACCCTGGGCTGCATCAAAAGAAGCATGGCCAACAAATCGAAAGAGGTGAGCCTGCTCCTCTGCTCTGCTCTTGTGAGACCCCACCTGGAGTACTGTGTCCAGCTCTGGAGTCCTCAGCACAGGAAAGGCATGGAGCCGTTGGAGCAGGTCCAGAGGATGGCCACAAAAATGATCGGAGGGATAGAACACCTTTCCTATGAAGATGGGCTGAGAGAGTTGGAGTTCTTCAGTCTGGAGAAGAGAAGGCTCCAAGGAGACCTTATTGCAGCCTTCCAGTACTTCAAGGGGGCCTACAAGAAAGATGAGAACAAACTTTTTAGTAGGACCTGTTGCAATAGGACAAGGGGTAATGGTTTTAAACTAAAAGAGGGTAGATTTAGACTAGATATAAGGAAGAAATTTTTTACAGTGAGAGTGGTCAAACACTGGAACAGGTTGCTCAGAGAGGTGGTAGATGCATCATCCCTGCAAACCTTCAAGGTCAGGTTAGAGAGGTCTTTCAGCAACCTGATCTAGTTGAAGATGTTTGTGCTTATTACAGGGCCCATTGAACGAGACAACCTTTAAAGGTCCCTTCCAACACAAACTATTCTATGATTCTATGATTAATCAGAAAAATAAATTTATTTATTTATTTATTTATTTATTTATTTATTTATAGCTGGCATACGATGATTAATAGGAATGCCAGATGGTTCCCCCATTACACAAAGCAGGTCTTTGAGACTTCTCCCCTCCCATTTGAGGGGAGAGGTCTTTCTCCCCTTCTGCAAAGTCCACCACAGTGAATCATTCCTTGATATTTACTCCATATAAGTAAATCACCATCAAAGCTGTTTTCAGATTAAATTAATGGTATCTCTGAGATTTTCATCACAGAGCCCAGAGTGCTGAAGGCCCTGAAATCCAATCCTGAAGCCTATCTGAGCTGTGTTCCATTATCACTTTTGCATTCCACCTGTCTAGAAGACAACTAGAAGCATTTAATTATATTTTTAACAGTATTTCCTCCTTTACATGAGTTCTCCATTCTTAACATTTGGAAAGGATTTTTGAAATCTAAAAATTCTTCTATGATGGAAAAAAAATGCTATTTATCTGATGTCTTTGTATGTCCTTCTAGCTACCATCTGCCTGTGTATTGTTTTATTTCCAAAACAAAGGATAAACAGATGATATTGTTTCTTCTGCAATGTTTATTTACATAGGTGGAGCTTGCATTATAAAATGGAATGCTGCAAGCATCCTGTAATGCGCACAGTTTGGTACTTACTGCCAAGTGCGACTATGACTTTTCCTAAGAAATTTAAGTTACAATAAAATAAAATATTTAGCAGACGATTTTAAATACCAGATTTCCTGAATGTTTGAATGTTTCACAGCAGGTCTCTGTGCCATAACAGAGTGTGCAAACTGGTTATTTGCACACACAAATATGCATAGTCAGCTGTTGATGTTGTTGGCTGCAGGACCACAAAGGCACATTTAATGCATATTTATGGTATGGTGTCTGAAATTATACTGATGTATAACTATTTCATATTTAGATTCCAACCTAGCTGTGCAGAAATGTGTTATCTGCTTGAGTTCCCTAGATCTTGGTTTTGGATATATGTGGACATGGCCTTTCTTATTTATCTGACTTCTAGAACAGGTTAATAAAGGGTAAACATCCAAAACAGTGGGTAGAACTTTGGGTCTATTATTTCAGCCCCATGAATTAAATACAGGGAAAGGGAAATAGCTAATCAGTAATTCTGAGATTTCTTACTTTCTTCTTTCTGTCCCTGAAAATTATACAGCTATGAAATGGGGTATACAAATTCATTGTATAATTCTAGATACCATGTGGACCATGTCCTACAGATCTGAAGAAGGTATTTTATAGCAGAAAGTATATCATATTATACAGCAATGTATGTATGTATACAAAATTTCTAAAAGCATGTGCCCTTACACTGGGAAATTTATACAGAATACAGAAAAAAAAATGGAAAACCACTGTTCTGATTGGTAGCATAAACAAGTAACCTTTTCAGAGAGAAACTCATATTAACTCAAGAAGGGCACACTGATACCAGATGGGGAATTTCTGTGCTACTGGAAGATTAATGTGTTTTGGGTTTTTTTTACTACATTGTGCCATATAGTGGTACACTACAGTTAAAACTCTGCAATATTGAACAACATTATTACAAAATTTGGCAGATGTTGAATACATGTATTATTTTGGCTATATTTAAGATATAGATAATTTTTTATTATTGTTATTATTTGTTTCCAAATTTTTAAACATAGCTAAAATGGAAACATTGCAAAAATACCAGTATCAACTCCAGCTCCCTGACAGCTTTTATGATTCCTTGCCCTTAATTTTAATACTGCCACACATTTTGCAGCTGTTTACCTCTGTTTCACTTTCAAATAATCACAATGTACATTTTGCCCGTTTCTTCAAATAAACACTTCTCAGTTTTTTGCCTATTTCCAGTCTGCCCATAATACTGCAAATTGTGGGTTTACAGATTGCTCACACTTTGAAGTGCAGTTTCAGCTTCATCACCATAGATGTTCAGCCTCAAATTATTAATTCATTATATTTCACTATCAACTATGGTCAAAAAACAATCAGTCCAGTTCCATAAGCAATATAAGCTACTCTATGTCTCCTCTACATCTACAGACATGCAAACACACACACATTGCTTATGCCAATGACTTTTACTCTATTTCCTTCTGGAAGCTAATAAGAAAGCTTTTTATAAAAATTATCCCCATTGCCACAACATTCCTTCTGATGCAGGCTATCAAATCTCATAATATCTTGACCACCATTTTTGACCCACAAGATCCTCTATAGTCACAAGGCACTTTGGTACTTGGCTATTTTCTCAAATATACTATACAGTACTGTGGCTGTAAAATGCCTGGTCTTTAGTATTCCATTCTGAAGATATTATCTAAGCTGTATATTAACATTTTGCTAAATAGTTATGTGATACCTAGCTAAATAATTTCTTCACTCTGTTCCACAACTGTTATCTAACCATAATACACAGGACTGCCAACCTACAACCATGAAAATCAATAAAGTAGAAACAGTAGTCAGCCTTATCTTTTTAATACCAGAACTGCATACTCATCCTTATCTTATCACACAAATGCTAGAGAGGGTTTCAAGAAAGTTGGTGTTTTTTTTTTTTTTTTATTTTTCCTGATATATTAATGGTCTCCTTCATGTGAAATACAACAACATACTGTTAAGTAGTTATTGCCTCTGAGGTGGCCTATTTTCAGCTGCAAATTAAGTGAATATAGCTCATGGCTTCTATTAAAGCCTGTTAATAGTTAAAACTTAAGTTTCAACTCATCAGAATGAAAGACACTTGTGAAATCCTGATCACAGTGAAATCAATAGCAATAACTTTGTTAAGTGATGTCAAGTTTTCAACTACTATGACATGTAAAATGTCTTTTATTAAAACTACAATAATTATAAGGCTGTTGATGATACCAAGTCCTAAATTCTTTATTCAGTTGGGTTGAAATATAAGGTAATGACCTAATAAGACTAAGTACTTCAGAATCTAGACTAACAATAAAAATAAAATATAATAACAAATCATGTATTGCATTTACATCTATAATTTCAGATATTAGCCACAGGCTGCTATAAGACTAACGAGAACCACAAGTAGCAGTTTAATGTCCCTGTTTCTTGTTAGAATGGTGAAGAGATAGACAGATAAACAGACATCCACAGACAACTCACCTGATCAATTTTCCAAACAGCAGACATTCGTTAAGTGCATGTCCTCATTACAGTTTGCAGAGTCTGGGAGAAGACCCCTGGAGGGCATTTCAAAAGTCAAACAGGCTTGGTGGAACAGCTGATAGAACTGTACAGAAACCAGCAAGCGATCCGTAACTTGGAATAACTCCAAGACTTCTTCTCCACAGGACAATGGAACTTAGGAACATGGCAATTAATAATTTCTACCTGGAGGGATATTTGGAATGGATGAAAATGAAACACTTTTTTCTCCATTTTTTGGATCATGTTTCTGGTGTTATCTACCAACACAGTAGCTTTTTCTTTAGTTTTGATTTCACTTCTGTCCTACCACAAGCAAACAACACCTCATTCCTTCTTTCAGATATGAGTTATGACCATTCATATTCAGGAGTGTGAAGCTCTAGCTACATTTACCTGAAGCTGGTAAGTCCCACTTCTTCTTAAGGACCTGGCTCTGCAATCCACAGTGGCATTGTCTCTAGCATACATGTTCCTTACTATACTGTGGGCTGAGTAGATATGGTACTGAAGAGTGATCAAAATGCCTTTTTATCTGCACAGATGCTTTTTTCTCTGGACCTTTCAGTTCCCCCTTAAAAGTCACCTCTATGGGAATGCATAAAACCCCTCTGTATTCTAATAATGGCTAAGCAGGTGGTGACTTGTAATTACTGTGATTACTGCTATTGACTAACTACAAATTGTGCACACATTGTGTCTGTGCTAAATATCCTATTCTTATTATCCCTTCCTTTTGAAATCCCATACTCATTTTTTTAATCCTCCTATAATGTTATGTCTTCAAACTATTAAGGTCTGTAGAGCAAGGGAGTTTTATGCATGGGTCAGCAAGTACAGTACCATTCTGGTACCAAGTAATACCATTTACCACAAGAACAGATTCAGCAGGACCCTTTGTGAAATAATAGGTACTCAACAAAATTCAAGATAGTCCCTTCTGTCACATACGTGCCCCTTTCATACACATAACATGTATATACATATACAAAACATATACATAACATGTGTGTGCACATATCTGCTTGCGTGAGGACAATACACGCACACGCACACGCACACAGACACACTAGTCTCAACAGAGCCAGTTCTTATAAATCCTCTTGCACCAGAAGTGAAAAAAGATGATAGTAATAATCTCATAGTAATAATCTCAGAGAAAGTTAAAACTGTTATCAGTAATAAAACTCTTTTGAAAATCTTTACTGAAAGACTGAGTTCTCAGACTTCAGTCTGGTATTTGCCAATCAAAACACCTGACTATATTCAAATGAGTTTATATCTATTTATTGATAGAGAACTATCCATGCTGCAGGTTGAAATACCTTTATTCCCATTACAGAATCACAGAATCATCTAGGTTGGAAAAGACCTTGAAGATCATTGAGTCCAACCATTAACCTAACACTGACAGTTCCCAACTACACCATATCCCTAAGCACTGTGTCAACCCGACTCTTAAAGTCCCCAGGGATGGGGACTCCACCACTGCCTGGAGCAGCCAATTCCAACGCCTAACAACCCGTTCTGTAAAGAAATACTTCCTAATATCTAGTCTAAACCTTCCCTGACGCAATTTGAGGCCATTACCTCTTGTCTTATCGCTTATTACTTGGTTAAAGAGACTCATCTCCAGTTCTCCTAAACCTCCTTTCAGGTAGTTGTAGAGGGCGATGAGGTCTCCCCTCAGCCTCCTCTTCTCCAAACTAAACAACCCCAGTTCCCTCAGCTGCTCCTCATACGACATGTGCTCCAGACCCTGCACCAGCTCTGTTGCCCTTCTTTGGACACGCTCGAGTAATTCAATGTCCTTTTTGTAGTGAGGGGCCCAAAACTGAACACAGGAATCGAGGTGCAGCCTCACCAGTGCCAAGTACAGGGGCAAGTTCACTTACCTGTCCCTGCTGGCCACGCTATTTCTGATGCAAGCCAGGATACCATTGGCCTTCTTGGCCACCTGGGCACACTGCTGGCTCATGTTCAGCTGGCTGTCAATCAACACCCCCAGGTCCCTCTCTGACTGGCAGCTTTCCAGCCACTCCTCCCCAAGCCTGTAGCGCTGCTGGGGGTTGTTGTGGCCAAAGCTCAGCACCCAGCATTTGGCCTTATTGAAACTCCTACAGCTGGCCTTAGCCCATCGCTCCAGCCTGTCCAGATCTCTCTGCAGAGCCTCCCTACCCTCGAGCAGATCAACACTCCCAGCCAACTTGGTGTCATCTACCAATTTACTGAGGGTGCACTCAATCCCCTCATCTAGATAATCAACAAAGATGTTAAACAGGAGTGGCCCCAAAACCGAGCCCTGGGGGACACCACTCGTGACCAGCCGCCAACCGGATTTAACTCTGTTCACCACAACTCTTTGGGTCCGGCCATCCAGACAGTTTTTTACCCAGCAAAGCGTGTGCCCATCCAAGCCATGAGCAGCCAGTTTCGCCAGGAGAATGCTGTGGGAAACGGTGTCAAAGGCCTTACTAAAGTCAAGGTAGACAACATCTACAGACTTTCCCTCATCCAATAAATGGGTTGCCCTGTTGTGGAAGGAGATTGGGTTTGTCAAGCAGGACCTGTCTTTCATAAACCCATGTTCACTGGGACTGATTATCTGCTTGTCCCGCATGTGTTGTGTGATGGTACTCCGGATGAGCTGCTCCATCAGCTTCCCGGGCACCGACGTCAAACTGACAGTACAACTTGTCTTGTTATTAAAGACTGAGGCAAAGAAGGCATTAACCACCTCAGCCTTTTCCTCATCACTTGTTACCATGTTTCCTCCTGCATCTAGCAGGGGATGGAGGGCCTCCCTGGTCTTTCTTTTACTGTTGACGCATTATAGAAACATTTCTTGTTATCCCTGATTTCTGAAGCCAGATTAATTTCTAGCTGGGCTTTAGACCTCCTGATTTCCGCCCTGCATAGCCTCACAGTATCTTTGTAATCATTGTGAGCCGCTAGCCCCTTCTTCCAAAAGTGGTAAACTTTCCTTTTCTCCCTGAGTTGCAGTCAAAGCTCCCTGTTCAGCCAGGGTGGTCTTCTCTGTCACCGGCTTCTCTTACTGCACCTGGGGACAGCCTTCTCCTGAGCCATTAAGACTTCCTTCTTAAAGAGTGCCCAGCCTTCCTGGACCCTTGTACCCTTCGGAACCATGTCCCAAGGGATCCTGTCAAGCAGGTGCCTAAACAAGACAAAATCAGCCGTTTTGAAGTCCAGGATGTCAGTTCTGCTGCCCCCTCTCCTGGCCTCTCTAAGAACAGAGAACTGTATTATTTCATGATTGCTGTGCCTAAGTCAGCCTCCCACGTCCACATCATCCACCAGTCCTTCTCTGTTCACAAAGAGGAGATCCAGCAGGGCACCTCCTCTGGTCAGTTCACTCACCAGCTGTGTCAGGAAGTTGTCTCCCACACATTCCAGGAATCTCCGGGACTGGTCCCGCTCTGCTGTGTTGTATTTCCAGCAGATGTCTGGGAAGTTGAAGTCTCCCACAAGAACAAGGGCAAGCGATCGTGAGATTTCTCCTAAGTGCCTACAGAATATTTCATCCACCCTCTCTGTCCTGGTTGGGTGGCCTATAGTAGACTCCTACTATACTCCTATAACATCTGCCCTGTTGTGCTTCCCCCAGATTCTAACACAAAGACACTCCACCCTGTCTTCACTATACTTGTGCTCAAAGCAATCATAACAGTCCCTAACATACAGCACCACCCCACTACCTCTCCTTCCTTGTCCATCCCTCCTAAAGAGCTTGTAACCATCAATTGGCACACTCCAGTCATAGGAGACATCCCACCAATGTTTCTGTAATAGCCACCACATCATAGTTTTCCTGTTGCATCATGGCTTCAACATCCTCCTGTTTGTTACCCATGCTGTGTGCATTGGTATACATGCACTTCAGATGGGTTGATGTCTTCAGCACTTTTTTGCATTTAGAGGTCCTAAGTCCAGCCTGACCTTTCACAGATGTTACCACAGTTACTGATTCATCAATATTCCTTGCATCTTTGTTGTGCTGCGTGTCTCCATGTCTTGCCTCCACTGAGATGGCAGTTTGAGGGTCATCACTGGCACAACAGCCCACAAACTCTGGTAATCTACACTGGGGCTTATATCTGGGAGTTCCAGTTTTGTCCCCTTCCCCCTTCAATCTAGTTTAAAGCTCTCTCAGTGAGCCCAGCTAACTCCTGCCCCAAGATCCTTTTCCCCCTCTGGGACAGGTGCATCCCATCTGATGCCAAAAGGTCTGGCATCCTGTATACTAGCCCATGATTGAAAAGTCCAATGCCCTACTGGTAACAGCAGTCTCGGAGCCACAAGTTCATCTGTTGACTTCTCCTGTAATCTTCTTCGCCCATCCCTGCAATTGAAGGGATGGAGGAGAATACTATTTGTGCTCTCGACCCCTTAACCAGTTTCCCCAAGGCCCTGAAATCTCTCTTCATTGATTTTGGTATTCTCCTGGTAATTTCTTCACTATCCAGCTGAAAAACCAAGATAGGGTAGTAGTCCTTACGTCTCACTAGATTGGGGAGTTTTACTGTGAGGTCCTTTACCCAGGCCCCAGGGAGGGAGCAGACTTCCCTATGAAGCGAGTCCGGTCTGCATATTGGGCCTTCGACACTCCTCAGAATGGAGTCACCCACTATAATGACCCTTCTGGGGTTCTTTTTAGAATGGCCTCAAGTTGCACCAGGGAAGGTTTAGACTAGATATTAGGAAGCATTTCTTTACAGAATGGGTTGTTAGGTATTGGAGTGGGCTGCCCAGGGAGGTGGTGGAGACCCCATCCCTGGAGGTGCTTAACAGTCAGGTTGGCATAACACTTAAGGATATGGTGTAGTTGGGAACTGTCAGTGTTAGGTCAATGGTTGGACTAGATGATCCTCAAGGTCCTTTCCAACCTAAATGATTCTGTGCTTCTATGAATTGGTTTTAATACATGTTCTAGAGCGACCTGGCCTTGGTGGACCTTCATCTTCCTCCTTGTTTGACTCATTTTCTTCATCCTTCTCTACTTCATTCACAAGTTCCAGGACTCCGTATCTATTGTGAAGGGGCATCATGGAAGGTGAGGAAGGTCAGGAGAGGATTTTCCTGCCTTTCTGAGCAGGGACCTGTTTCCAGTCTCCCCCCTCTCTTAGGTCCCCTCCTTCTGCCTGGTAGCAAGAGGGTGAGGGATCACCTGCCTCTTTTGGGGACTCCATTTGATCCTTTTGCTTCAGGGGTGCTAAGGTGCTACTCAGCGCATCAATTTCCCTTTCACACTCCCTAAAGATTCTTAATCTTTCAACCTCTGCTTTGAGTTCTGCCACCAGGCTGAGCATGTCATCTAGCTGATAACCCCATTGTCAAGGAGTTACATATATGTATGTTTCCAGTACAATCAATAGGAATAAGGAGCTCAAGATTTGGCTCAAATAACAATAATATTTTTTTTCATTTCTATTTTCTCACTTCTCCACCCTGTGACATTCCATCTTGCATTTCTGTCCAGTAGCAGTAAAGAATAGCATGAGGCAACTAATTAGTCATGACTTAATGTAAACGGCATTAAAAAAAATAAAGCAGAATGAAACATACCAGAAATAATTCCATCCCTTAAGCTATAGCTATTGTTTAATGTACCATATGGCTAACAGAACTGGAGTAAAATGCTAATTTTCCCTCTGTTTTAGTTTTGGAGAATAACAGAAACTCCAATAACCTGTATTCAGAGAACATATAACCAAAATCTTTGGTGGTGTATCTCTGCTTGTATGAGTCAAAATTAAGTCAGAGCTGCAAGTGATATGGGAAGACGGGTGAAGGAGGAAAATATAGTAGTTTTCAAATCTTCAGATATTCCTTTTCAGCAGTTATGATCATTATATGATAAATGTTATCTGTCTGTCTAGATTGTGTATTCATGTTTTTGTTTAGGTTTTTTTTATTTGTTTGTTTTTTTTAAGAAAGAGAGTGATAGATAAGATGTGGTAATTCTGTTCTGAAGTGCACTATAAAGACATTTCTTTGGTTCTATTGCCCTCCTGTTCTTCCAGATTTCACTTCAGGTTTTTCAATTAAAGAAGTACATTGATTGTGAGTTAAATTTACTTTAAGGTGATGCCTTTTATCTGATTTTATGATAAGTATTGATTTTTATTTAGCATCTACTGTGTGGTTTCAATAAAACTAATAATGAATGTTGTTGATGCATGTTATTTACCATTTATAGCTAGAGTTTTATAGCTTGGGGACTTTCTTGAAGGCATGTGCTTTGTTAATAAAAATCCTGCCTTGTGCACCCAGTTCAGTTTTCAGGTATGGAAATGTTCCTGTTATTGCCAGAGTAACTTTAAGATTACATCTCTACACTGGAGGGTGCAGGTACTTTAAAATAGAATGTGTTTGTTTATCTACTGTTTGACTTTTACAAGTGGCACATTAATCCTCTGCATTTTTTTAGCTTGTTTTTACTTTAGCATATGATTGATTGGACAGTTATATGCACCCTATTGAGCAGGTAGATCATGTGGATATGTGTAACTCCCTTCAGGAGTGTTCTCACTTTGAAAGCCTCACTTCACCACACCTATATTGTTGTGCCATAAGGCCAAGCATGAAGGGACTTGCACATATCCACATGGTTTACCTGCTCAATACCTTTCAGTCTGAATTTGTGGCCATCCAGTTGCTAGGTGGAAAATCTGAGATAACCAATACCTTCTGTAATTTTCTCCCAAATGCACACAGCTGATCTGGAAAACTTCCACTCTGTTTTCCCTTCTGATGGCATGTCATGACTGACACCAAGCACAGTAAAGGACCAGGGATCTTTCCTGGAAGGTCCTAATATTATATGCCTCAAGGACAGAGAGGTAATCTTTTTAAACCAGGATGCTCACAAAGGACATGTAAGGAATAACATCTCAAGAGGTTCTTTTTTTTTTTTTTTTTTTTTCTGGATTCTCTCAAACTCTACAGATGAGATGCCATGATGGTATGATTTGGCAGAATAGGATTTCTATAAGATTTCCATGATCTATTCTATCCTACGGAAATCATGTTTCGACAACACATGTTGTATCACTGCTCTCAAGTTTCTTCATCCAGGACACCCATATAAGTTCATGTGTGTCTAAATTCTGCTTTCAGCATTTTAGTATGAATCACAAACAATTTTGCTGAAATATCAGTCAATTACAATTATTGCATATTGTAAACCCAAGAACTGTTCCTAAACTAAATTTTGAAAAAAACCTTAAGCCTATTTGATATGTTGTGAGAAAATATCATATAAGAGTTGCTGGTTCAGTGTTCACATCAATATTAATAAATTATTATTTGTTAATGATTTATTTCAGCCATGATTAGGTACAGAAAGTACTATTTCTCTCTCTTGGTATAAGAATGAAATTTCTTATACTAGATGCCACAGAATGTCAGCATCTGAACCTAAGAATTTCCAGGTAAAAACTATTAATGAAAATATACTGACAATTTCAGATTTTGCATAAACTGCCATTTTTAAGTTACATCCTTCAAACAAGATGACTCAAGAATAAGAATAAAAGTAAGTTTTTGAAAATTCATTATATGTTACTTCAGAATATTTGGTCAATATGATTTATTGATAAAATTATCCCATTAATTTATGGCTAAATGTATGAATCTTTAAGCTTTGTAAAATTATATTGCTAACAAAGTAGACATTGCATTAGAAAAATTAAAATTAAAATAAAACTCTATTGGTTGATATAACTGAATTTATTTGAAAGACAAAGCTCAGTTTAACATATCCAAACTATATTTAAATAAAATAAATGACAAAAAGAAAATATATAGCTTCTTTTTTCCTTTTTTTTTTCCTTTTAAGATGATTGACCTAATGGTCACTCTTTTCATTATTTTTTCAGCTTAGAGGACTGTTCTTTATTTTGAAGTCTTTCCCTGTTTAGAATCCAGAGTTCTAGAGGTCACTTATGATGAAAGAATCTTTGAACATCCATTATCTGCAGGCACTGAAAGATTAGAGCTGTCATTTCCAGAAGTACATATTGACAGAACACTGCTATTTTTTAGTCTAATTTTGGTTTGAGAAACTGTTTTATACAACACTGTCCATCAAGTCAGTATAGAAGGCCTAAATATGAAATATAATTTGAAAGCACTGAGTGTCAGTCTTATGTCACCTACAAATTACGGTATATTGAAAGCATTCCGAATGACATATATTCATATTTTATCAACAAGATCCTTTTACAGCAATATGTATCTGATGAACAGTTTTTACCTTTATTTTCTAAGAAAACAAGTTTCATGTAATGACCTGTCTTTGTATGTTTATGTCTGTCTGTCTGTCTGTCCTTCTGTGTGTCACCTATGAAATATGCTTTTGAGCTCACTAGCAGATCTGTAACCAAGAAAAACAAAAAGGCACAAAGATAATGAAGTGTCCTGAAGTTTTGTGAAAATAGGCAGTGGGGTAAGGAAAATAAATTCAGTGAGTTCCACAGCTTTATATTAAAGAGCTCCCATTTTATAAATGTCCCAATCACTGGATAGAGCATCAGTCAATGCTTGTGCAGTTAACTGCAGGACACAAATATGAAAAAAATAATACAGATTTCATTAATTCCATGCCCACAGAATAGTTTTTTTATAACATTTGTGAATGCTGTTCTATGAGGAATAGTGCATTTTCACTACTGTTGTGACTGTAGTCTGTTAAATGTCTTAATTTCTCAACAAAAGAAATATGAAGAAAAAGTGCACATATGTGAGAATTATGTGTACAGACATACAGTTGCATGCATGCACATGTAAATGCAAAAGTTGGAGCTGTACTCTTTTTTTGGCTTCCAATTTGGATTCCAACATTTCTGTATTACTTTAATGTTGCCTGTAAGTCTTGCAGTTCTATAATTTCTATTTTTTCTATTGTAACATTCATGGAAACAAATAATTCCAGAAAAAAAAGAAACTTCCCCAAATACTGATGTGCACAATTTCTTTTTTTTCCCTTCTTTTTCCCTTTTACTTATTTTTTCTCCCATTACAAGGTAATGATCTGATTGTGTGATGTGTATTCCTTTTGTCCTTTGTGAGCACACAGACTAAATGTGAAACCACCTGAAACAGAATAACCAATGCAATAGTCTTATGTCAGATGAAAAAAAAAGAAAAAAGAAAAAAAAAAAGAAAAGAAAGGTTTGAATTAATGAAATTAATTATTTATAACTATTTCAATAGAATCTTCACTTGGCCTTGAAGTGCAGTTCAGCATAATAAAAGAGGCATGATGTCTCAAGGGAATTTAATCTGATTCTTCTTCAACACTGAAACTATTCTGGAAATTTTTAACTGAGGTAGTAGAAGTTGCATTTCAGATCAAACCAGGGAAATCACTAAATCTTTTTTTCTCTAATAAAGGAACAATCCAGAAGGATGATTTCCAAGACATTCTATCCCTATATAAATAGATACAGGAACATGTATATATACACACATACATACACAGAAAGTTAAAATATAGTCAGGCCAGTAACTGAATGACTATTTAATATTATTAGTAAATTATCATTATTTTAGGTCAAATCTTACAAAATACTCCATAAGCATTGCTCTCAAGTGAGGTGGTTGTAATTTAACAGTTCCACAAATGCAGTCACTATGCTAAATGAGCTTTTTCTGAAAAACTAGCCATTTCTTTAAATCCTTCAGTGGAGCTGAGAATTTTTGAGAATCTGACACTATTATTCAGAAACATATTTTTAAAGATATTTAGTACAAGGATCTCCAAAAGTATTTAGGGCTCAACAGTTTTTTCAGTGCCAGATATGTTACGTCAGGTTCAGATAAAGATGATAGGAACTTTTAAATACCTACAAAGAGTTTGGTGACTGAGCTTTACAATAATCAATAAAAACCTGGTCAAAAAGGCTTGGTTCAGTTGCCACACAAAAATGTCTAATGCTGTTTGAGATGCCATGGGGTATAGCCATCCACACCAGAAGAGGGATATAATTAGATATCTCAGTCACAGAATCACAGAATCACAGAATTATCTAGCTTGGAATAGACCTTGAGATCATCCAGTCCAACCATCAACCCAACATTAACAATTCCCAACTATACCATATACCTCAGTGATAAGTCGACCCTACTCTTAAACACCTCCAGGGATGGGGACTCCACCACCTCCCTGGGCAGCCCATTCCAACGCCTAACAACCCATTCTGTAAAGAAATACTTCCTAACATCCAGTCTAAACCTTCCCTGGTGCAATTTGAGGCCATTACCTCTTGTCCTATCGCTTATTACTTGGTTAAAGAGACTCATCCCCAGCTCTCTGCAACCTCCTTTCAGGTAGTTGTAGAGGGCGATGAGGTCTCCCCTCAGCCTCCCCTTCTCCAGATTAAACAACCCCAGTTCCCTCAGCTGCTCCTCATACGACATGTGCTCCAGACCGTGCACCAGCTCTGTTGCCCTTCTCTGGACATGCTTGAGTAATTCAATGTCCTTTTTGTAGTGAGGGGCCCAAAACTGAACACAGGAATCGAGGTGCAGCCTCACCAGTGCCAAGTACAGGGGTAAGATCATTTCCCTGTCCCTGCTGGCCATGCTACTTCTGATACAGGCCAGGATGCCATTGCCTTTCTTGGCCACCTGGACACACTGCTGGCTCATGTTCAGCTGGCTGTCAATCAACACCTCCAGGTCCCTCTCTGACTGGCAGCTTTCCAGCCACTCCTCCCCAAGCCTGTAGCGCTGCTGGGGGTTGTTGTGGCCAAAGCTCAGCACCCAGCATTTGGCCTTATTGAAACTCCTACAGCTGGCCTTAGCCCATCGCTCCAGCCTGTCCAGATCTCTCTGCAGAGCCTCCCTACCCTCGAGCAGATCAACACTCCCAGCCAACTTGGTGTCATCTACCAATTTACTGAGGGTGCACTCAATCCCCTCATCTAGATAATCAACAAAGATGTTAAACAGGAGTGGCCCCAAAACCGAGCCCTGGGGGACACCACTCGTGACCAGCCGCCAACCGGATTTAACTCTGTTCACCACAACTCTTTGGGTCCGGCCATCCAGCCGGTTTTTTACCCAGCAAAGTGTGTGCCCATCCAAGCCATGAGCAGTCAGTTTCGCCAGAAGAATGCTGTGGGAAACGGTGTCAAAAGCCTCATTAGTGTCAAGGTAGACAATATCCACAGCCTTTCCCTCATCCAATAAATGGGTTGCCCTGTTGTAGAAGGAGACTGGGTTTGTCAAGCAGGACCTGTCTTTCATAAACCCATGCTGACTGGGCCTGATCATCTGGTTGTCCCACATGTGTTGTGTGATGGTACTCAGGATGAGCTGCTCCATCAGCTTCCCGGGCACCGACGTCAAGCTGACAGGCCTGTAATTTCCCAGATCATCCTTCCAAGCCTTCTTATAGATGGGTGTCACATTGGCCAGTTTCCATTCTGTCAGGACCTCCCCAGTCAGCCAGGACTGCTGGTAAATGATGGAAAGTGGTTTGGCAAGCACCCCAGCCAGCTCCTTCAGCACCCTCGGATGTATCCCATCTGGTCCCATAAACTTGTGTATATCTATGTGATGCAGTAGGTCACTGACTGTCTCCTCCTGGTTTGCTGGGGGGTCATTCTCCCATTCTCTGTCTTCTGGCTGAGGAGGGTGGATTCCCTCAATACAACTAGTCTTGTTATTAAAGACTGAGGCAAAGAAGGCATTAACCACCTCAGCTTTTTCCTCATCACTTGTTACCATGTTTCCTTCTGCGTCTAGCAGGGGATGGAGGGCCTCCCTGGTCTTTCTTTTGCTGCTCACATACTTATAGAAACATTTCTTGTTGTCCTTGATTGCTGAAGCCAGAGTTATTTCTAGCTGGGCTTTAGACCTCCTGATTTCTGTCCTGCATAGCCTCACAGTATCTTTGTAATCACTGTGAGTGGCTATCCCCTTCTTCCAAAAGTGGTAAACTTTCCTTTTCTCCCTGAGTTGCAGTCAAAGCTCCCTGTTTAGCCAGGGTGGTCTTCTCTGTCACTGGCTTCTCTTACAGCACCTGGGGACAGCCTGCTCCTGAGCCATTAAGACTTCCTTCTTAAAGAGTGCCCAGCCTTCCTGGACCCCTGTACCCTCAGGACTGTCTCCCAAGGGATCCTGTCAAGCAGGTGCCCAAACAAGAGAAAGTCAGCCCTTTTGAAGTCCAGGATGGCAGTTCTGCTGCCCCCTCTCTTGGCCTTTCTAAGAACAGAGAACTCTATTATTTCATGATCGCTGTGCCCTATTCGACCTTCAACCGCCATTCATCCACCAGTCCTTCTCTGTTCACAAAGAGGAGGTCCAGCAGGGCAGAAAGACACTCCACCCTGTCTTCACTATAATTGTGCTCAAAGCAATCATAACAGTCCCTAACATACAGCACCACCCCACCACCTCTCCTTCCTTGTCTATCCCTCCTAAAGAGCTTGTAACCATCAACTGGCACACTCTGTCATGGGAGACATCCCACCATGTTTCTGTAATAGCCACCACATCATAGTTTTCCTGTTGCATCATGGCTTCAACATCCTCCTGTTTGTTACCCAAGCTGTGTGCATTGGTATACATGCGCTTTAGATGGGCTGATGTTTTGCCCCCTCCCACTTCATATCTTGTTTAAAGCTTTCTCAATGAGCCCAGCTAACTCCTGCCCCAATATCCTTTTCCCCTCTGGAACAGGTGCTTCCTATCCAATGCCAAAAGATCTGGCGTCCTGTATACCAACCCATGACTGAAAAATCCGAAGCTCTGCCAGTAACACCAGTCTTGGAGCCACAAGTTCATCTGTTGAGTTCTCCAGTATCCTTCTTCATCCATGCCACATGATCATCATCATCAGTCACATGAAGAAATAAGATTTTGATACTTATATTTGGGTTCCCACAGTCTGGAACAGAATCTCACCCCTCACAGCTTGATAGAATTCACTGCACTATTAGGTTTTCAGCACAGTACCCTCAAATAAATTGTACTGATCTCTATCAACTATGTCAGCTTTGTCAAGAGCTAACACCATATGAATTACCTCACACTAGTTGACTAATGTGCTGGGATTCATTGCTCTGTTTCAGATATTAAAATTGTAGACATCTGCATGTGAGCTAGTCACAATAGTACTTTAAGGTACCATTCATCTTATCAATAGAAGCGCTGTATTAAGGCCTGTTTCTTAGAAGTTCTTATTTTTATCATTGGACTATATTGATAGGGTGGTCAACTCATCTGTAAACATCGAATATATGTCTGATGGATCCTACAGTTTTTTACTCTTTAGTTACTCAGTTGTAATCTTTTTATGTTCAGAAAGGTAGGTGCCTATGTCAACTGTGGGTTCAGTTCACCAAACATGTTTTAACAGGAATTAAAGCCCTAGTTTGAAATTACTGGGAGTCAGTGGACTATGCCTTTAAGAGTTGATTACTAATATCTCTGTTATCCTTAGAACCTGGAAGACAAGCACAAAATAACGAATCATTGGCTAGGTCTCCCTTGGTTGACCAGAGGCAGAATTGATGATATCTGCAACTGCTAAATACAAGAGAACTGGGGACCTATCTATCTCTTCTCCTCATTCCAGGTGTCACAAAATGACTTAAGAAGTTATATTGCTTAGGGACATGCCTCTTCAGAACTGACAAGAGAAAACTAGGGAGGAAACTCAAGCCCTTGACACTTCACCATATCCACTGCTTTTTATTATTTCGTTTCATGGCAGTGTGAATTTCTGTAGCATTCTCTTTCTCTTTAAAGGCCTAGCCATTTGCTAGACAAGTGTGGATATAAACTAGTTGATAACTACTTGGCCTCAAGGAAGGAGGCTGGTCTTTGACTCTCTTTTATTAAGCAGTGTAACAAAGAGCCATTTATGTCTTTAATCCATTGATTTTTAATACAGACTAGGACATTAGTAAGACAGAGGCTCCTACAAATCTTGTCTATGAACTAAATGTCTCCAGGGAAAAAGACTGAAAACAATCTTCTACTTTTTTAACAGTTACAGAAGGTTATGCTTACAAAATGTTCATGTAATTGCACAAAACATGAGATTCTAATTTTTCTTTCTCTTTCACTGGTGACTTTACTTGAAAAGTTTGGTAGCTTCCAGGGAAATTTTCTCAACAAGTTTCATCAGCTTATTTGTGAGGAGAATCAAAAGGCTGAGCAGCATAATTTTTGAATATAAATTACAAGGAACAATCTATCAGTTTTTCAGATCTTCTGCTTAAAATTTGAAATTCAGTACTTAGACCCTAATTCAGCAGATGTATTTCAAAGTTGTTTCCTTATCATTGTGAGTTGTTAACTAGCAATTGAGTTATGACAGTTCAAAGTCACTTCTTTAAATTTAATCAAATCTTTCTGATTTTTTTTTTTTTTTCTTATACCATAGTTATGGTCATGTTAGTGATCTATATTCTCCACATCAATGACTTCATGGTCATTAAACTTCTTTAATTTATTAATACAACTATAAAAGATATTGTCTCACTACTTGCAAAATACAGTGGGCTCATTTTTCTGCCATTTCTCAGACCTTCCTTTTGTTATATTTGTTTTCTGCTTTTGCTCAAAGCTCCTCCTCCATCTGTTCCTACCAAAAATATGTAATTTTAAGTATGAAACACCACATATTTTATTAGCTGATATTATATGACAAGTGCTTAGTTTGGCACATGCTTTAAAACATGAAAAAATAATTTTGTAGAAAAAGACTGAGTACTTAAGTAGTAGAAGTAGTAGCTACTGTATTATCTACTGAAATTATTCAGTAGCAAATAAAACAAGAGCACATTCTTTGTTGTCTCGGATTCTGAAAAGCTTCCTGTCTAAGCACAGAGAGAAGAAAGTATGACTTAGGAGAAATAATGAATGTGACAATGGCAAAAATACAGGGTTTGTTTCTTTGTTTTCCTAGTATGGGATACATGGAGAAAATAAAAATAAAAAACTGGAAGGAAGAAGAAAATAGGGACTATGTGGAAAAGAAGAAAGATCATGTAAAAAAAATTCTCTGAAGAGACTGAGAGAAGGCTGAAACAAAAATACCAAGTCAGTACAGCACTAGGAGGCTGTGCCTACACAAAACAGTGGCCTCTCACTGTTGGCTTTTCATGAAACATTAGGACTGACTCAGGGGGTACTGCTAAATTTTTTGGCTTAGATTCTACTTGGTGATGTACCAAACTAACAAGTAAAGAGTTCCAGTCACTCTGTGTCTTCCACAGGTTACTGACATGTAGCAGAAGGAAAGTCCAGAATTGTTCCCCCTTAAGAGGATCCTCACACTAACCAATTGCAAAGGTAGATGCAGGAATTACAGGAAACTTGGCCACAAATGATGTTCGGAAAAGAACTGTGAACATAAGGGAAGTGGGAAGTTCCTCAGAATTTATGAGGTTAGAGATACTCATTTATGTAGCTACAGTGTTGGGCAAGGGGAGCACATCTCAAGGTGCTTCATTTCTTTCTAATTTTTGAAGTAAAACCTCCCTGTTGTGCAAATAGCTTCTGTCCTATTCTACCTATGGCCTGAGTATTCTGTTCTCCAGGGCCCACATTTTCAAAATTATTTGAGAGCTAAAGTCTGAGTTCATCAAGATTTTGTTATTTTAAAATCTTTGTAAACTCAGTTCTAGATGGCCATCTCATGCTCATTGCATAAAGACACTCACAAATTATTTGTTTTAGTACTTACCCATTACCTGATCCAGGTTGAAACATTCACATTTGAGTTTATGTAAAATGTCACTAGAGCAAGTAGCATTACTGTCATGTCCCAATTTCTCGGGATGAAGACTCAGATTCCCCAATTCCCAGGTCACGATTAAGGTGAAACAATACCTAGGATTCTTCACTTCACAAAACTCAATTTTTATTTTCTCACAACAGATATAGGCATGAAACTTTTTCAGTAAGACTTGCAACCTCTGCACCAAGCGGTAAACCTCATAACGTACACCAACAAACCACAAACCTTCACAACATACACCGACCAGCAGTAGATCTTATAACATGTTCAGCCAGCTGAACATGAGCCAGCAGTGTGCCCAGGTGGCCAAGAAGACCAATGGCATCCTGGCCTGTATCAGAAATAGCGTGGCCAGCAGGGACAGGGAAGGGATCTTACCCCTGTACTTGGCACTGGTGAGGCCGCACCTTGATTCCTGTGTTCAGTTTTGGGCCCCTCACTACAAAAAGGACATTGAATTACTCGAGCGTGTCCAGAGAAGGGCAACGAAGCTGGTGCAGGGTCTGGAGCACATGTCGTACGAGGAGCGGCTGAGGGAACTGGGGTTGTTTAGTTTGGAGAAGAGGAGGCTGAGGGGAGACCTCATCGCCCTCTACAACTACCTGAAAGGAGGTTGCAGAGAACTGGGGATGAGTCTCTTTAACCAAGTAATAAGCGATAGGACAAGAGGTAATGGCCTCAAATTGCACCAGGGAAGGTTTAGACTGGATGTTAGGAAGTATTTCTTTACAGAATGGGTTGTTAGGCGTTGGAATGGGCTGCCCAGGGAGGTGGTGGAGTCCCCATCCCTGGAGGTGTTTAAGAGTAGGGTCGACATAGTGCTGAGGGATATGGTGTAGTTGGAAACTGCCAATGCTAGGCTAAAGGTTGGACTAGATGATCTTCATGGTCCTTTCCAACCTAGATGATTCTGTGATTCTGGGAACATGCCCCAACAAACCTTAAACATGCCCCAACAAGACTTGCCTTATACACAGGGGTACAGGGATAGAGAATGGTAGAGAAAAAGAGAGAAAAAGAAAAAAAGAGCAAGAGAGAAAGGCAAAAAAGAAGTATTTCACCAATCCTTGTTCCAGCATTGTTTCAGCCAGCCTAGGGGTCCAGTTCTGGAGGGTGCAGCCACATGGGGCTTGTCTTTTTATAATTCCTTGCCCCACCTCCAGGTGGGAACCTGGACTTATTAGGCTAATTAGGCATCATGCACAGTCTATGCTTCTAGAATTCTCCTTACTTTGGTGCATGCATAGTTTATTCACTCACAATAGATATTGGCATGAGACTTAGTAAGCTGTTCAGCCTCTGCAACAAGCGGTAAACCTTATCACGTACACCAACAAACTGCAAACCTTATAACACACACGGACTAGCAGCAGACATGCCCCAACAAGCTCTTGCCTTATACTCAGGGATACAGAATGAGAGGAATGACAGAATGAGGTTGGTGGGCTTGAGGGTCGTTGGGGCATTACTCCCCCCTCTCTGCAGGTATGACCATTGTCTGACCTTTCTTCTTGACACATGAAAACAGCTTCTTCATTGGCTTTTTGGGGAAGTTCAGCTTCAGAAGATAGGGAAGTTCAGCTTCAGAAAAGTGTGGTCCCACAATCATGGGACCCCCTCCTTTCCCCGTGTCTTCCTGCCATTACCTGCACAGCCCCAGCTTTTCCATAGAAACTGTCTTCTTTACCAATGTTCTTTATCAGATGTTTGAGACATTAATTATGGTTTCATAGGACTGTCACAATTACTTTCCTTTTGTAGTATCCAAAACACTCATTTAGGTGAAGAAAGATAAGGTAGAATTCCTTCCTATATTTATGTGGTTTTTAAAATGGTTTTTTTCTATAAAGTCCATAAAGAAAATATTCTTAATATTGAGCTGTAGAACATTTGTAATTTTTTCCTCCATAACATTTGTGTGTTCAAAGGAGAACAGCTTTAACTAGAGAAAGAATAAGTTCATATTCCTCTCTAAATATTATATCTATTAGGATTTGCTTTTGGAGATATGGCTTAACTATCTTCAAACAAAGGAAGAACTGCAATATGAATATCCAATATAATTGCTGAAACCTCTATCTACTAGGCTATGAGAGCAGAGGGAGGTACTACTTCCTCTTTCTCTTTCTGTCACTGTTTAGAAGAGAAACTGTTTTAAGTGCCTAATCCCAGGGTGATATTCAAGACTATGAACTCAGTAGAACCCCTAACAGCTTTACAGAGTCTTAGGCTAAACTCATTTTTATCAGCACTCCACATTTCTTATATTAGGTGGCTTGTACTTCTTCATGTTATATTCTGTATGTCTCGTTCTAAGGTACTCAAATTTTGTAGACAGCGTGAGTTTGCTGTAAAGAACTCAGCAGAAGAAAGGTTTTGAAAGTTTGGCTCATTGTTCAAATAACAAATCCACTTAGCCTCTAATTCTCAGAAATTGGGGGTGCAGAAGGCACAGTTAAAAGCACTTATTGATAATATGACTAATATAATAATTCATAAAGGTTTCTTCATACATGCAATGAAATATCACATGTTTCAACCTCACTTAATTAATATGTACTGCAAATTAATTTTCATGAGCTTTCTTTTCCATTCATCACTGATTTAGCAATGTGCAAGTGTGTGGTGCCTCTGCATAATTACAGGTGTCTGTTTCATTTTTACTAGACAAGGTATAATTAATATGTAAATTCTTTCTTTTTTCTGTGGGAGAGAAGCATGTTGGTATTATAAAGAGCAATGTGTGAACTATGGGACAGTGACAGGATAAATATAAGGAGAGTTCATTTGTGTATGTGCGGAGGGAAGTAAATTACAAGCTTCTCTGTCCCTTACTACTAACAAAATTGTGCAAAGTTATGCATCAGGAGGCAGATTCAGAAACAGCAGAAATTGAGGTCTACAGGGAAACAGGAGATGGGAAAAAAAGACACAAATGTTTGCCCTGTAGACAAGCATAATAGCAAAATTATACAGGAGAGAGGGGGGAAAAAATCTAAGGAAAAATATCAGATGGGAAACAAGGAAACAACAATGGAATTTGTTCTGAACTTCACTTATATAAATGTACATCAGGAGTAAAAACTGTAACTATTTTGACTGTAAAAGAGAGTAAATGGGAGTTGAGTCTGAACAGTTGTGTGAGAATTTCTCATGTCCATGACTGTGAGATACTGTCAGCACCAATTTTGCCTTTTCTGAAATTTTTTCTACTCATTCACAACTTCAGTGAAGGTTCTTTAGATAATCTATAAACAGATTAGGATCGTCAGTATTGGGACTGGCGTTGTTTAATATCTTTGCTTTGTTTAATATCATGGGCAGCAGGATTGAGTGCACCCTCAGCAAGTTTGCCAACAACACCAAGGTGTGTGCTGCAGTCAACACACTGGAGGGAAGGGATGTGCCATCCAGAGGGACCTTGACAGACCTGAGAAGTGGGCCTGTGCAAACCTCATGAAGTTCAACAAGGCCAAGTGCAAGGTCCTGCACATGGGTCAAGACAATCCCATGCACAAATACATGTGGGGCAATGAATGGATTGAGAGCAGCCCTGAGGAGAAGGACTTGGGCATGTTGGTTGACAAGAAGCTCGACATGAGCTGACAATGTGCATTTGCAGCCCAGAAAGCCAACCGTAACCTGGGCTGCATCAAGAAGAGTGTGACCAGCAAGTAGAGAGAGGTCATTCTCCCTCTCTACTCTGCTCTGGTGAGACCTCACCTGGAGTACTGCGTTCAGCTCTGGGGCCCCAACATAAGAAGGACATGGACCTGTTTGAATGAGTCCAGAGGAGGGCCACAAAGATGATCAGGGGGCTGGAGCACCTCTTCTATGAGGACAGGCTAAGAGAGTTGGGGTTGTTCAGCCTGGAGAAGAGAAGGTTCCAGGGAGACCTTACAGAGGCCTTCCAGTGCTTAAAGGGCACCTACAGGAAAGATGGAGAGGGACTCATTATCAGGGATTGTAGTGATGAGGTGAGGGGTAATAGTTTTAAACTGAAAGAGGGTAGATCTAGATTAGATATAATTCTTTACTATGAGGGTCTGGAACAAGTTGCCCAGAGAGGTTGTGGATGTCCCCTCCCTGTAAGTGTTCAAGGCCAGGTTAGACAGGGCTTTGAGCAACCTGGTCTAGTGGAAGGTGTCCCTGCCCATGGCAGGGGGGTTGGAACTAGATGATCTTTACAGTTCCTTCCAACCCAAATTATTCTATGATTCTATGTTTGCCTGTCATACCAAAAGGGTTTTTTTTACCTTCCTGGTTTATATGGTCATATTCACTCCTTCAAAAATGAACATAATTTGAAACTATTTCATTAATACATGGATATTTCAATTGTTTATTACTGATTGTACCATATTTTCTAGATAATCTGTACATTAAGTTTTTTTAATAACTATGTGGGGTTTTTTTACAAAACTTCCAAATAAATCAACTTTGTTTTTCCTCAGTATCCATTCCATCGTCTAGTATACCAAATTTTCCTTTTCTTGCATTTTAAAGCCAGGAACAGGAACAAAAAGAATTACAGGTCTAACCTAAGATTCCCATTTGTAACACTAGCACTGACCTCAAAAGAAATAAGAAAAACTATAATGTGTACATTTCAACAGATTTGTATTAATTTTACAAAGGCAAGTACTCTCTGACATAGATGCAAGCCAAATAATGCTTGATCACAGTTGTAATGTTTATAGTATTCTGATAGATTCAGACACTACTAGAAGACATTAACTATTACAAAAGTATTAAAGTTTGAGCTACATTCCTGACTCACGAGTTTTGGGGCTTGGGAATATGGGTGATATTGCAAATGAGCATTTGAACTTTGTTTTCTCTGGCAGTTTATTTTGGTTTTATTCTTGCTCTCTTAATGATTTGAACACAAAACTATAGAACCTTGTTGTAAGTATGCCAGCTGAACAAATTTTTGGAAGTATATACTTCTGAGGTTCATACAGCTGTTAGATTTTGAGTCAGATCTGCTACGTGATTGCTGCACACTTCATTCTTCTCTGATATAAGTGCCATTCTCCTGAGATAAGTGAAGTTTCATGCCTCCATTCTGCAAGATACTCCACTTAGTTGGACTCCTGTGCCCACATAAAGCCAAAGGTCTGATGGAAATCTTGGTTAAGAAAATTGCCCTGGAGCTAGGAGGGGGAAATTGAATTGTTCATATGAAAGAATTTGGTTATGAGAGCTTTTCCTCAAGCCACTTGGGCCTGTCAAGGTTAGCTATCAGAGCTATCAAGGTTTTAGGGGTTTTAATGTCATATAAACCCTGTATATGACTGAAGCTTTCAAAACTTTTGCTCAGCCACAATCCTATTTCTACAGATATGAGCGTTTTTCATAAGCAGATAATTTCTTCTAGTTGTGAGGTTTCACTACTGAACACACAGCTCAGAGCGCATCTGGTGAAAAAACAGCTGCTTCACAGGATTACTGTAGAAATTATCCAGAAAAAATATTACTTTATTGCAAATACTGGGAAAAAGTTATTAGTGTTTAAGCTTCACTGTATTGACAGAATCACTCCTGAATATCCTTTTAGGAGAAGATTCTGAGGACATAGCTGGATTAAGATCTCATAGCACCATGAATCCACCAGGAACACTGATGCACTGGGGAAGAGAGAGTATTTTTAAACCTGTGGAAAATCACAATCTGTCGCTAGATCTTCACTAGATCACATTTCTCCTGAGGGAATCAGGTGATTATTATTCAGTTTGACCACTTTTATAAGTAACAAATTCCTGGGGATTCTGGGCATTTAGAAGTGCTCCTGAATACCTTGCTGTACAACAACATGCCTTTCTGATTACACTGGTAAGTAGAAAACACTTCTTTGATGCCTTGGGTTCAACTCTACCTGGATTGTGCAGCTTGTAAGGGTTCACATGCTGTTACTCTCTGAGTACCTGAGATATGTCCTAGGGAGATGTAAAACTGTAAAGGCTGCCACTACTCTGTTTGATTATTTGTCAAACCCTTGGTTAAGGAGCCCTTAGTTATTATTGGTTACCCTCCAAAAAAAACCCACTAGAAGAATAGCTTAATTGGGAATATAAAACCAACTGTCATGTCATGACTAATCAAAAGCAGATGAGTAGGTGTGAGTACAGAGAATCAGACAACCATATATGATACTTCCGCCACACATTTTCCTATCCTTCAAGTATTTGCATCATGAGAATTCCTTTACTCAAAACTGTTTTCATGTTTTCAGTAATCCTCAGTGGATTTCTTCTGTATGAACTCGTTCAGTCTCTCGCGAAACATGTGAAAATTTTTAGCATCTTGTAACAGGGAATTTTATGCTTCAACAGCATATTTGTAAAGATTATTGTAACTATTAAACCAGACCAGGATGAAGTAAATAAGTAAATAAGATAAATAAAGGTATTTATACACAAAAAACTGCTGTGATGTTTTGCTACACATCACAGTAACAAAATAAAAGCATAGCTGAGGAAGTGAAGTGAAAACACAGTTAATCTACTAGACTAAGATTAAATAGGAAATTCTTCCTCCATCCAACTGATTGTTTGAAACCTTTCCTGATGCAAACCTTTCATAAATATCTTTTTTACATACCTTATACCTCAGAGAGGACAACATCCTAAGGGGAAAGTCTCCTCTTCAGAGTCCTTCCAGGTGTCTGCATGTATTCAACATTTTTCTCCAAAGCAACTTAACCTCCTGCTTTTCTTAGAGACAGTACACCCATTCTCCTTAATAAAAATATGTACTGGCTCACTTCCTCACTCTCTTAGAAAGGTGAACGTCTCTTTGTTAGAACAGATGTCATCTCCTTACTTGACTGACCAGTTAACCTCAATTATAAAACTCTTCTCCTTTGTGTCATGCCATCATATGTTTGTTCCATTATGACTTCAATTCTGGCTCTTATTTCTCATTCTCAAACATAAAATCACACATTCTATTGCTGACCTTAATCTAACATAAGACACAAGTATTTATAATGACTGTATCTTTCTTCAAGCTTGCTGTAACAAATTTAAAATGCATTTTGAGGGGATTTTAAAGCCTAGAATTACAGACTGTTTACATTCTCTGTTACAACATGATGCTGAAGGACTATAAATTCTGCCAATTAGAAAGAAGTTACAGTACATGTTAAGATCATTCTAGTTTCTAGTTTCACAGCTAAGTCTCCAGCTGCTGTACAGCAACTTGGAGGATCTTAAACTGGTGTGTTATTAAGTCATTCACACTGATAGTGAGAACATAAGTGGCTACTTTTTTAGTCCATGCATCCAAAACCAAATTGATCTGAAATGTAAACCAAAACATTCTATAGTGTAAAAGAACCTCTTTGTGATGTAGTTAGAAAAACATTTCTCTGTTATGATGTAATTCCATTCCACAAGAAAGGACTACATTTTCAAAAATATTTTGCAATTATAATTGAAGGTAGTTTCTCCAAGGTATTTTTTCTTTTTTCCTTTCTTATATATATTTCTATTATCAGCATTGAAATAATAACAGAATTTGTAGAATTCTTTCCCAATGGATCCTTTAATAGGTAGAGAGCTGAACTCCTTTCCAGAATTGTCTCCATATTTAGACTTTTCAATGTTGGATACTACAGTCTTTTTGAGAATCAAGACCTGAATCTTTCATGAAATATCATGCAATATTATTGTTGACAAGCTATTTAGAAAAAATATCTGGCTAGTGGAACTGATGAACACAGTCTTTGAAGTCTAGTATGAATCAGTACAATTTTGATGCTTACTGCAGATAAAATATATTTTGTGGACAACATATTTCTGAATATGAAATTCTCTAATTTCTAGTGTTCAAATGTTAGTCTCCACATCTGAAAAATATTTTTTTTGTCTAAACTGGGGAAAACAATTTCTTTTTTTTCTTGAGGTTTTTTGTTGTTGTTGTTTAAATTTCCCTGCTTTTCTTCTCTTTTCACTACTACTAACCAAAATTGAAAGAAGGAAAAAAAAAAAGAAATGAAAACACAAAATATGAAAATTGCATAAATGAAGGGTTTTTTAATGAGAAACATTCAAAAATCATATTAGTAGAATTTAAGATTATTTAAAAATTTCTAAGTCTTCCATATATTTTTCTCATTAAATAGCTCTATTAAGTGCCTTTCTGTACAGAACTGAAGTAAAAGATATACATGGTTTAAATCAGGTTCTGAAAGCACATTGATCTGTATGGGAATAACAGAACTGTTAGAATACAGTGACACAATTTGTTTTCGGATAGTGACAATACTGATATACAAGGTGTGCAGTCCTTTTATGTATGTAAGCTTGTATGACAAAACACATGCCCCCCTCCAAGGAACGATTCTGAGGAAATAGCCCATCCACAATTCTTCCTGATTTTTTCCATCATCATAAGATTTTCTTTTCCTCTAAGGCCTGATATGTGTTGTAGAGCCAATGAAGTTTAGCTAGAGCAAAATTAGAATAGAATATGAATTAAAGGCTTCCAGAACATGCATACTTTTTTATAAAGCATATCACCTCATCTGTACTCAGAGACAACCCAGCAAAATCTAGAGGTAGCTCAAAAAGAAGATTCTTCCCTTTCATACTAGACACTGGCCAAGTCCTTAAGAAATTTCTTCTGAAATGAAATAGTAATAACTTTCATAAGTAATAAAATCTTAAATAACAATCATGGTCATATGTGATCATGGGTATATACACAGATTTCTGAAGCATTGTAACCTTATCAGTATCTGAAAATCCCCAAAGTGGGGAATTATAAACCAAAATACTGTGAAAATTAGAACTATCTTATCTATTTCAGGTAATATCAGCAAGTATACTCAGTAAAGCTCTTAGTAAAAATTATTGTTTTAAGTGAGTATAAGAGGAGGTAACTACCACTTGAATAATGCATGGTTACTGTGTAAGATCAGCCTCGACCAGAGTAATTTAAACGTGGTATAAAATATATAAAAAGCAATTGAAATTACTGGCATCTGAAGTAACCTGATGCTTTTCAAACTTGAAATATATACATAAATAAACATGAAGAATACCAGTTTTCATGTCATGTATACAATACTTTATTGAGGTATGAAAGAAAAAGGTAAAGACTGGAAACAATGATATGCAAATAAGGAAAACACTTTTTAATGCAAATAACACAAATAACTCGTATCTTATATTAAACAGATTAGTATGTGGTTTACAAAACTAAAATCAAAATATGTGAATCACTTTTTTTTTCACTCACACTTTTTTGCACCCATGATAAGAGACAGTGGAAAACAACTTTCATAAAATGTTCTCAGTTTTCTTATTAAGACAAATTATTTTGCAATTATTACACAAATTTTTATGCAATAATCCACAAATATTCAACTTCATTGATATCCTTTGATATCTCTCCATTGTTTCTAATCTTGTTTAGTTGAGTTTGATCTATATAGGATGTAGAATCTCTAGATAGCAAATTTAAGGATAAGAGAAACCCCAAGAGAGAAACTTTGTTCTTTACATAAGGTCACTGATTTCAAACACAATCCATCTGGTTTTGCCTTCCTTTTTAAAATTCTCTTCCTAACATTTTTCAGAAGACAGTGAGTCACTTCCTTCAGGGTATTATTTAGTATATAAATGTTCTAGTATTTCATATACAAATATGTTATATTAATATACTAGAATCTTCCATTAAAATCACAAAAGCAAAATATGAATAATTTTTCAGTAATGTAGCAGAAAACAATACAGGGAATACTAGAGAAACAAAACTATATTTTGAGTAAATGAAGTTTGTAATCAACTTGTTTGTTTGCTTGGGTTTTTTTTCCCCAAAGAGAGATTTAGAATCAATCTCTCTAAAATCTGAACTGGAGGGATATACACGTTTAGATGTGAGTTCTTCTGTCTATGTGTGTATAATAAACAAAGATTTTCAGCTACTAGAATCTTACAATTAATTCATTTAGTTGTTGAGCATTTTTGGAATTCAGGCCATTTCTTTAAATTCATAAACACAAGTTTAGGAAATTCATTACAGGTATTTATACCTGAAAAAAATGAAAATTTTCTTAAATAAATAAGGTAGTTGGCAATCATGTCCAATTATATTAGACATTTCTGTCCACTCTCTATACAGGAAAGGTAGTCCCCATTAGCTGGTCATCTAATTAGCTGAATCTCTTTCACTGAGTTGATAGGGAACAAATTGACAACACCAAACTTTTTTTCCTTCAATGTGTTCAACTGCTGTCTAAGAACAAACTGCTAACAGATGCAGGGCATGAGAGTGGAGGTATGTCCAAACATTTACACAGTTTCTAGAACATTTGTCTCAGAAGCAGAAATCTTACAATCTGAACTCTAGACAGTGCATACACAGGAACTCAAAGAATTATATCCAAGTGTATGCAGACTTGAAATCACATCCCCACAGGCAAAAAGAGTCTTGCCCAGCATGCCATGAAATACCCTGCAAGGAAACATTTTCTACCCTTCTGTTGGAGCTCAGCTATATCAGCCAAGAAAGCAAGCTAGTCAGCTAAAGACTAAATCTGTCCAGAAGGTAATAGGTGGAGCTGTGAGATTCTGCTCTTTTGTCTCAGAGATAATTTTATTGGCTTTGGTTTTAAATTTAGCAATAGCCTAATATAAAATGTAAGTAGGGAAAGTAGAGTTATGTCTAAAACGTAAAATCTGCTTCTTTTGCTTCTCAGTCAGATTTCCTGTCACTAGCTCCTCATTTCATTTTGTAATTCTGATACCTCTGGGTATATAATCTCAAGAGGAAAGTTAGCATTAGTTTTGTTCAAGGATTATCTGTATTTGGTCATACTCTCTTCAAATGTGAGTTTAACCTCTACTACGCTTATCTTCCAATCCCCAGAAATCAGTACTCATTTATGCAAAAAGTTTATTAGTATGTTCCCAGTTTTGGTAGACATTAGCCAGGAGAAATGCAAAGTGGATAAAGGCACCTCACATTTTTTATCAATTTACTTTATAGTCAGTAGGAGACTCCTGGACATGATGGTTATGATATTCCCAAGATGTGTAAACAAAGCTGACCAGTCTTTTTCTCCCTGGCAAATTAAAAACCTTAAAGCAACCTTTTTTCCTTCTACTACTCATCACTCATTTCCAGAGAAGAGCCACTTGATAAACTAGTGGAATGGTTGGGGGGGAATGATACATCAAAATAGTTGGGGGAAGTGATTCAGTTGAGAAGTAATGAAGCTCTCTCCATGGCTAAATAATTTTTTTTTTTTTTTTTCATTACAACTGAAGGAGCAATGCTGGAAGGAAGGGGAAGATAGTAAACTTAAAGCAGCATCAACGCACCTACCCCCCCCCCCAAAAAAAAAAAAAAGAAAAAGAAAAAAGAAAAAATATGTTTCTCAAATTAGCTCCTAAATTAAGCAGATTATATTATTCTCTGTCAGTCTTAAGAGAAACCAGACTTATTTGGATCACTTCTGTGCTGGGTTTGTGTGCTGGGGTTTTTAGTAGCAGAGGAGGGGGCTACAGTGGTGGCCCCCTGTGAGAAGCTTCTCAAAAACTCCCCCAGCTCCAAGTCAGACTCATCTCTGGCCAAGGCTGGGCCAATTAGTGATGGTGGCCACGCCTCTGCGATAACATATTTAAGAAGAGGAATCTGAGATGGGTTTGGGACTTTGAGGATGAGTTACAAGAAGGGCACATATGTGAACACCAAGGTCAGTGGAAGGAAGGAGGAGGAAGTGGGGGAGCTGCACTTGAGCAGGGACCCCCCCTGTACCCTGTGGTGAGGTGGCAGGGCCACCCCCCTTGCCACCCATGGAGGTCACCGGTGGAGCAGAGATTCACCTGCAGCCTGTGGATGACCCCAGGGACTCAATGGGAAGAAGAAGCCCCCGCTGTTGTAGTTTGGCACTGGCAGGACTGCAACACATGGAGGTGACACACACCAGAGCATCTCAAGAAGAATGCATCCTGTGGGGAGGACTCAGGCAGAGAGGGTTTGTGAAGGTCTGTCTCCTGTGAGAGGGACGCCACGCAGAGCAGGGGGAAGAATGCAAAAAGTACACCCCCACCTTGGAGGAAGAAGTGGCAGACTGACTGCACCCCCCATCCCCTGCCCCTGTGCTGCTGGGGGAGGAGGTAGAAGAATCCAGAAGAAAACTGAGCCTGGGAAAAAGGGATGGGTGGGGGGAGGTGTTCTTGAGATATGGTAAGGCTTCTCTCTCTCCCATTCTGTTTGTTAAGTGTCGTTATCTTTAGTGTTTTGAATTAAAGTGATGCCTTTTTGCCTGTTTTTTTTCTTCCCCTAATGAGCCTGTCTTTTGCCTGTGACTGTTAATGGGTAAGCAACCCCTCCCTGTACTTATCTCAATTTCTGAACCTTTTGATTCATTTTTCTCCTTCCCAGCATTGGAGGGGAAGGAGTGAGTGAACGGTTGCGTAGTGCTCAATTGCCCTCTAGGCTCAAACCATAACAACTTCTTTAGTGGCTGGGTACTTTACACAGTTTTAGAGAGACAGTAAAATTTCACTTCTTTAGTATCCTAAAGGGTAAGACTGTAATACACTCTGAATTTCTGTCAAATTTGTGACTTCAATTTTATGTGTTCAGTCCAAGAAATAACTTAATCTTCTTCAAGTGACTGTATGCATTTTCCAGTAAATATAGAGCTATATGTCAGAAAAAGTTCCAGAAGACACAAAGAGACAGAGATTTGTGGGCTAAAACTGCAGACTGTTTTTCAAGAATGTTCATTAAGTTTCCTTTTCTATTGTCTGAACTTAGTCTGTGGGTTTCCCTGCAGAAATAAGCAAGCAAATCCATTGTTTTCTGTGTACATCTCACTTAAATCTATACTTAAAGTTCATTCTTTAAATATGTGGCAGTTTTAAGATGAGCTTACAATAGAACTGCAAAATGTTGTGGAGTATCAATCATTTGGTGAAAAACAACTGGAATTACTTGGTTATTTTAGTAATTTATGTCTAGAATTAAGTATTTTAATCCTTTTTTAAATATACCATCTTGTACTTCTGAAAAACAACTCTTATTTATATGTAGCCCTATTTGGTGCTAGAAACTGGATTCATTAAAAAAAAAAAAAAAAATTATCATGAATTCTTGTAGCAGGAGCTCAGGTGTGTCTGCACAAACATGGCCCATTCCAACTGGCTCTAATGGACCCACTACAGGACACAGCTGAGATCCTCAGCCAAGATGGTGGTGCCTCAGGGAAAATACATTTAAGAAAGGGCAAAATGCTGCATGCCAGTGAAGACTGAGGAGAAAATGTGAGAGAAGCAGCCCTGTGAGCACCAAGATGAGAGAAGAAAGAGGGGGAGGATGTGCTTCAAGTGTCAGAGCAGAGATTCTCCTGCAGACTGTGGAGGATACCATGCCAAAGTGTCTATCTTGACCCATGAGCATTCTCATCCTAATTTATCCCCCTGTCTTGCTGAGAAGGAGGAGCGAGTGAGCAGCTGAGTGGCAGTTTGGTTCTTGGCAAAGACTAACCCAGCACAATTTTTCGTGTTTGTCTTTTGACACATTGATATAACAAAGGAATACCTGCAAACTCTTACGTTTCTTTTACACTTTAATATTAAGTTTTAACTCATATAGGCATATTTTGGTATTTCCTTTTATGTTATTTACATTCATTTTCAAGTTATGATCTTTCTCCAAACTTAATTCTAAATCGTACATACACAAATTCTTACAGTGTCAGATAAATGTAAATTGGAAACATTTAAACAGTTTTAGAACAGTTCTTGAAGGATCTGATAACCCTCACATTTATAGGAAAATTTACAGCATGGCACTAATTCTGGAACAAAAATCTTTCCAAGCTGCTCTTTATATAATTGTATAAAAAGATATATTCATCTGAACTTAAGAGACTAGAATTAGTTTATTGCTTTCAAGCTGGTAATAATTGTACAAATTATCCCTGAATTGAAAGCTGTATGCTCACTATACAAACAACAGTATAATTCATACTTTGCTGAACAGCACCCTCAAAGTACATTTGCAACATCATAATATACTGAAAAATCTCTTATATCCAATTCCTATTCTAAAATTGTAGAAAAGAAAAATGTTTATCAAAAGGTGAAAAATAAGACTCCACTTCCTACTCGGCTGAAACTCAAAGAAGTATAAAGAAAAGGCTACCAGATCAATCATGGAATGGAGAACTTTTCATGCAAAAAAAAGAAGGTTAAACAAGGTAGGCTGAAAGCTAATATGAACTCTTCAAGGGCACTGCTGTATAAACACTTCAAAGGAAGGGAATAGACACAAGGAAAGCTTTTTTTTTTTTTTTTTTTTTTTTTTACTACAGAAGACAATGTCACCATGAGATCAGTCTGAGTATAGCAATTTGGAAAATCATAGAACGCTAACCACCAGAGTAGTGAGGTTCTGGAGTAGCTTTCCACTATAATTAAAAATAATATACAAAAATATGTTAAAAATGTTATCTGGTATATGAAAAGATTTATATAAAAGATGTCTGTTCAAGATAGCACTCGATAGAACTCAATGGTTCAAAGGTTTCTTTCTTTTCATCTCCTTTTGGGTTTCTAAACTTTTTTAAAATCAGAAATTTTTCATGTACACTGGCACATGTTAGGTCCTAGTGAATATGACAGCCAAGAGAAAGGGTTCACAATCTGCCCTTAATTAATTTTTAAAACAGTTTATGCCATCCTTAACAAAGGTTGCTCTCCATTCAATCTCAGATCAGTATGCAAATTGTATTACACTTTTTTTTCTCTTTAAACCACAATGCCTTAATTTAGCTAAACGTCAAGAAAATAGATTTATTCTCCTGGAAGGAAAATGGATAATTAAATCTTCCATGAAAATGATTAAGTCTTATTGAAAAATAAAAAACAAACTAGTGAGAAACATTTAATTGTAATTGACTGAAAGAGTGCCACATTAAGAGAATATGGATCAAAACATTTGCCGTGCACAGCTGACATAGACCAAAACAGAAAATTCCAGTACTTAGATAAGAGGTAGACACCCTGTCATGGATGAAAATATTTAACACAAATTTGATTTAGTAGCAATTCAAGATTTTGTAATGGTGTGAGGTGAATCAAAAGGTTGAATTTTAGCAACGCTTAATGATTGACCAATTTAAAGATTAACAAGGTGATTTTGTAGAACATGTTATTATTAAAATAACAGCTTAACTACAGATTTGAGAATGACAAGATTCACGCTAACTTGCTACAAAGTATTCTAAATCAAAGTATATGTATATGTATAAATACAAAACATACACACACACACAGACCAGAAATATTTGGATATCCAGTGAAATATATAGATGTCGACACTTGTGAAGGCAAGTGTGTGTATTGAATCACATACATAGGTGTAGAGGTGAATGGAAGAGGCTATAGTTAAAATATCCCTCTTCTTGAGTTTAGAGCAAATACAATACATTGGCATTCCTCAATGGGTGATAATTGAGCCTTGAGAAGTGTGACTTGACCCTGGCCTTTCATTGGCTTTGTGGGCAGACTATCTTCAAACCTCAAGGAGTCTATACCTGAGAGGCATCCCAACTCAGGAGAGATGCTGTTCACAGACTACTGCAATCCAGGATACCTCAAAGGGTCTCACTTAGAATCACTATTTATAGGGTCCAAGATAATTCACTTTCATGAGGTACTTTTCCACTTCAGCCCAAGTCAGATGATGGAATATTCTGATACTTTCTACCAATTGTGCAGGCCCAGAACTTGCTAGATCTTGGAGTTCTGGTATCACCTCCTTTGGGCCACAACCCAATTACAGATGTACTAGGCTGTCAGGAGGTATTGATTGTTATTATTGTTCTTAAGCGATAGAGGAGGAGGTAGAAACCAGACATGATAAGCGAGTGCCTTAACACTCTGGTCCACTGCCTTTATTATTATTGTTCTCAAACAGTAGGAGAGGAGGGGGCAGAAACCAGGTGTGCTAAGTGGGTGCCTTAATGCTCTGGTCCACTATCTTTCCCAATTCATCTTGGGTTGGCATGTGGCCCGGGATGGTGCATCAAGTGCTGAGCAGCCCAAGAGATGGGGGGAGTTGCATCACCACACACCCACACAGAATAAGTCACCTCTACTCTGTTGTGTATCTTCAAATGCATGACAGCAAATATCACTAGGAGTGACACTGCAAAATCACCATGCCCCTATAATTCCTCTTTTCATATGATGTGTGGCTTCTGCTACCACTTCCCTTAAAACAGGTCTAAAAACAGGAGAAGAAAAAAACATAAAATATTATTATTGTCATGATTTCACTTATAACTCCTATTAAAATGTCCTCTGTTTCTATGGCATAGTAATATTATACTGAGAATCTTACACTCATTTTTATCCCCTTCTTTGCCTTTGCTGTTGGGCAGTATCAGGCTACTGCTGCTCTGGGAGTTAGCTTACAAAGGCTACTTTATTGCTCTTCACTGAGCACCATCCCACAGGGACCTTTAGTGTCACCTCAGTAATGCAGCTAGCTGCCTCCAGTCCAGTGCCTGGAATCCAACATTTATTTTTACCTTTGACTGGATTTCATTTCCTCATGGTGTCAGAAATCATTCGCAAAACTTGGCTTGAATTCTAATTTTTGTAGTGTTGCATATTCTGATTGGCATCAATCGAAGTTTTGGTGATGAGGAAGAAGCAAATAGAGTGAATGTCTGAAAAAAAAATTAAAAAAAATACAGATGTGTTGTGAAAAAGCCACTATGTTTACTTTAAAATTCAACATGTATTTAGGTAAAGTAATAGTGTGAAGACTGGTTCTAAATAAAGCAACAAGTTATAACGCCCAAGGCAAAAAGCATATCCATTCCCTCATTATTGCACATTGAGAGGAAAGCAGAGCTAAGTAAGGGGAGCATAGAGGAATCCTTTCTAATTTAAATCTGAGTACAATCTGTATCAATTTCAAACCATTGAATTTAAACAACAGACATGGGAACCCAGAATTGGATTGAAACTGCGTATTTATTCCATAATACAGATAAGCATGCATATTCTTAGACAAGTTTTTGGATCAGTTGTAATTAGCTCTTGATCATGCCAGAAGGCAGATATTGGATTTGATTTTGATTTGGAAACTGATATTTACACAAATTTACATTTGAATTAAAGATGATAAAATGCTTCTATTTATCATGCAAGCTATTAATTCAAGACTCGCTAATGGAGGATGTTTCACTGTAGAGAGAAGCTAGATCAATCTTGGTAAGACTAAGTCAGGAGAGGTAAAGCCTTTGTGTTGTACAGTGTTGTTGGGTTTGGGGTATTTTCCCCCCTTTGGGTTGTTCATTTGCTAGATTTGGATTCAGCTGATTTCATATCACTTTTTTATAGGACTACATTGCATTGAATGGGATAACAGATGTCTATACACATATTATTCACTCCCAGTGGTCCATAAAAGTTAGTGACTATTAAAGAAATACTTCACTGCAACATTGAATTCTTGGCATTTCTAATATTTAGAATATGTAAGGCAGCACTGCACTTTTTGCCTGAATAGGGATCAGATTTTTGCTCCCTTCCTCAGTTTGAAGGCACTTTAATATGGCCATAACTTCAGGAAGACTGGCAGCTGCACAGTCACTTTCCCTATTCCAGTATTCTGTTTCAGAGAGGCAAATCAGCAAATGTTTTCATAGCTTTTTCTGACCTGCTTCATTCTACTCTGAATACTAAGATTCAGGGCTTTCCTTACCTTTTCCATAGCCTTTACCCACTCTATTTTCAGGTATGCAGTACAGAGAATCATGTGATGTCCTGGTTTTCTCTCTATTTGCTACAGCTAAAATGAGAATTAAGGGGGCAGGGGGATGATATTCATTCTTCCACATGTCCAAATCAAGGCAGAGACAAGTTAAACATCTCTTTATATTCAGAAGAATACTCCCAGGGTAAGCTCTTACTTCTAGTATACCCGAGGGTAGAATTCATCTCACTTAAATTTAAACAGCTAGTGTATGGAGACTATGTGTGATCTTGATATGTAGCCTCCTCTCACAGTTAATGAAGAGGAACAGGCACTTCTAGGGTGCATTTCATCTCGTTGAAAAGTAGTTGACTAAAACAGGACAGATAAACCATGCCTTAGAGTAATCTATTTCTCTGTTTCTTTATTTTTGACTATAAAAAAGTTTAAATTACTATCAATCTCAGATGAGGACTTCTACATCTAAATGATTGTAGTGTTAGGGGAGATGAAACTCACCTTCATTCTTTGGATCATACTTTTTTCCACTGAAGCAAAAAGGAAATTTGTCATAATTTGTCAAATGTATAAATATTGCATCCTTTTGTTTCAGTAAGAGATAGTTCATGTGCCTTTCCGTAATGAAACTGTACTTACATAGTAATTGGGTTTTCTTAATTACATAGTTTTTGACAAAAACAAAAGCAATATATTCACCCTTTTTTTCTGTTGTCCTTAATGCAGACACTACAACATAGCCCTACTCTATAAATCTATTTTAGAATTTTTCATTCCATTTGTGGTAACAACTGTTGAACAGTCTACAGGAATGTATATTATTCTGTTTTAGTACAGAAAAAAAAAAATGCATGTCTCATATTTAACCTGGAAAGTGTTTCTGTGGCACAATATTAAAAAAGGAACAATTTACAGAAGTGTTTTGTTCCTGTGTGGAACATGTCACTTCAGCCCCTGATACGAAGGTCTAAAAGGTCACTTCTTTCCTTATACATGCAAGTTTATACATAAAGCTTATACATAAAGCTAATGCTTTTTTTCTGAATTCCATTAGCTTCTTTATCAAAGGCCTGCAGGTATTTTGATGTATTTCAACAAAAGATCTATTTATCAGGCATAGTGGCTGCAAACATTAGGAGGGATTGAGAACAAAATTACTGAAGATGTGCTTCGATACATCCCTTTGTTTCAATATCTTCAATGCTTAACTGTATATATTGTTTTTTCAATCCACAGAAGTCTTAATTAACACCTAATGGATCTTGCACGCTACATGGAAACCTCACATATGCTTGTTGTACAATTTTATTTGCATAATAATGCATGAATTCATTTTACATTAACCTCAGCAATAACCAAACTGTGATTGCTCATTTCCGTCAAGTCAAACCACCTTGTCTGTAATGCTACAATCTTATTTTATATGATTTATTAATGAGCTATTTATAGCACCAGGGGTGTGCTTAGGAGTAGTCTTCACAGCCTATGAAACTGGGTCAGCCTCATATTAATGTAATGTTTGTGATTTACTCGGCAAACAACCTAACTTCTCTAAGCAGCATTATCAAGTTACACATTTATGCAAAATTTCAAGACATCTAAACTCATCATTTTTCCTCCGATTGCTTTCTAGAACACATCAAATAAATTTAGTATACATGAGGAGCACATATTGTCTAAGTACTCCATAAAGATCAATAGCAGAAACCTGCCTATTTAGATCCATCTCTTCCACTCTGGCTCATATAAATCTGCTTATTACAGTGGCATTCTTTCTAATTAACTCCTGAGAAGAATCAAAATCTTAATGTAGACTTTCAAAAGGAATGAACTAGTAATGAATAATCTGCAATCTGTTTAAGCTTTGACTATTAACTTCATTGTAAAATCATGGGATACACTCACTTATGTGAGGTGTACACACATAAAAAAATAATAACCAGTACAGATTTACTGTGAAAAAGAAGGATTCAGAGCTGTAAAGATAATACAAAAATGACAAATTATGATTTATTTAAAATAGAATTCAGTCAAGTTTAAAATAACTTTTACAAATGTGGTAGCATGTATTGGAACTCAGTTCTATGTTCTACCAAGTTTCTCTTTGACATTATTGAAACACTAGATATAAGTTATAGGACTTCATACATTTAACGACTAAAAGGACTGGGTAATCAAAATTTAGTTTGATTTATCTAATAACAGGCAGCTTTCCAGCACTAAGTGTAACAGCCTCTTGTATGAAATACAAAATATCTACTGGACATATGTTTCGTCACAATCTGCTATAATGACTAATTATCTAGTTTAAAAATCTACAACTATTCTAGTCCATTTTCTTTTATTTAATTTTCTTCTGCTTCAGCTGCTAACTCTGGTTCTAGTTATGCCTTCTCTGCTACATTAAAAGCCTTCTTGTATCAGATATCTTTTTCAAATAATATGCTTAGGTCATACTTTTATATGTTTTTAAAATAACTTATATATTTATACCATATTTTTGTTCTTTCCAACACCATCATTTTAAAAACTTGTCTAGATTACTGTAAAAGTTGAACAAGGAGGTTAGAGATTGCTGAGGAAAAAATAGTGACAAAAATATCATACAAAACAACTAGGGAAGTAATTAGGCACTGAAGAAACTGAATTTGAGATTTTGTTTGTAGAATGGATCAGACTTATCCTCAAAAATGTTTTTTAAAAAGAAATTTTTTCTTTTATACTTCTTAGCAAAAAAATTTGTAAATATTTTCATGTCATTTAGTAGGTGGTATGTTTCTATCTGATTCTTGAGCTTGATATTATCTGTGTAATTTGGTTATGTTTCTTAGAAGTACTATTAATCTTGACAGAGCTTAAGAGGAGATGATTGAAAATGCTTATGCAGAAAATGTGTGGAAACAAAAGTTTGGAAGACAAAGGGGCTTGATTCAGGTGATCACATATAGGTTTTTAAAGTTATTTAAGATGATGACCTCCCTCTGCTACTCCAAATGGATATTGATATTCTGTTGATTTTGTGTGGTATCTTCTAATCGTACATGATATCTCAGATTCATCTAAAACGGATTAGATACCTATATGTGGGTAAACAAAGAGGTGAAATTCTAGATGGCTGTAGACTGATAAGAAGATTCCAAACACTTTTGATACATATTGCAGTATTTTGTATTTCAAAGACTAGAAATGTTAAAAAGTAAGATGAGACTCTAAATGTGAATTTGACAGCATTTTAATATGAAGAAAAACATTGCTTACAGTAGTTATTAATATGCTACATCCTCTTAAATTTTGACATTAATCACTGGGAAAACTACTGTGAATTACTGTGCTTTGAAAGTGAGTCAACAGACTAGTAACAAAAAAGAAGTCAGAAACTCATCTTTGTACGTTGTCATTTGATCTTTAGAGTTTACGATAATAGCTTTTAATTATGCTTCAAGATATTTCACAAGAAGAGTCAAGTACTATTAATAAGAAGACTTGCTTCCTGTGTTTGTTATTAATTGTTTATTGATTTGAAGGGTGACGTTATGCAGGTTTGTCAGATTTTAAAAAACATGGGCTAATATTGCCTTCATGAAGCAAAAACAGGTTTGTTTTTTTTTTTTTTATTTTCAGCGTGATAATGGAATGATCCATTATATAGAGAATTTCAGAAAACTAAATGATTCTTCTGATGAGAAACACAGAAGAATCTTATCTATAGATACAGGAGACTGAAAAACCCTCAGATTTTCCCAGTGTGCATAAAGGGTGGAAAAGGATAGAAATTAAGATCTGGATAATTTTGAGTGTTTTGGATAAAAGGCTTCATTCTAATAGATCAGTGTCTTCTGTCTTATCAAGTGTAGATCTTGACAGTGGTTTAATGCAAATATTGTGAATGTTGCTACTGTTCATTGTACATGCTAAGAATGAAGAAGCTACTGTAATTTTATGATTGGTTTATATGAATAACTATATTTGTATGTATGCATATATATATATGGGAAGAAAGGGGAAGTAAGGGTAAGCTTATTTTGTTTCTGATGCTCTCTGCCTATGTAACTTCTGAGTAAAAACCCAGATCATTATTTCCATGAATGCTGGATCAGGGTTCTAGCTTTTCTTTCATGATGATAGGGAAAACCTATAAACTAATAAGGAAATTCACGCAGGACTTCTTAAACTGAATATTGCTAATGTTCAATGTTGCAATTTAAAATAAAGCATGACGGAAATAAAATTTGGGTTAGAAATCCATTGAGGCAAAAAGTTAATACTGGTTTAGAAACTAAAGTAAAATATTAAGTTTCTTCTTCTTCAGGTTTCTGTAAAAATATAAATGCAACAAATATTTCCACTTAAGGTCATAGGGTAAATTTTTTTTTTTTTTCTTTTGCTTTGGTTCATGCTATACAGAAAGATGAGGAAGTTACCCAGTCACACTGAACAATACATTGCTATTAAAATATTAACATTGAACAGGTTTATAAAATATTTCTTGTGGCTGCTACAAAGTTTTTTTTTAAAAGACATCTTTTACTCTGACAAAAACCCTAAAAACCCCATGTACCCAGGAAAAAATATGAAGGTGTTAAAAAGAAAGAGAAAAACATTGTTCAAAGGGGATGAGAAGTACCAGCTGTAGGTCATGTAAATTGACTGAGAGCTCATGAAATCTTTTCAAGCAGAAAAACTCATATAAGGCATTTTGCAATCCACCTCCTAGCTTCCTAAACAGTGAAAGGATTGACTGGGTGAAGCCCAGTGTTTCAAAAGCTGTTGCTTCGTATTTTCTCAGGGCTAATTAGTTTTTTCCAAAATTAAGTTTATTCTGCTTTTCAGTTCAATTGTCTTGAAGGAATATTGAACACAACATCCAAGAACCTAACTGTGTCCTCAACAAAATGTGGTGTTTCTGAAGTCCAAGGCTGAAATAGAGTGTAAGTCAAACATTCCTAAATTCAACCCTACAAAAAGTATTTTGCCACACTATATTGATCCTGTTTCCAATTACAATAATTAAAACTCAAAAATCACATCTAGGCATCCTAATGAAACTTCAAACAGATATAGCAAAAAGGCCTTTCACAGTTTTTCAACAGTCTTGGAGAAGGAATTTCTGGAAGAACAGACACCTGAATAAAAAAAAGGGAAAAAAAGAACAACAGAAATACAGTATTTCAGCATGAATATGTATGTACTTTAGACTAAGCAATTTTCTGTAATTTCATTGGAACAGAATTTGGTATACACATAATTTTAAGTTTCACAAAGTCATGAGTCTGTAACAGGAAAAAACATTCAGGTTTGGCTGGTTGGTTGTCCTTTTTCAAATTTCTAATGGAAAAAAAAAGATGCATGATGGCAGACAAGAACTATTTCAAAAAAATATTTTCTCCCCCAAATCCAAGAAAATCCCAATTAACTGATATGCATAACAGATGAAGTTCCAGAGATGAAGGGATTATTTACTATTACTACTAAGTGCATCGCTTGTTCCACAGTAGTACCACTGTTCATTTTCAAAGCACCTGCAGACATTTGACCTTTATTTTCCAATGACTATTTGAGTATCAGATGAAACCCCATGAAAAAGTTGGAAAGTGTCATCACCAAGAGCACATCTTTCCTCACTGAGAAAAGTGATTTAAAGTGTGACTAATTAAAAAATTTTATCATCTTCCTGCTCTCCTTTTTTTTTGTCCTTAACTACAATGATATCATTTTAGTGACTGATGTATTCAAAGTTGTGTGTTTAACTTAGTCATATGACTAAAAATGAGTTAAGTACATAGTAGATAAGAACACTTCACTTAATGTTAGAATATTATCATGTGATATATCATGTGCATTCTTTTAACTCCCATGATGCTCGTTGAAAGATATATTAAATTTTCTCTTGAAATACATCTGTTAAATGAGTTCAAATACACTAACTTATACAAAATACCTGCAGGTAGAGTAGATGTAACATATAATGTCAGTATCATCATAAGTAAAGGTTTTAAGAATTTAAGTTTTACAATATTAATGAAATGGTTAATGTCCAAATAACTCTGTTAGCCTCTATTAGGACTGAATGGTATAGGCAACTTCCAGAGAACAGCTTTGTCTCCTGGGTTCTTTCTTTTTTTTTTTTTTTTTTAAACAGGAATCACTTTATAGTCATAGCACATTTGGTATCCAGGAAAAATCTTAGTTTTCCCTTATTTGGCTATTGTTAAAAATAAATAGGACTAGAAGCTCTTTTAGTGAATCAGAAATTCTAATCAAAAGTCATTATCAACATGCAAATATAACAGGATGTGGACAATGAAAGAGTTATCTTGGTACACATTACAGAAAAGAAGTTGTAATTTGCCATTTTGTCTAAAAACAACCCAGATGTTTCATCTTGACTGAATCTCTTTCTAGGGGCCATCTTCACTGAGAAGTGGAAGTTAGGTATGTATTTTAAGAGCATCTATTTAGAATGTAAACAAAACTGAGAAACAATTTATGTGGACTGGATGTCAGATTCAAATAGTATTATTTTGCAGAAGATATGGGAATTCAAATTTAGCAACAAAAGACAAAAATTAATGCACAGAAGTGAAGCCATTTATTTAAAAGGTCTGAATAAATAACACAAGCAGAAGAAGCTTCTCACAGGAGCCGCCTCTCTAGCCCCTCCACCACTACCAAAACCCCACCACACACAAACCCGTCAGATTCCTCAAACATCCACTTTTGGCCACTGTAAGAAACAGGATAGAAACCTACATGGACCTGCTGTTTAATGTGGTTTAGTTGTAGTGTTGGCAGCTATGTTTGTTAGCAACAGTGGCAAAGCAAAGTCCATCTATTACTTGTTTTCCAGGTCATACTAGATTATTTCAGTCAGTTAGTTCTGGAAAGATGTAATCAAGGTCTTTGTTCATGGGCGTGTTTTACTGCAGGCTTCACCCATGACACTAATTCAACCTGAATTCGTTCATACTTTCAAAATGATCATACAAGAAGACAAACCAAAATAAGTGTTATGGTTTTATGTCAGCATTTAATCAATTTATGAAAAAGTTCATGAAGTTCACTACATTAATTGATTCAAGTATTCTTTCTAATCATATATTCCTGACTAGTTTCTACTTTTAAAAATGTACTTTTAAATTATATCTTTTAATTATATTGTTTTTATTATGTTAGAAAACAAATATATTGAGAAATGCATTAGTGGGAACTACAGAAATTTTAGTACTCCATAGTGTGGCCAATCCTATACTCTCATCATTCTGAGATATATATTAAAGACAGATCTATTACACAGAAGTATTTATTTGAACATGTATGGATTTATCACCAGGAATTAAAGACACTTTAACCTTCAAAAAATACAGTTATGACATTCTGAATTCTGTGATGCAGTCTACACTCTAGAGTGTCCCCTTTTTGGTCTGCCTTTACTTAATTCATAGTATCCCACTATCAGGATTTCATCTCATTACAACCATACCCAATCAATCAGTTGAGATAATTTTTTATCTTGTTAAGAAGTATAAGAAAGCTCCAATGCAAAACTCCCAGCAGAGGCATATAAAGTTCATCCATATATCACTGAGTGATCATACTTCTGCCAAAATTAACATATTTGTGTATATTACACTAATTATCATTAACTTCATAATTCCAAATGTCTAATTTTTATTGTTTAGTAGACCAGAAAATTATTTAATCAAGTGATTAATGTAACCCAGTTTGATTATTAGGTTAAAACCTTCATTTGATTTGAATTATTATCAGGGCCTCTAGCAGTTTATTTGTTTATATAATGGCAAGAGTGCCTAAACCACCAAGCACTAAGTAAACCATAGCATAGCTGTACTGTGCATCTAAGTATCCCAATAAGCTTTTCAAGGTATTCCCCCAGGTTTGTTTTTGGAGTTGCCTGTTTGGTTGGTTGGTTTTGATCAAGTACTCAGTATATCAGAAATACATTCCCTCCAGTATTTATGCCTGTTACCTTCATTCTGCTCTCACAGAGATGAAGTTTCCCATGACTTGTACTGTAAGATGCCAACTTCTAATTGCTGCATGCTAAGAAGGTAGATATAACAACCACTTCTCATACAGTTCAGCTGCTTCTCTCCATTGAGTTGCCCCTGTCATTTTTGCTCATGACTTGTTCAAGCATGTTCTCAGGTTACCCTCCATTAGTAGCTAGTAATAATACTGATACAATCAAAACAGGACCTTTTCACCTGACAGATTTTCATAATTGTAAGGAGGTAATTCTGGAAGATTTATTAACACTGAAAAAGAGGAATGAAAGACAAATGTATCTATATTAATTTTCTTCAGAAAGTGGACTAGCTCTTCCTATTTTATTCATGCCCGCATTTATTATGTTGAACTAAATGGCAGTGGAAGTATTCAAAGAGATATAATGGTAAAAGGTATTAAAAACCCTAACTGAAAAAAGCTAAAGGTTTTTTATTTTGTTTTGTTTTCAAAACCAATTTAGACTATCTTCAGTAAAAAATGTATCTTTTTCCTCTGGAGATGGAAATTGACAATACTAAGTCCATCAGCAACTCATTAAAAATATAAAAAATATATAATGAATAGTCTAATTCATATAATAACTTATATTATAAATACTCCAATGCATCAAGCATTGTTCTTTTAAGTGTATATAAAATATAAACTTCTTTCTTTGAATTTTTAAAAGCAATGAAAAAATGCATGGAATCTACATATATGCTATATGAAATACCTTCTGTTTCCTATATAAATCAAGAAAGGGTTATTTTATGTAGTGAAGGTCCTCTAAAAGATAGAAAACTTAACTCAGGAGGAAAAACTATTAAGCTTTTATTTTTCTTGCTTATATTGTTTGTGTATGTATACTTGCATTTCATTCAGAGGGCATTCATATCATACACCATTTTGACATTCCAGTCCCTAACTACCTACTTTTTTCTACTTCTGGTGACACAGTGAGAAATTTGCAGTCATTCTCTTGTCTAAGACAGGCCATTTCAAGTTGAAGCAAGAGAGCAGTTATAACACTATGTCATAATAATAAATGGTTAACAACTCTACCCCTTCCAAAACCTGAACTCTTCAGTTTTATCACATTTCCTGGGGACCTTTTATTTGACATTTTTGTAGGGATGAGTGGGTCTTTTTGTTTTTTGTTGGGTTTGTTTGTTTGTTTGTTTTTTAAAATTATATTTCCTGTGGAGTTATGGAAATAAGAGCTCAGTAATACAAGTAATAATAACTATGAAATTATTTTGTAAGCTTTCTCAAATTGTTTCTAATATTTTATACAATTTAAAAGAAACTGGAGCACTGCACAATAAGTCCATATTTCAGGCTTTAGTACTTTCAGTTCAGTATTTTCCTACAGAAAATTATTTTAAGGTTTTCCATCACAAAAGAAGTGAGTTTTGCTTTCACAATGTCATTTTTCCAACAAAAGTTTTATTGAAGATGATTAGTTCTCCTGGGATATGGAATAGATCAATTTAATTAGAAGTCGAAGCAGATATTTAACAAACTTACATGCATCATCCTCTCTCTCTCTCCCCCTCTCTCTCTCTCTTCCCCCCCTCCCCGTGATCCAATTCAATCTCTGTAAAATTTAAAAATTCTCTGAGCAAGACAAACATATTAAACAATATGGAGTCTATCAGGAAAATATATTGGCTTTTCTAACAATATATAAATGATTATGTAGGTTATTTTGCACTAGAACAACTAGTAACATTATTATTCAATCACTGAAAAAGCAGAGAAAATTCATTTATTTGAAATTGTGTTTCTTTAAATTTTTCAACCTGAAAACAAGCACAGAAAATATATAAAGTGACCATGATGAAGCAAAAAGCTCTATTTTTTTTCACAGTTGGAATTCATTTGTTTTTGTTTATTATTTTCTGAGGGACTCATTAATTATTTTTAATAACCAGATCTCTATAGTATAACTTGGAAAAACAAATCTAAAAAATTATTTCTTTGTCAACTATTCCTATAACTTCTAAACAAATACATATTATTTGATAATCATATACATATACATAATAAAGCAACTTACCAAAAAATTTCAGAAATATGGATTTCATGAGAAATAGATTGTCTGTAGAACTGAAACTATTCACAAATTCTGTACAAAATCAGTGAAAAGCCTTGGTAGAAAAAAAAGAGAAACATAATATAATAATCTCAAAATATTTTCTTTTGATTTCTTCAAATTAAATAAATATGGAATTCCAGAAATATCAACAAAGTTCCTGCAACATTTTAAAAATTTATTTTTTCCAAGTATATTTTTCCAAATGTTTATTTCTAATTGATTTTTTTTTGAAAGAGAGTAATGACTTTAAACTGCCCAATAAAACTCTACAAGCAGATTCACATGTGTGTGTTTATATATGTTCATATTATTTATTCACATCATCTAAAAAATTGGAAAAAAATATCAAAATGTAATTTTGATATAATCTATGTTTTTCTTCAGTATTTTGTTTTTGTCATGAAATCGAAATGTAATTCTTTGAGTAAATGGGACCTGAAATGGAATTGTAACATTGCTACAATTATATATAGTATACCTGTTTTCCTCACACTATCTGATCATGCAATCACTCAATTTTGTTTCATATATAGCTGATGTAAATATTGTGTTCGTGTGTATATGTACTGTCTTTACACACATGTGTATTTATATTAATCACAAAATTTTATCAATGTTTTGCACATAGATTTTGTATAATATATAAAAAATATATAAAATATAGATGTGTAGTATTTGATTGTAGATTAAATTCAAACTAACTCTTCTTCCAAATGTTTAAAATACCCACTATGCACATAGGAGAAATGATTGCATAAGCATCCAATATGTAGTCATGTTGTGCAAGCAATTTTGCAAGAGAGAATTCTAACATTTAACAATCTATCTCATGTTTTTTACGAGGATCAACCCAATGAGAATTTTGTTATACACACATATAAATCATGGAAAATAAGGACAGACAATGAAAATACAGGAAGACCTTTAACACCAAAGTGAAGTTTGATTTTAGCTCACATTTACTTCCAGATATCGGAAATAGCTTGACTGCATTCCAGAGTAGGTGACATGTTTATCTTACCTGTGCCCTCCTGTTCCCCAGTAGTCTTTGACTTACCATATTGTGACCTTTATAATAGCTTTACAAAGGATCAATCAGGCCAAGACAGAACTGTAATACAAAGAAGTATTCATTATTTTATATTGGCTTAAACTAATAGGCATGACAAGTAAAACACGGGTGATTGATTTCCTGACCTTTAAAGTGTTTTGTATGTAAAGTGCATAAGTTCCAGCCATATGAGATATTTAATGTTAAAAACGAATTTTAATGTCTAACTATATTTGTTACATGCTGCCAGTGGAACTCATGTTTCATGACAGCAAAATCTACAATTCCATCTCTTTGCAATGACTCCTTTCATGAACTTCTCTTATACTTTTCCAGTATAGTATGAATATCCAAAGAATAAGATATCTTTTAATAGCTATTGCTTTTATGTGGCTATGTACTGAATTAGAATCAAGCCAAAATCAAATTCAGGAATTTTTGAGAGGTAACTTTCCAAACAGCTATGTAAACTAGTAATGAATCTTTGGGACTGAATGTAAAATGACAACATTAGAAATTGTGTGGGAGTGGGAAAAATATGTGAAAAATACATGTCTTCCTGTTTTGACAAAAATCAGAACCCATTTCAGAAAGAAATTCATGATCTAACTACCATAAAGAAATCCTGCTGGATCTCCTCTTTGTGAACAGAGAAGGACTGGTGGATGATGTGGAGGTCGGAGGACGACTAGGGCACAGCGATCATGAAATAATAGAGTTCTCTATTCTTAGATGGGGGAGCAGAACTGACATCCTGGACTTCAAAAGGGCTGACTTTCTCTTGTTTGGGCACCTGCTTGACAGGATCCCTTGGGAGACGGTCCGGAAGGGTATAGGGGTCCAGGAAGGCTGGGCACTCTTTAAGAAGGAAGTTTTAATGGCTCAGGAACAGGCTGTCCCCAGGTGCTGTAAGAGAAGACGGTGACAGAGAAGACCACCCTGGCTGAACAGGGAGCTTTGGCTGCAACTCAGGGAGAAAAGGAAAGTTTACAGCCTTTGGAAGAAGGGGCTAGCCACTCACAGTGATTACAAAGAGGCTGTGAGGCTATGCAGGGTGGAAATCAGGAGGTCTATAAGTCCAGCTGGAATTTACCCTGGCTTCAGCAATCAAGGATAACAAGAAATGTTTCTATAAGTATGTCAGTAGCAAAACAAAGACCAGGGAGAGTCTCCATCCCCTGCTAGACACAGGAGGAAATATGGTAACAAGTGATGTAGAAAAGGCTGAGGTACTTAATGCCTTCTTTGCCTCAGTCTTTAATAACAAGACTAGTTGTATTGAGGGAATCCAGCCTCCTCAGCCAGAGGACAGAGACAGGGGGAACGACCCCCCTGCATTCCAGGAGCAGATAGTCAGTGACCTGCTGCATCACATAGATATACACAAGTCTATGGGACTGGATGGGATACACCCGAGGGTGCTGAAGGAGCTGTCTGGGGTGCTTGCCAAACCACTTTCCATCATTTACCAGCAGTCCTGGCTGACCAGGGAGGTCCCGACAGATTGGAAACTGGCCAATGTGACGCCCATCTATAAGAAGGGTCGGAAGGATGATCTGGGAAATTACAGGCCTGTCAGCTTGACGTTGGTGCCCGGGAAGCTGATGGAGCAGCTCATCCTGAGTACCATCACACAACACATGTGGGACAACCAGATGATCAGGCCCAGTCGGCATGGGTTTATGAAAGTCAGGTCCTGCTTGACAAACCTGATCTCCTTCTACGACAGGGCGACCTGCTTATTGGATGAGGGAAAGGCTGTGGATGTTGTCTATCTTGACTTTAGTAAGGTCTTTGACACCGTTTCCCACAGCATTCTCCTGGCGAAACTGGCTGCTCGAGGCTTGGATGATCACATGCTTTGCTGGGTAAAAAACTGGCTGGATGGGTGGGCCCAAAGAGTTGTGGTGAACAGAGTTAAACCCAGTTGGTGGCCGGTCACGAGTGGTGTCCCCCAGGGATCGGTTTTGGGGCCTCTCCTGTTTAACATCTTTATTCATGATCTAGACGAGGGGATTGAGTGCACCTTCAGTAAGTTTGCAGATGACACCAAGTTGGGTGGGAGTGTTGATCTGCTCGAGGGTAGGGAGGCTCTGTACAGAGATCTGGACAGGCTGGAGCGATGGGCTAAGGCCAACTGTAGGAGTTTCAATAAGGCCAAATGCTGGGTGCTGAGCTTTGGCCACAACAACCCCCAGCAGTGCTACAGGCTTGGGGAGGAGTGGCTGGAAAGCTGCCAGTCAGAGAGGGACCTGGAGGTGTTGATTGACAGCCGGCTGAACATGAGCCAGCAGTGTGCCCAGGTGGCCAAGAAAGGCAATGGCATCCTGGCCTGTATCAGAAATAGCATGGCCAGCAGGGACAGGGAAGTGATCTTACCCCTGTACTTGGCACTGGTGAGGCTGCACCTCGATTCCTGTGTTCAGTTTTGGGCCCCTCACTACAAAAAGGACATTGAATTACTCGAGCATGTCCAAAGAAGGGCAACAGAGTCTGGAGCACATGTCGTACGAGGAGCGGCTGAGGGAACTGGGGTTGTTTAGTCTGGAGAAGAGGAGGCTGAGGGGAGACCTCATCGCCCTCTATAACTACCTGAAAGGAGGTTGCAGAGAACTGGGGATGAGCCTGTTTAACCAAGTAATAAGTGATAGGACAAGAGGTAATGGCCTCAAATTGCACCAGGGAAGGTTTAGACTGGATATTAGGAAGTATTTCTTTACAGAACGGGTTGTTAAGGCGTTGGAATGGGCTGCCCAGGGAGGGTGGTGGAGTCCCCATCCCTGGAGGTGTTCAAGAGGCGGATTGACGTAGCACTTAGGGTATGGTGTAGTTGGGATCTGACGGTGCTAGGTTAATGTTTGGACTAGATGGCCTTCAAGGTCCTTTCCAAGCTAGATGATTCTGTGATTCTGTGAAAGATTTTCTTGAATCTATGCATTTGTTCACTACAGAAAGTAAGTTTTAGGCACCCACTCATAACCTGATTGTAGAAGACTTAGCTAAGATTTTCTAGAGCCCGCTATGGATTTAAGTATGTAAAAAGCTGGAGATCAACTTTAGCATGTGAATCAATGGACCTGATTGTCAATTAAAATAGAAAGATACTGACCTTAAAAATCAAACCTATTTATAGGATCTCCTGTCAGACACTCAAATTCAGGTGCCTTTTCTATAAGCATCTTCTGTTTGAAGATATCAATTCTAAGAATGAAATCAACCTAAAATCACAGTGAATGGAAACAACTGTTTAACTATTTCAAGTCTGTATTTCAGTGTTCTTTTTCATGTACTTCTTTTACACACCTTTATATTTCATTAATCTTAGCTTTCATAATGTTTAGTGCTTTGAAAAATCTGTAATTGGCCCAACATGTAGCTAACTTCATTCTGCCTAGAGACCAGAATATGGATCTCATTACCAAGCAAATAGCAAATAATTAAGGATAATGAGGACATTTGCTCCCTAGGATCTTCACAGCTAGAGAATTAATTTTTGAATTTTTTCTACTGCTTCTGTGAATCTGAATGTAATCACATTCATACTTACATATTTTTTTTAATGCATGCATTTCAAAGCTTTTATTTATTTTCACTAGATAGTGTTATCAACTATTGATCCTTTTGGTTTTTTTCATTAAACCGGAGGAGTCTGTCCTTTGCTGAAAATACAGTAGGTCTTAAGAACAGCTTTGGTGGGTCATTTCAACACAGATCTTGTCAAAAAAACACCAAAAAAGTTACATGGCCACAGGTTAAAATGGGTTCTTCTAGCCATGGTTCTTCTTGCTCCTGAATTAAAAATTTCTTAGCCACTAAGGCAAGCTATGGATGAAGAATTAGATTGTATTTATCTTTATAAATAAAAATTGTTGTTATTCATGCAAAAGTTAAAAAAAAAAAAGAAAGTGATCACTATAAGTATTTGAGAGACTGGATTTCAGTGAATTTCCTGAAGTTTTTTACCATTGTTTTGTGTCAATGTTCTCATTTGTAATAAAAGTATATCTCCTTGTTAAGCAATAAGGTGTAGCCATACTGCATAATTATACAAAATAAACATACAGTTAGCAGTTTTGATATTTAGTTGGTGACTAATTCTTAAATCATAAATGCTAGAAATTGTGTTAAATTAGTAGGTTAAGTGCCCCTTCCTAGAACTAATTGACATGTCCCACTCCTACACAGTGGTGAAATAATATACAAATAACATGTGACACTTAAGAGATCTTGTGCTCATCCTGCTGGATGACTAGACGCAGAGAAGTAAAGAACTTCAGGAAATAAGGTGAAATTAACATAATTTTCTTCTTTCTGCATCTCCTGCAACTTTCTTCCTCCTTTGCTTTCTCTTTTTTCCCGTTTCCCTTATTTGAAGAGTGTTCCAGTAAAAACAAACAAACAAAATCATTAACTCCTTTCTCGAAGTCTGGCAGAATTTGATCAGAAGAATTATTATTTTTATTATAATTGCTTTAGAAATGGAGAAGACATAGGGATTTCTTACTTTGACATGCATTTTCTATTCCTTATTTGGAAAAATTACACCTCCTGCAATTCCCTGTTACAACTATTAAGTTGTCCTGTCTAAGCTATTTTGTCCTCTCTAAGATCTTAGTCTCTTTCAAGATATCATTACTCTCCTCATAGCAACCAAACACTACATTTTCAAAGAATAATATGTAGTTGATATACTTGTACATTGCCAGATCTTCTAACAGGATTTTAACTGAGTATCCTTTATAATTGCTAACTGAGTATTACTGCTGTCTATAACTTTCACATCCTACAAATAAGAGTAATGGCAGCAATTTTATTTCTAGAAGAGTTAATTTGAAAGATGGCACTTCTGGAAATTATGTAGTTGGAGGTAGTTTTGATTCCAGATTAGTACAAGATCAGAATGCCCAACTGTAAGTATCTGAACATATCTTGCAGTTATCCACGTTCTTCTTAGCATCTCAGTCTCTGTTAAATTAAATTCTTTAGTCAATTCACACTTTAGTGTAGGCTACAGGATAGGATTCTTTGATTTTATCTTCTTTAAAGAAATATCATGAATAGCACTTTAAAAATTACTATCATTAGATCACACAATGTATGATTGGGCAGTGCAAATCCTTAGTGCCTCTAACAGTAGGTGATAGTAAAAAAATGCATAAAAGGAATGATGTGTGAGGAAAAGCTTAAAAAATATAATAGAAAAAGAGACAAAAAATTATAAGGGATCATATCTGCATTTAAAAGATCTAAGTCTTGAGAAGGATATGAAATCTTGCTCATATTCAAACATTCAGGATTACTGTCATGTACTTGATACTTCACACATGATGCAGTTTCATCAAAGAACAAAGAAAATATTCATGGAAGAATGATTAAGACTCAGTGTTTCCTTCACTGCCATTAAGATTCAAAAGCCAAGATCAATCTGACACTGCAGATGATCATGTAGGATTCGAATTATACTAATAATAAATCTTTAGTTTTACATATATATGTATATATTTATATAGATGTAACACGTACTTCCTCTTTGACCATAATACAGGATTTTGGGCATAACAATTCCAAGGAATTATTTTTTATTGCTTGTTCTTTTGTTTTATCTGAAATACAGAAGAAACTCAATTTCAAGAAACTATATGGTAGTAGTTATTAACTTTATTAGTCTTGTTTAACTCAAAGTTTTCTGATAAAATAAGAAGTCAGATGTTTGTTTTGCCACCTCATCAGAACACTCAGTGTGTCACAGTTTGCTAGAGAATTGAGTTCTTTGAATAACTGATTTGGGGGGGGGGGGGGTATGTGCATTTGTTTTTTTCTTTTTTTCTGGTGTTACCAAGATAATATTTTTCTCAGTGTCTGTGTCTATTTAGAAGTTATTGCCATAATCTGTAAGTGTACTAGAATAATAAGGAAACACTGATTTATAGAACCATGTGGATATCAAAAACTAAAAATTAATTTTCAAAACTGAATTTACCCTCAACATGCCTGCAATTTGCAGTCTTTGAAACTGGATGTATACAGAAGTTGTCCTTCAAATATTCAGGGCACAAAGGAAAATTAGACTAGCTGTAGAAAATGTTACGTTAATTTAAAGTATGGCTTAACTCCAGGTATTTGAGAATTTCATTATATTAGAAAACGCTGGGGGAAAAAAAAAGTCTTTTCACATACTAACTAGGTGCTGCTTTGTTCATATTTAAACTTTACCAATTATTTTGTAGACTGGTTATCACAGTGAATACCAGGTGGGCTGATTTCAGTCATGTAAACATGTTTATAGCCATTAATGACTGCTTAGAAATTCTTATGACTTCTAGCTGCTGCCACTGAAATCTATGGGCTTGCTTAATTCACACTTACCATGTTTGCCAGGCCCATGTCTTAGGTCACTGTAAATGTCTGTGAATCAAACTGCATAGGAAAAAAATCTGTTTTACCTAAAGTTTACCATCTAAAGTCAAGCATCTAGTCTCAATTTGTCAACAGGAAGAGAATTTAACTGTGCAAACTGTTAACAATCAAAATCTTGTTTATGGGCAAGGAGGAATCATCTTATATGTATACAATCAATAATTTTTTGTTAGTATAATTGTAATTTTAACAGTCTAAGAATCATTATTAGTTCAGATCCAGTTGTTACAGAATAGTTCTATAGAGAAAAGTTTCAATAAATGCCCATAGTTTACAGTTGTGGGGTCTCCAGTCTTAGCCTATACCCCATCGTTTCTCATCTCATAGCTGTGCTCCTCTACACCGCATCCTGTGTTCCCCGTTCTTAAGGCATATGCTGTAGCACCAGGCCTCTATTTTTCTATGCTATCATTAGGTAAGCATCGTAAAATGTTGGTGGCACTGTTTATAAGATATGCAAAAGCAAACCAAATTGTCTGGTGAATTAGAAAAATTACTGTGACAGATAAACCAAGTGAAACAAACCCATGGGCAGGCCAAGAAAAGATTAGACAGAGCAGGTCCAACAAGCCTGAGTCCTGAGGCTTTGTTAAAAGCATGTGCCCTGTTACTAGCAGTGTCAATACCATATTTCAAGCTAAAGGGTAACAAAACTTGGGTTTCTAGTGCCATTTCAGGTACCAGAGAACATCCCGCCTTCCTCCAGCTGTCCATTTTAGATGCCCTAAGATGGATATTTGGAGGCCAGTTAGAATACTGGTGATGACAGATATGACACAATCTGCATAAGATTCATGTTCTAGAGAGGCAGCTGCAGGCAGGAAGAGTTCGCTAAGGTAGCTAGGATGGCTTAGAGCGCTTATGGTAAACCTGTTATATATACAATCAATAAAGAAAGAAAATTATTCTGAGATGACAATTAATCCCAACCAGAGATAGATTTAATGTGAGGAAGTGACTTATGACAGTCTGCTCTCTTCTGATTATAATGGGAGAATACACAGCTAACTTGGAAACCTGAATTTAAGACAGCAGAAATAAAAGAGAAGAAATAATCATTCATACTGCAATAGCAGCAAACATTTCTGAGTAGCTCTTGATTATGTGTTTGCTCCACCACTATTCCAACCCTTCAGGGTAAGAGACTTCTCTGTTTCTGAAATCATATACCCATGCTAAACTGCCAAGACTTGCTAACACAGCATAGTGCCATGCTAATAACTCTACTGGTCTTCAATCTGTTCCAGAAATAGTTTTTATGCCCTGTTGACTACTGTCTGTATAAGCATAACCTCTCTTTTTAAATCTAAAAACCTCAGTTGACTACATTTTTCTTTTAAACATAAACCAAAAGTGTGAAATGCAACTTTAACTGTCACACATCTTAATTAATTTTCCTTTCTCATGCTTTGTGAAACAACTGTTTCAGTCCTAACTCCCTCCTGTTCCCCACTTCAAAGAGCTTCTCTCTTAGAAAATAAAACAAGCTCTTAGACTGGTGGGGTAGTTGAACTAAAGCATACTATATGGGTTGCAGATAATGACATTCAAAGAATTTCCTCTATAATCATCCCTAAATGGCTGATCAGGGAGTATACATGGAGGGGAACTGATTAAATAATGAAAGCTATCCTTCAGCTAGTAAAGTTACCTGAACTGAATTAATAATAAATTATTATTTTTGAGTTCAGCAAAGGTACTGGTCTAGAAAGCTTACATCAAAGACCAGTGCGTTTTTTGGACTCTCTGAAGTCCGTTTATACTGTTATGGTTCTGAATTGCTTGCTAACTCTCTTTTAACTATAATGAGGATGAATTCTGGTGGCTCTAAAGTAGGTTTTAGGTTGTTTTTTAAATTGTTGTTATGGGATCATGAATCCCATCACCAGGGACACATACGAGCTTTAAAAGAAGACATCTGATGACTGCAAGACATATTTTGAGTGCCTTGAAGATTCTCACTGCAATAATTAGTTTCATTTGATATAATGAGCCAAGTGGCTAGTTGCTGTCCTGCACTATTTTTGTAGCTTTATAACCTCAAGAGAGCCTGAGAGACTTAACTTATGGAAATTTTATCTGAAAGAGTTTTTCTTCTCTGAGCAACCAGTATTATATTCTGACCTTGGTAAGACCTCCAGAAAATGGATTAATACTCCCTGATTTATTAAACAGCTCATGCTTATCCTTTGTTTTTTTCATCTGATACCTAAAATAATCACTCCTAGATATGCTGACTCACTCTTTCCGATCTAACATTGGATCCAGTACACCTAACTCTTGTCTAATTTGGGGTTTATGTACAGAAACTTATTATACCTCTAGTAAAATCTAAACTAGTAGGTAGGCTCCTTCTAGGATTTACTGACACTGATACTTAAGTTCAGCAAACATCTCACAGGTTGTCTTGGAAGTTTCCTGAGCACATAACTTCAGATACTCATATGCCATATTATGTGGAGAAAGGCACAGGAATAATCACTTGCATACTAACCTAACAACAGATATTGCCCAGAGAAACTGGTTGTGCTTCTGCATTACTTTAAAGGAGATTGAAAACTAAGAAAGTACCACAGCTACCTTACTATAGGACATCCTTGGTGGCAACATTCTCTATTCATCCTTCTGACAGCAAACCATTGTGAAGCTAAGAATCCAAAAGTTCAGATACAGAACAAATATTTTTGATGACAACTCATTGGAAAGAGAGAATATTTAGTATCTGTTCTAAGGTTTGAGGGGGGTAGTTTTGTTTGTTTGCTTGTTTAATTGAGGAATATTCTAATGTATAACATACATGAACATAAAATAGTTAAATGACACTTAGCAGAAGTAGATAGGGTATTCTCCTGAAGCTGAGGTGAGCATGATATTGGCTTATCAGAAAGTGCACATTTCAGTGAAAAGAGGTGGTTAAAACAGACAGAAAACTGAGAGGAAGTTAAAATTCAGCATGATACTAGAAGCTTAAAATGCATAAGGACTTCGTGGTAGTAACTGGGTGATCTTTCCAAGGCTGAATTCTGAAGGCTTTGTACTTCTGAAAGATTTGATTTACAAAAAGAAGCAATCAGTAATGCTTGGCGCTTATATGCCAACTAACTGTATCACATATTGATGGAGGCAAGGTCTACCACAGAAATTGAGACCTAGTCTATCTTAAGTTACTCAGCCACTGGAAAACAGTATTAATGGGGCATGCAGCTTTTCTTTTTTTATTATTATATATACTTTGATATTTCTCTACTTTTTCTTTTTTTTTTTTTTTTTTTTTTTTTTTTTTGAAAGCTGTTACATAACACTTGGAGAAGAGGGGAATTGAGAACAGAAGTATTGGAGAAGGTAGGAAACTCAGAAGACTAACAAAAGTCAACTTAATTTCCTTTTTGAAATTTCTTTTTCTTCTTTTCCTTTCCTTTCATCTTCCACATGTTCACCTTTCACTGTGAATTTACATTCCATATAAACCAACAGTACTTTCTGTCATAATTCAGAATAGGATAAAGACATTCCAAATTGCAAAATCATACAATTTTTTTTTGTGAAAAAACTATATCGTAAAGTATACTGCTTTCTGAATTGCTTCCTTTTTCTGATCTATTTTTTCTCTAAATTGTTTACTGTGAAAGAGAATACCAGGTTTCCTGAAAAACAAATAATATTGAGACTGTTGCAATTATTTTGTTAAATATCACAAAACAGTGAGGTGAGCCTGGTTCTGATGAGAATGAACTTTCTGAAGTAAATCTTTTGGAGATAATTTTTTTTTTTTTTTCATGTTTACCAGCTGGTAGGGCAAAACATGATCCATGGTTACCAAAATACCCAATAGACAAAAATGTTTGCTGAGTTCATAGAATCATAGAATAGTTTGGGTTGGAAGGGACCTTAAAGATCATCTAGTTCCAACCACCCTGCCATGGGCAGGGACACCTTCCACTAGATCAGGTTGCTCAAAACCCCCTCCAGCCTGGACTTGGACACTTCCAGGGAGGAAGCATCCACAACTTCTCTGGGCAACCTGTTCCAGTGTCCCACTACTACCACAGTAAAGAACTTCCTTATATCTAATCTGAATCTACCCTCTTTCAGTTTAAAACCATTAGCCCTCATCCTATCACTACACTCCCTGATAAAGAGTCTCTTCCCATCTTTCCTGTAGGCCCCCTGTAAGTACTGGAAGGCCATTATAACAACATATAAACATTTTACAAAACTGTATTTTGTTGAAAAAATGGACCTTCAGAGATTTTAATCAGTTCAGACAGGGGCACAACTCAAACACTTTACTAACAAAAAACATTTTTTACATGTAAAACCATTCTCAGAAATATATCTTATTTCAGAAGCAAAGGTTAAACTCACAAAGGAAACCAAGCATCAAGAGGTCAAAATGTTGCAGACAGATTCTCTTGCATTGTGGCTATCTCCATGGGAGATAGAGAGAAAGAAATCCTTCTCCTCCAGGAGTTTAACAGCTCTGAAGTTTCTGTCTGGCCATTACTTCAGTGCTGAGAGTGAATCGTCACTCTTACTTTCAAGCTCCTGGTTTTATCATATGTAGAACATTTATTCTGCTTACCTCCATTAGGCTTTGGAAAATTCCTCTGCAAATTCCGCTCTACATAAGAAACTGTTCCAGAGCAAAAATCATGGTTCTGTCCCTTATGTTGGCCTCTAAATTTTCATCCTTGATTGAGATGATTTACAGTGCTCAAAGGTACATTATGGCCTCTCTAATGTGGTGGAAAGGCAAGTTTTTGTCCCATAACGGAAGAACTAAATAGTTTTCAGTGGGAAAGCATGGGCTGAATTTTGGATACACAAAGATATTAGTAAGAAGTGGCATTTATTAGGCAACTGTTGTAATATTAGAATACAAGCACAACATGTCAGAGAAAGAAAAATGAAATGGAAGAAATGCACCAAAGAAAGATAAAAGAAAGGTTATGTGCATTAAAAAAAATGCTTTTAAGCATTCTGTGAACTGACTCTTTCACTAGTGTGTCCCCATACAAACTTTCCTAGAGATCAAACTAATACTGTGTAGCAGTAGTGATGTGTGGGTAGCACCTGAATGCTTCCACTGATTTCAGAGGGGGGGAAAAATGTGGCTGTGTTTAATGCATATTACAGATGCAGGGACCTAATCTTTAATGAAGTGTATATTGACTTTTTATCTGCATCAAAGCTGTAAATATTACTGAAGATACAACATAGTGAGTGGAGAGTGACTTATATTCTATAAAACCAGTTTGACTTTCTTAATGAAATTAAGAGCTTTCCTTTCAGTATGAGAGCACATATATACCACCAAAACTGATCTTCAGCTTAATGGTGTCCAGCTGAATGGTAGTGACATAAGCTCAGAATATGTTAGGGTTTAGAAAACAAGAAAGAAATGTCATTTTCCTTTCCTGTATCTTGCCTTTAAATGTACTCCAGAAGCAAAAAAGAAAATATTATGTTCCTGACATACCTAAATGACCAGAAAATACTGGCTGTCATAGACATGAATGTTTTCTGTTAAACTCTGGGCTAATGAAGAAAAGGTAACGTTGCAAAATACTCTATTGCACTTGATGAATTAACAGTTTTCTTAATTCTTCTGCTTCCATTTTTTTCTCTGTATATCTTAGAGACAAATTTTGGCATGATCCCACAGAACTCATTATGTCTCCGTAAGTATGCATAGGAGTACGATGACAAAAAAATAAATTAATTTAATCCAGAAATATGGTTTAAGAAATCCAGTCATCTGGGTCTGATTTAAATTAAGGAGTCTTGTTTGTCAATTTTAATTTTGAGATATGGTACACACAGTGTTACAGAGACTTAATTCTCTCTAATAGTCACAAGTTTCAGCACCTGGAGCCCTCAGCACAGGAAAGACATGGACTTGTTGAAGCAGATTCAGAAGAGGGCCACAAAAATTATGTGGGGGATGGAACACCTCTCATATGAAGAAAGGCTGTGGTGGTGTGCTTTCCCCACGCCCCCCACAACCACCAGTGGTTATTGTATTGAATGTGTCTGGTTGCAATGGCTGCATATGACTCAAAGCGGATTCGGGGGAAACAGATAACAACACAATAGGCTAATCTGAACAATGCACCCATCTAACCACAGTTCTGGTTAATGTTTGACTCAAGCCAAATTTGGAAAAAAAACGACTTCTGTAGTCGGTATGTAAATATAAATCAACTATCTTACTCCATAAATAGTGGACAGCCTGTTGAGTTCTCCTGCAAAACAGCAGGCTGCATGCCAGGATCTCCCCTTGAGTAGGGATGCCTCCCAAGGTTACTCCTTAAGGTTGAGAGAGTCTTTGTCACAACACAATCTCAGTAAGTGATTAATAGCATGATAAACTTTGAAATCCTAAGTGATACAAAGAATTGAGTGCACACATATATAGTCTTTTAGATGCAAACCGTTGACCAAGTCTGGGACAAGGAGTGGATCCAGCCACATCTAGAGTCCTCTCTAAGAAGGAGTTTAAAAAGCAAGGTTGTCCTTGCTGAACCTTGTGACTCAATGGGAAGGTCTTCCTGACGGTTTTGTTTGACCTTATTGTTGATATTATTATGCAGCAAATATCAAGTGAATCTTGCCATCACGTTTTGTTAAACCCCTGTCGCATTTACTGTCAAACTTTGTTAAATCGCTGTTTTCTATCGATAAACATATTGCTACTTCTCCCTTATGGGTGAAATGCATCACTCCATCTGCGACAAAGGCTGAGAGATTTGGGGTTATTCAGCCTTCAGAAGAGAAGGCTCTGTGGAGACCTTATTGCAGCCTTTCAGTACTTCAAGGGCCTTCAAAAAAGATGGGGACAATGTTTTTTGTAGGACCTGTTGCAATAGGACAAGGGGTAATGGTTTTAACTAAAAGAAGGTAGATTTAGACTACATATAAGGAAGAAATTTTTTACAATGAGGGTGGTGAAGCACTGGAACAGGTTACCCAGAGAGATGGTAGATGCCCCATCCCTGGAAACATTCAAGGTCAGATTGGACGGGGCTCTGAGCAACCTGATCTAGTTGAAGATGTCCCTTCTCATTTCAGGGGTGTTGGAATAGATGACCTTTAAAGGTCCCTTCAACCCAAACCATTCTATGATTCACCTGATGGCTTTAGCTTGACTGCCATCAAACATTTGAACTGGATGCATAAGGGTTTCTTTCACATTCTTCATCAACTAAGGCCATTATATAAACAAGTGTATATCACCATCTACTAGCAGGATATGTAATTTAAATGAGTTTAAGAGTCTTCTCCTGAGCTAGCTTTGAAAATTTATATCATCTAACTGAGTCAGGATTTTCCAGATCCAGTGTTAAAAAGCCTGAAAGCATTTTTTAAAAATAGGACATGAATTCTGGGCTTAAAAATATAAAATATTCACATTTTAGCCACTATGATCTACTCCCTCAAATGCAAATGCTAATACTGCTGTAAGCAAGACAGTTGAAGGATGTGAGGCAAGGTTTGTACAGAAAGATAATATCCTTTATTAGACAAAAAGCTATGAGTGGAAAAAGCAGGCTTTTTCATATACTATGTCTTATTCATGCTTGCCTTTCCAGCATGTAGTTTTTGTCTCAGTCCAGAGAAAGCTTTTTTTTTGTTTCTAAAGGCTCAATCTCTTCTCACAAGCCATGTCTCATGAAATAAGTGGGAGATGGTGGCTTGACTGTCTCTGTTATAACATGAAAATTTATAATATATTGATGATGTATTGATGGTACACACAACTAAGGCTGAAAGATGAAGGATTTGACATACTGATTTTAGGTTGCAGAAATCAGTAAGGTTTCATGTCTAGGGACTTAACTGTAGTGTACAATAAGCCTGTGTAGGGTCTACCCCTCTCCCTTCTTTGAAGTAGTTATTAGTAAAGTCCTAGAAGCATCAACTACAATGATTTTCATATACTTCCTGACCACTGAGATTGAAAATATCTTAAACACATGGTCTAACTACTGACTTAAATGTGTAACTACATAATATATGAATCAGTGCCAGTGAAACAGACAGACAGCATGTTTGCCAAGATGTCCATCTCAAGGGCCAACTTTTCATTCTGGGTTTAGCTGTTCCACTTGTGTCTTTATCATAATCTCAGGTTTCCAGCATTTAATAATTTAGTTCCTCTATTGTAAGGTGCCTTTGGAAGGTAAAAAGAACTGAGAGGGGACCAGCTAAGAAATCATAGACTTCAGTACTATGAAATGTAATTGTCATCAGTGACAGCTTTAATCTCTCATGCATCTGAAGGTCTACTTCCACTGATATTGCTTGCTATCCAGTTACCACACATGCACACAATTTTATTTTATGCACAATTCTCCCTTGATGATTTGGTCTTATTAACTTTTTTAAGTTAATGGAAGCCTTTTTATCCACTTCAAAAGACCTTCTGCAGATTAGATTAAGCACAGACACATAAAGGACAAGAAAGTCATCAGGAGTAGTCAGCATGGATTCACAAAGGGGAAGTCATGCTTGACCAACTTGATAAAGTTCTGTGATGAAATGACTGGATTGTTAGATGAGGGAAGAGCAGTGGATATTTTCTGCCTGGACTTCAGGAAGGCCTTTGACACTGTCTCTTGTAAGATTCTCATAGACAAGTAAGTTGATGTATGATCAGCGACATGAAGTCTAATTGGAGTCCAATAACTACTAGTGTACCCCATGGGTCAGTACTGAGTCCCTTCTTGTTTAATATTTTCACTAACTACCCAGATGATGGGGCAAAGTGTACCCCTCAGCAAGTTTGTTGACAACACAAAACTGGGAGGAGTGACTAATACACCAGAGGGTTGTGATGCTGTCCAGAGTGACCTCGACAGGCTGGAGAATTTAGTCAACAGGAAGCTCATGTAGTTCACAAGGAGAAGTGCAAAGTCCTGCACCTGGGAAGGAACAACTCCATGCTGGCCTGCCCAGACAGAAAGCAGTTTGTCAGAAAAGGCCCTGGAGGTCCTGGTGGACGTCAACTTGGACAGGAGCCAGCAATGTGCCCTTGCCACAGAGAATGTAAATGTTATCCTGGGCTGCATCCGGCAAAGTGTGACCAGCAGGTCAAGAGAGGTGATCCTTCCCCTTTATTCAACACTGGTGAGGCCAGACCTGGAGTCCTGTGTCTAGTTCTGACTCCTCAGTACACAAGAGACATGGACATATGGATAGAGTCCAACAAAGGACACATGGATGATGAGGAGACAAGAGCAGCCCACATATGAGGAAAGGATGAGAGGGCTGGCACAGTTCAGTCTGAAGAAAAGAAAGCTCAGGGGGGATCTCATCAATGTCTATGAATACCTGAAAGGAGATTCTAGAAAAGACAGAGCCAGGCTCTTCTCAGTGGTGCCCAGTGACAGGACCAGAAGCAATGGACACAAAGTGAAAGACAGGAGGTTTTGTCTGAACATCAGGAAACACTTTTTTCCTGTGAAGGTCACTGATTTCTGGCACAGATTTCCCAGAGAGGTTGTGGGTTGTCTCACCCTGGAGATATTTAGAAGCTGTTTAGACATGGTCCAAGGCACCCAACTCTAGGTGGCTCTGCTTGAACAGGGGGGTCGGAGGAGATGGCCTCCAGAGGTCCCTTCCAACCTCAACCATTCTGGGACATGGTAGTCTAAAATCAGAATAAACACAGAATATTGCCATCCAATTTCTGTTAACATGAAAGACATTATGTAAATTTACTGTAAAATATTGTTATGAGTAGTACAAAATGGATTTAAGGTTTGAATGTAGACATAAAGAAATACAAGTGTCATTTTATTATTAAAATTTCACCCTTGAAATATATTTGTTCATCACTTCATCTCAAAATTCTGTCATCTGCGTTCATTGGAATGGACAGTAATTAAATTCATGGTATTGTCTGTCTTTTCCTTATGTGTGGAATATTTTTCTCATGTAAAGTTCAGGAAAACAAAATACTAATATTGCTCATGTAGTTCCAGAAGAAGACCATAATGATATTACTAGATTTTAATTAATCCTTATTATTTCAGAGTTTTGCATAAGCAGAAAATAGCTGTTTAGTGCTCATAATAACTGTGTATTCTCATTAGAAGCCTTTCATATGAAATGGTTTCCATTCATGATTTCGACTTTTATATAATATGTAAATTAAATTAATGTGACTCACAACTATACATTGTCCCTTGTAGCTGTCTTCATTTTGATCAGCTGGACATTTCTTGTTTATACCTTAGTAAGCTGTTGGGAAAAAACAGAATTGTCTAAGTAATTAAAATTCAAAATAGGTCATAGTAGTATAATACATGAACATAACACCTGATTTCACATAATGGACTAGGTATTGAAAATTTCCAATACCTCATTTTTGGACACAAATTTTAATGAGAACAGAAATTGGCACAATATAAATCAGTATGACATGATTTCTTGAACATAAGGGGGATAGGAGAGGTGAAATATTAAAATCTCAAGACTTTCTCATTACTCTGAAGACTGAAAACCTGATTGTATTGGGTAGCTATAATCCAGTCCAAGAGGAAAGAACCCTCTCAATTTGTCAAGCACTCTGAATAATAAGGTAAAATACTCGTTTGTAGAGAAATGCAGATATTTTTTACGTTACTTAAGCAAGACACAAACATTCCATCTTACCAGTTTTCATTTCCAGTGGCCTGACCAGGAATGGGGTCTGTGTCCTTGAGCAATGCATTTGGATGCTCTGAGTAATACAGAGGCCAAAGTAATTTATTAATGCTCCTGTATTAGTAGTAAATGCTTTGTTTATTAGAATCTCCTCTACCAAATAGAACAAAAAGTCAAGGAAATTGTTAATGAAATATTATCACCAATAAAGAATTAGAGACATTTAACACACTTTATTCATACTAACAGAACTGTCTTCTCTTTAATTCTACAAAATAATTTATTCTAAAGTATTTTACTAGAACACATTAAAATTCTCTAACTACCATTACATTATGCTTATAAAAACCCTATATCTAGTTTGGTTATTTACAGAAATATTCATTAATTGGCATGAATTGTTGTATCAGTAGGGTTTTGTCAGTGATTGTTCTTTAATTCCTTAATGAAATAAAATATAGTGGAAGTCAATATAATTTTGAGATGCATATAATTTCTTATGAGCAGTAATTAGTAATTTTCAGGCAGAGATTATGTAATGATAACTGAAATTTGTTGTATTAATGTTGAGATTCATGTTGCATTGCTAAAGTGTTAACAGACCCTCACTAATATTACTCAGTGTTTCTGGCTATAATTCTTTATCCTTTGCAGTGATTTATTCTTTTCAGCTCTTCTTAAGATCTACCAGTCCTGTGCAGTAAGATTCTAATGAATCTTTTTTTGCTTAAAATTGTTCGGTATTTCCTAACCCGGATGACTTTATGCTGAGTTTGTTTGTTTCTCTGTTTTCTGCAGATGTGAAGTCAGGTAAATTGTTATGGTGTTTGTAGGGGATGTATTTTGTCTAGTCCAAATCACATATTAGAGACATGTGCCTCCATTAAAAACAGGGAATGCTTAACATGGCAACACTGTTCAATTTAGAACGACATTTATATTTTTAAAGATAGAGGGCATGAAGCCAAAGCCAAAAGGCTCAGATAGACAATAAAGCTGTTAGAATTTAAACTGACTAAGAGCCGACAAATAATTATTATAGTTCACTCCTTATCTAAGACTGACTGTTAAACTATTTGAAGCTACAGTGTGGACTCTCTGCACTATTTGAGAGGGTAAAGAAGCTGCTTTAAAGTGTGGTTTCCAACTTTATAGGGTGGATTAACAATCCACACCACAAGTGACAGGTGGAAGCTAAAAATCTTCTGTGCTCTCAGTAATGATCTTCCAACTAATATTTAGGAGAACCAAGAAGAGGAAAAGGAAAGGTGGAAAGATGAAATAGTTGAGGACAGCCATTAATATATAATTTTATATAATCTTTAAGCGTAACATGAAGTAACAACAAAATAAATGTGTGCCAGAATATCCTGTTGTTTAATTTGCTATTTTAAAACTTCTAAATTACTAGATTAGCCATAAAAGACCATCATATTTTATCTTTTAAAAAGTTACTTATCATTTAAGAGTAAATTAAGTATATAGACCATTATTTTCTAATTAATAATTAATAATACTGTAAGAACACTCTGAAACAAATTAAAACAACAACTAACAATGAAAATAAAAAATTAACATTAACTTTAACATTTAACTAAATATAGTTTTAAAAAATTGTAGTTGTACAAGTAAACCAACTGACTTGACGAAAATTATAAGTATTTGCAAAAGTAGTCCCTAGGTATTTTTTTATAATTTTGCATCTTGAAGAAGAAAATCTATCTTGAAGAAAAACAACCATCAAATGTAACTATAATCCACTTTATTTATCCTTTTCAGCTCTTCTTAAGATCTTTCAGTTATGTGCAATAATTTTTCTTTGTATCAACTTTGAATTTTCTTTTTCTGTTTTCAAACATAGATGCAGTTTAAACTTCTATAATCAAGCACAGATATTTCTATACTGTCAAAAGAGAAATTGTGTCTGTTGATCTTCTTTAGTCTCATAAAGAGAAGAAATCTGATAGCCTCTTACATCGACATCAGAAGCAGTTAAAAAGTTGAGTGGGCCCTTTTTTTCCCTCAGTGGCAGACAACTATGGTCACTGATTGTGACTTAGAAATTTCAGACTGGACATTTTAAAAAAATTATTAGCAAACTAGTGCAGAACTGGAGCAGCTTGCTTGGAATCTTATGGAATCTGTACCCTTGGAGGTTTTCCAGGCTTAGTAGCCAATGATGCAGGAGGGGGCAGTGGGAAGTGGGACGTAGTTGAGACCCAGGTCCCTTCTATGATTTGAAACACATCCTGTTACCTGATCCAGGATGCATACTGCCAGGAGACCATTCACAATGCATATAGATTAGCTTATTATTTAGCTTTGATTTTCTGACAAACCAGCTTATTCCAAAATAAAACTAGAGTTCAGCAATGGTGACAGTATGAAATTATGAATACTGGGAATGATATTACATGACTTCTAACTTTTTTTATTCCATAAAACTCTTTCAAACTATCTTGTCAGGTTTTGAACACTCAAGATACTTTATCTTCAACATCATAATGCATCTCTTCGAGGTAAATAAAACATACTTTGTCATTATGTAATAGAGGTAGCACACTGGTACCTGCTACACGTCCCATATACTATTTCATGAGCTTTAACTGAAAAACAGAGTAGTTATCATCATGCTTTAGCTGTATAAGATGGCTAAATGTGGCCCATTAGAGTCTTAGTTCAAGTAATTCAAAGTGGCAGTAATTGAGTCACTTTAGAGGGGATTAGTTTTGAGTAGGTGGAATTAATTCCAAATCAGTCAATTTAGAAGCTAAGAATTACTTTTCTGAATGGATACTGTTAATAAGGTAGGTACACCTTACATTGTATAAAAAAAAATTGACTGAGTTTATGGCCATAAAGTAATCAGAAACATCCAGCATCATTCTGTTTAACAGATAGCTCATACACTTGCATATACACATTTTAACTAAAATAAATGGGCAAGCAGTGCTATCACGAGATGCTTCAATGGTCAGGAGACTCATCTCAGCTAATCAATTAAGGCACATACTATCTGATATATATTTAAAGAACAAGTTTAGGAAGAACCTTGTTTATTATTTGTCTATTTGTCTCTCATAACCATAAAGAGAACTTGGGATGTTTACCCTAGATGAGTATCTAGAGGTAACCATTAAGGTTTTAGATGTTCCATCTTTGGCATCTAGTGCTGAGATACTCCAGAGAACTGTAAAATGCTGGCTGTTATAAAACAGACCCTTTGGGAGACATAGATGCTTCCTTGCTTAGGATTAGCTTACGGCTAGGTGTGATACTTAGGGTACATTGAATGTCACTAGATGCTATCCAGCTGAGCTAAGCCCCTAGGAGAGTAATTAATCTCACGTATTGTAGGTCACTACAATGTAGATGTTTAAATTCTCATTATAATAAATGAAAATCCAGTCGATATATTCAATGGAATCTGGAAAGCAATTGATCTCATCCTAATGCAGACAATCATATTTGGTCAGATGAATCAGCTACCTTAGGTGAGATGCGAATCACTCTCTAGACTCCATTAAGTCCATTGACTAGGTTTCCATTACCTATAAAGAAATTCTAGACACCTTTCTCGGAGGCAGATGTCTATACCTAAAGTCAGATGTGATGAATCCTGCCCTAAATTTAGGTGAGATAAATACCATCATCAATAATGGAAAGTAAAATTCCTCTTGATAAACATTTAGAATTTAGGTATTAACCTTCCTGGTTTAGAATATGGTTAACAGAAAAAAAAAAAAAACATTGCTTCTGATGACACACCTTTTTATACCATTGCTATTGACTACACCAAATTTCAAAAGAGTATTTCCAAATTGTGGCAGACTTCTGAAAAATCCAGAAATGTAAGCTGTTATCAGTCTTTACATGTGATAGTTTGGAATATGAACTGTGATATTCTGGAATATGATCTAACCTGTAAAGGCACATTTTCATTGAGGGAAAAGAACAGAAATAAATGATGTAGAAGTATATGTCCTATTCTGCCAACTGTTCTAAAAGGATAATAATGTCTGAGAGATCAATAGGTCAAATGGGAAAAAGCAATAATGTCTTGAAATACCATATCTAGATTTATCAGATGATATCTGTAAAAGTTCTGAGAGTATAATGCTTGCACTCTTTCCACACAACATAATTTGCTGTTACTGGCAACTGAACAACTAACTCATAGTCTTCTGCCTATGCCTACACATCTCTGCTTTCTGTGTTGCACTTTATTTTGTTGTAAGAATCATACTTAAAGGCTCAAAGTCCTTATAATTCTTTGAGTGGAAAAAGGAAAGAGAGTAACAGAAAAAAGAAAGATGGAGAGAAAGATAGAATACAAGAGAGAGGAGGGAGGGAGAGAGGGAGGGAGGAAAGAAGGAAGGAAAGAAGGAAGGGGAGAAGGAAGGGGAGAAGGAAGGGGAGAAGGAAGGGGAGAAGACAGGCAGGAGAGAAGGCAGGCAGGAAGGAAGGAAGGAAGAAAGGAAGGAAGGAAGGAAGGCAGGAAGGAAGGAAAGCAGAAGGAAGGTTGATTACCTGTGTTATATAAAATATTTTTTAAATGGTTATCAAAGTCAAACATGAGACTTGGACAGACACTGTGGCATGCTTAGTAGCCTATGCTCCTGTTTAGTTTCAGGGCTTTTAATAAATATATACATATATATATGCATAGATATTCATTGACATAACATATAAACAGTAAAGAAATAATTACTCTCTAGACAGTAGTTTGAATTCTGAAATTTACCTGTATCTAGTACAATTGGCCAGTTTCAGAACCCAGAAAAATCTGTGGACATCTTCCAAAGGTCTTGAAAAGCAGTTTAATAAGTTTTCTTAATGCTGAAAATGAAAAATATTTTTTCAGTGATCTGCCTGGGAGAAGTCTGTTGTACCAACATTATTTGAAACTAGGTCTATTTGTACCTCAAAGTAATCTGAAAAACATAATTTCTTTTCCAACTATTTCAAATTGGTTTTCCTCTGTCATGAAAAAACAGGGTTTTAACAAAAAACAAACCAATATCAGTAACTACATTCAGTTCTAAAACTAAAACTTCAGCAAAAATGTTGATAGCATGATATGAGAAGGCTAACATAAATTAAACAGTATGTGTTAAGAGATTCTTTAAAAATTTGTAAAACAAAACAACTGGAGGCCAGGCTTGACAGCCTAGGGTTTCTCAAATGGCATTACAAGCTCATGTGTCTATGTCTGAATGATAGAGCAAAAGTTCCAGAGGTATATTAGGACAGTGTCTCTGAGTTAATAGGCCTAAAAAATTTAAGTTCAACATGTGTATTCAATGCAATACTGCCCAATATTTTTACCTTATGAGAAAAATATACCTTTTTTTTCTTTATAAGTTTGAAAAGTTTTGTTCACTTAATCTTACAAACACACCTCATGAACTTACAGAAATATAGAGCTCAAAGTATTATTTATGAAGGCATTTTTAGGACATCCGGCAATTAACTTATACAGTCAAGATAGAGTTTTTTAGTGTTTATTACTGCCTCTTTGTTTTCTAATATTAAATTTAAATAATGTATCGCAAATTAGACTCCATGCTTCTTGTCACTTCAGAACATGTTGATCAGCCTCCCGCTTATTTGCTTTTTTTTAAATGGTTGAATATTGCTTTCCTGTCTTCCAGTTTCTAGACATCAAAAATCCAGTTCTTTCAAACTGTGTTCACTCAGCCTGTTTTCTGAACCTAACCATTCTTATTACACTCTGACAGAATTTCAACAGTATTTCCACACCTTATTTAAATAAGGCCTTCTCTGGAGGCATCCTCACTGTTGAGGAGTGTAGAAAAGATACATTCAAAATATTTTAGAATGAGTTGCTATAAAAATCACTTTACTACAAAACATCTAGGACAACAGACTTAATAATCTGGGACTTTGGAAAGGGTCTAGTGTACCCAAGACGAATTCTGAAATGTATGACACCACATGTTGTACCAGGGTAACAGCTGACGGTCAGAAGAGAACCCCACATGTATGTCTTGCAACTAAATCCTGTCTTTTACCTCAGAAAGATTATTTCACTGAGCAACAAAAATTTAAGTGCCTAACAGGGTTAAGCTGAGCTTCACCTAAACACTTCAATGTTTGGATGTATAAGTACATGTCTGAAATTAAGGAAGATAACCAAGGCAAAGAGAGTGAAAGTGTCAGTGGAGAGGAAGGAGAACTGTTTTTCTCTGCTGGATAGAGATATGCAGAGCAGACATGATCACCATCACTCCGAACAGAAAATGAGTTATGCAGCCCATGAATCAAAAGAGTAAATCAGATCTCGGTATATAGGGACAAATGTTACAAGGACTTAGATGCCCACAGTTAGGATGCCCAGAAGAAACAGATGGACAATGGCTGAATAGTCAAAGACTTTCTTTGGAAGGAAACATGAGCATACAGATAGCAGTTTGACTAGACTGAATTTGATTCACATAAATAGTGAGAACTATTTAAGACTTTGCATACAGAAAGCAAATTAGAGAGAATCACTTACAAACTAGTAAAATAAATTATCTAAAAGAAAGAAGGAAAGAAAGCTACAGACTCATGAGAATGGCCCTAAAATGTAAATTTCAACAAACACAATGGCTTGGCAAGTAATGTCCACTGGGAATTATTTCTAAGCGGAAAAAGAGACCTAGCAGCTCCCAAAAGAGACCATACTGAAGGCAGAGATACAGCTGTCCTCACAGTTTGTAAAGACAGGAAGAGGGAAAGATAAAAGAAACAAATATGGCTACATTTGGAGACATCTTGTAAGTGAGAACTTGAAAATTAAAAAGTGGAATCTGGACACACTGGTAGAAATGACAGAAACCTTACATGTAAAATCACCAGGGTAAAGACATGATAGTGATAAGACCAGAGGTAATGGTTTTAAACTGAAAGAAGGTAGATTTAGATTAGATATAAGGAAGAAGTTCTTTACTGTGAGGGTGGTGAAGCACTGGAACTGGTTGCCCAGAGAAGCTGTGGCTGCCCCCTCCCTGGAAGAGTCCAAGGCCAGGCTGGATAGGGCTTTGAGCAACCTGGTCTAGTGGAAAGCATTCCTGCCCATGGCAGGGGGTTTGGAACTAGGTGATCTTTAAGGTCCCTTCCAACCCAAACCATTCTATGATTCTATGAAATGAGATGCAACTATCAAACAGCATAATTGAAAATATAATTGTTCTATAAATACACTGAGGAGGTGATGGCTAAAATTATAAATTCGTTATTACATGGACACACTACATCTTCTTAACACTCTGCATCTTCTTATCCTAAAAGTGGTAATTGTGATAGATAATAAAATAATTACCTTTGCAAAGAATTACAAAGAAAGAACAATATAGAGTGTGTGCATAAGTCAACAGAGACACAAGGAAGAAATTTCCTGGCAGGAAAACTGTTAGAAATTTACTCTATAAGTCAGGAGAAATTTTCCTAGAAGTATTTAAGAAGCAAGTAGAAGCAATATCCACTGATTAAGAAATTGTTGAATATGGAAGAAGTCCCAGAAGAATAAAGAGCAAACATAATATGTATCTATGAAAAGAGTAAGCGAAAGGACTCATAAAGCTGTAAAACAAAGAGCCTAAATGATTTCTAGTAAGATAGTACAAGAAATTATTAAACAAGCAACTGTGGCAAGCATCCATATAGCGATAAAGTGATGCAAAACCTCTGGTATGGATTTGTGAAGAACAGATTGTGTCAAACTAGATTTCCATCTTTGGAATTCTTTTATATTCCCACTAAAAGGCCCTTCCAACCCAAACCATTTTATGATTATATGATTCTATGGTTCTAAACAAGTTTGGAAATCGAGAGCAAAATTAATCTAAGTGATATTCTAAGTTTGTTTTTCAACTAGTTTTTGAATAATATTTCTGTAATTTTTTTCTGGTACGTATTTTTAGGTTTCTTACAAAAATGTCATTTGAGAATATCTATTAAAAAATCTTAATAAACTTAATATATTACCGTGTGTCGTGGTTTAACTGATATAGTGGATAAGGGGAAGAAGCAGCTGTGTCATAAATTATTAAGCTTTATTAATAGATATTCTCAAATTACTTCCTCTGCTACATACTCACTTTATTGATACTCACTGTGCCTTAGTCAACACAGCACAGGTCTGAGCACATGCTGAAAATTGCAAAATGGACATCTTTAATGATGTCATGGTTGTTTATATTTCTTTCTTCTTCTTCCTCCTCCTCTCCTTCTTCTTCTTCATTTTTCCCTAAATTGTAATACCAAAATCATCTTTTCTTTGAGGTAAAAACCTCAAAACCCCTACTCATCCCTGTGAAGTGAAATTCACTTTTTTTGAAAAATCAATTCTTTACAGTTTATTTAAAATAAAATATCTATAGTTTTTAAAAGCAAAATAAATGAGCCATTTCCTATTCAGTGACAATACATAAAGCATTGATTCAGACAACTGCCCAATGTTTTTCTTCTTTCCTGTTTAAAGGATAATCTGTTTTTATCAGTAGTATATTGATGTTTTCCTTATAACATGCCAGCTGTATTACTGACTGTTTTCAGGGATGTAGAACTGTTGTTCATTCATTTAATGGACTTGCCTACTATTTTCTGCAGTTATCTGTATTGTGAGAAGAATACCTGTCAGAAATGTTTTGTTCTTTTATTTATCTTATATTTAGTTCCTGTCCCTTGGTGTTTAGTTTTTTGTTGGTTTGCCTTTTTTTTTTTTTTTTCTGACAGTCATCAAGGCACTCAGCTCCCCAGCTCCAGCAAGTTCCAGGTGTCTTTAAAAGTCTGACAGGGTCAAAACAGGTAGCTGATCTGTCTCTATCCTTGGCCCACACACCTAGAAACATCAACTCACTGAGATTCTCACAAAAGAATTGGGGCAGGAGAAGTGTTGAGAATTTTTCCCTCTGAAAATTTTTTAATATTAAAAATAAGGATAGGTAAGACATGGAAAGAAGGAAAAGTGCCATATAAATGATGAGCTAAAAAGCCACAGTCCAGGTTATTTGATTATAAAAAAGTAGCCAGTACCATCTGAGGTGCCTCTGTGACCTGACACATCCCTAAACTAGCTGATATAACAGAGTACTTACAGGAGAGAAAACAAGAACTGCAGGGTTCCTTAAACAGATTTAGATGCCCAGAGTAAGGTGGTCAGACTGAGGCCGTAACTCCCACAGAAACCAAACCTAGAACCCATATTGTTGAGCATTTTGCAAGCATCACAGGCCACTGCTGCACTGTCCCTAATATCTTCATGTTCCTCCTGAAGTTTAAAAGACCAATTATTTGAGCCAGTTCAACTCACAATACATTTAATGAAAAGATCACATTTGAATTTTCTCTCCTTTCTTACTCTTCTTTCCTCTCAATTGTAACTAAGGAAGGAAACAATACATACAATGGGTTAAAAATGAAGGGGTTTGGGGCTGAGTGTTAGTACTAGGCCAGTTTACCATTAAGATAAACTGCAAAAAGATGTTTGAGGGAAAAATATTCTTTTTATTTTCTTTAACCTTCACATTGGAAAATGAACAAAGAAAAACTACCCATCTGATCACCCATTTGGACTGGATAAGTAAAACTGGGGATAGTTCAGTGTCAACTACTCAACTCATTATCCAACCTTCAAAACCTCTTAACAGAAAACCTACTTTGTTGTTACTATATATGGTTTTGAGCAAAGAGGAATAAAAATTCTGTTTCAGCACTGCTGCCTCCTGGTTGCAGTGAATGATTTGAACTGGCTTCTTGCTATGGGAAACCTAAATGGAAGTTAATGTGAGTTATACATTTGTGCTTCTTTAACTTTAACCTGAATGTGTGTGTATAAAACTCAGCAGGAATATGTCTTGTTTTTACCAGCAGGCAAAGCTGTTTATAAAATGACATTTTCAAGTTTGATTAGAAATTAAGGTTTTTAGAAGTAAGAAGAAACAGTTAAGAGCAAACTGCGGGTAATATTAATGTGGTCATATAAAAAGTACATTTCTTGACATATTGTTACTGTTCCTGCTCACAGCAGGCTGACAGACTAGATGTAGAGAGAATAATAAAGTTTTTTGTCTATGTTTATGTCCAGTATATAAGACAGCTAGACTGAATAGAAAAAGAAAATGACGTGCCACTAATCCTCAAGATAAATGCCAGTACAGATATAAGCTGTCAGGAAATTGTCCTCTTAACAATAGAGAATTTAGGCTTACTCTTCGAATAATCTACCTGTACTGTATGTGGTACTTATTCAGGAATCATGGCTATTCTAGCTATTGCATTTCATAATTCCTAAACCAGTGGACTCTTTTCTCTCTCTTGATCTCCTTCTAGCCATATATAGTCATACTTAAATTTCTATTTCTGTTACACCCCTAGAAGTCTCCTATTGTTTAAGACTACATTTGCTGAGCGGGATAAGTAGCATGCTGAGTAACCAGAGATTCAAAAAGGAGTAACATGACAAACATAACCTCTAAGCATCATTTCCTCTCTGTTTACAATGATGCATGCTGGAAGCAACCTAGCCTTTGTTTCAAGTCCTGAACGATGTTGAAATTCGGGTCTTTGGATCTTTAGTTAAGGATCTATCAATTACTGAGTGATATACCTGTAAATATCTCTATCTACCTGTCCATCTATATCTATAAATATATTTGTTATATGCATACAGACACACAAGCATAGCTAATTTGTATTTCTATAGATTATATGTATTTATGTATGTATGTATATACACAGACATTAGAATGTTTGACTCACAAATAATGGTATATATGTTGTGCCTTTGTTTCCTGAGATATGTTTGTTTCCAGATCGGTGCTTTCTAGTTAAGTGGAAAAAGGATATGATTTTCTAGGACACTCACTGAAAATATTTTTGTTTTCTTACATTCATTTACTTTGAGCTTGTTCAAAGCTGAGATGTTTACAAATGTATGTCTTGTTCTCGGAAGGCATAATATCAGTGCTGGTCCTCATTGCAGTTTAATCTAATAATGAACTATAGCACTCTCCTGCTTGTCATGCTACTGAATGTAGCTGTGTAACAAAGTAATTATTTATTATTATCTCAAATTAACATGTATTTATGATATGCATATATTTTATTACAGCTGGTCTTTTGTCTTATTTAACTGCAGTGCAGATACATAGCTAGTAGACTGGAATTCATTTTTCCCAATATCATGATACATTGGTTTGGGTTTTGGGACCTTCTCATGGGGAATTTATCTGAATTTACTTCTATAATCTAATACTACATTACAATATGTGAATGAAATATTTATACCTCCTCCATGAACTTAGCTCATATTTATGAAATAAATAATTTCCCTGTTGTCCACAAAATTTCCCAGTGCTGTTAAGTCCTGTAATAGAAAACCATAGTGTTTATTTTCAGTAATGGCAGTATAGGAGTCAACAGAATTAAAACTACTGAGGTCTAAGTTTATCTTAATGAGTTTAGATCTTCCATAATGAAGCCAAGTACCTAAATTAAAAGTAGAAATTAATTGTAAAGTACTGAACTAATGACAGTACAAGTAAAGATCTGGTCAGATATCTGAAGACACCATATTTACCCAGTGTAAATCCTGTCATGCTAAAGTGTCTACCTCAGAGAAGCCAGGCATACTGGTGTGCTGTTAAATACTTAGTTTTATATGAGTTACTGCAATAGTACATAGAACTGAATGACATTTTAGAAACTTCTTCAGCATTTCTTTAAATATGCAGAGGGTGTAGCCAGAATTAACTCATGGGATTAAACCAGAAGAGGTAGTCTATAATTTTAACTGGCTCACTTTCTGACAGGACTGGAGTGTGTGTAATCTTTTTACAGTCTATTTTTCCCTGCAGATTGCTGGTAACATTACACTAGCATCTTTGACTATTTTTTGGTGATACATTGCTATGTTAAACATTACATTGCATTATGTCACAGTGGGCTGGTACAGTGTGAAGCCAGAAGGACAACTTCTACACATTTTCTTCAAATTAAAAATCTTCAGTCGAGGAACTAAGTAAAAGATATAATAATATGAAATATAACATAATGATATGTTTCTAGTTTAGAAAATATTTTTGAAAAATAATTGTTTCCTAAATGTATTTGACATGGTATAATTACAAATTTAATCTCACAGGTCTTACACTGTTGCTATAATAAAGTTACTCATTTTCAGACCCATTAAGTTAAGCACCTTCCTACTATAATGAGAAAGTCAAAGTGACCTTATATCAGACAATAGGTGAAGTACACTGATTTATAATTTTCTACTTTAAGACATTTTCTATAGTGTTTCCTCAGGCTGTCTAAATCAACTACGTTTTTACTGATGGAATCACCATCCAACTGCTGATCTGAACAATGGGATATATGTTGTCACATGATATTTGTGACAAAATATTTCAGAAATACAGATATGCTTGACAGTAATGGATCCTTTTTTTATGTCTAGGGATACTTATCTCCTGTCTAGGACAAAATATCTAATTCATACTGTAAGGGTATACGAAATGTGTGAGCATTGGCTTCATTCAGGTTATCTGTAAAGGACATTTTCCATTCAAAATGGGATAAGTAAAGGGGGAAGTGATAACACAGAGAGACAGAAACCAGTAGGCAAGGGCTAACAGAAGCAAAAACCCCATAAATTTCCTGTCACTAACTGATGAGCCATTAAGAAACTGCAGGCACAACTTTGGAGGGGGCCAGACTGGCCTTCATAACTAACACAAAGCAGGGAAACAGGAGGAACATAAGGAACTGGGATAACCCAGGGAGGGGCTGTGGGACTATGCAAAATTTATTAAAGAAGGTTAGGGGAAGGAGATCGAGGACGAAGAAATGGGAAGAATAGACAGAAAGGGGTATAAAAGAGGCAGGACGTCTGTAGAACAGGGCTGGGGAGCACACTTGTCTGGCAGAGCCCTTCAACGAACACCCCAGTCTGTCCTGACTTCTTATTAAATCTTCTCTTAATGACCTCTCTGAGTAATCTCACTCCCTATCCTGTGTTTGTCAGTGCTGCAAGGGCTCAGTGCCAGCTACTGTGGGGACTGGTGTGAGCGGACTGGGTGCCATCTCCTGCAGTCAGATCCCTCAGTCTGACTGTGGGCACCCCTGACCTGTAGTGTCAGCTACTGGAGCCGGTGGGATCTTTTTAACCTTCAGCCACTCGTGTGGGAATGGTGTGTGTCCCAAAAACTAGCTACTAAGGGGATGGGCGTGGGTGAGGAGAGTGAGGGGCTCAGCGCCAGCGGCTGGATTGTGACCATGGGTCACAGCCTGTGTGCTGGATGCCCGCTGCTGGGGGTGAGTGTCTGTACCTTTCCCAAAGGGGGTGTGCGTGGGGTGTGTGTGTGAATTCATGGCAAACTCCAAGCTGGACCAGCCAATGAGTGGGAGGCCTCAGGTCTGGGCAGGGGTATCAGGCAGGCAGAGGGTCTGTGGTGATATTCAAGTGGACCCGTAAGTGCAGGGTGCACGTGGGATGAATGTGTGAGTGCTGCATGTCTGCAGCAAGCATCCGTTGAGACCAGTTGGTGGGTTGGGGACCCATGGGAGGTAAGGGGGGGGGCGGGATCCAGGCAGGAGTGCCGGGCAGGTAGAGGGACCGTGCTGGTGCTCAGAGGATCCACAAACATGTGCATGTGCTTGTGAACCTGGAGAGTGTGGTGTGTGTGCTGCACTAGTGACCTCCTGCCTCTGTCAGCCCAAGAGGAGGAGGGGATGTGGCTGTCTGTGCCCGTGTCTGGTGTGAGCCCTGAGTGTGGGTGCTGCTAGAGGCAGCGCCTTGTCTTTGGCTATCTGTGTGACCAGCCATGTCTGTGACCTCTGTGTCCATGTGGGATACACATTCAACCTCACTTCTGGTTGAACCTGCAAACAGGAAACTAACAGCTGCGTCCATTGGCCTTGGATAGAGACCCTGAGGTCTTGAGGCTGGGCACAGTGGCTGGGCAGGAGGAGTCCCCTGTCCCAGAGCTGTTGGAGGCAGCAGATGCTTTTAACATCAATTAACACGTACAAATTGAAATGACAACGTTTATATCTACCTTTACGTTATACTAAATTGCTACGTACTGTGTGTCGATAACTTTTTTGTTGCATCTTTTACGTATTTGCTGATTGCGCTTGGAAGTCACAGGATAGGAAAGTCATGTTAGGTATTGAAAAGTCCAGAAAACATTCTACATATGCAAAACTAGCTTATAAATTTCATAAAAATCACATGCAATTATAGACTACAAACCAGAAGAAATTTTAATCAACTTGTACTTAATGGAGAATTCTATTAGAACTGATCAGGTGATTTTCATTACACAATAATTTCATGTGGAAAAGCAGTGTTATCTGCCTTTTAGAGAGTTATAAGAGAGATTATAAATCATGACTTTCACTTCCTTTCTAAACTACTGTTAACAGTTTCAGTGTTAATATTCCTTTTATGTTATTTTATGCTCATCTGAAATATACTCTTAACATTCCACAGCCTAAAAGACATACAGAGCTTTTTAGTCTTTGGTTAACTGGAATCAATTAATTTTGTATAGACCAAATCTGTACTAATGGGATTCATCTCCACAACCCTTTTTATTTCTCTGTGAGGCTTTACTAAGTATCAATCACCTTCTCTACCAGTCTATTTTTCAACTCTATTGCAACAAGGCTAAAATTTTTGCAAATATATTTGGCTACTTTAATACAGTGGCTAATTAAGTTATATGAGGTTCAATCTATGTAGGCTAAAATAATTTAGTTCTTTCTTTCTAGTCTGTGTTGATACAGACACTTTCATTTTGATAAAAAGTGATAGATTGCTCTTCCGAAAATCAAATTATTTAACATGTGATAAATAAAGTTCTTATCTGAAAATGCTACTTCTAAACATACAGAGACTCCATGTGTAAATAAACTTGAAAGTTAAATTCTAATAATGTTCCCACTCTGAAATTACCTTAACATATTTCAGAGGAAAATCACATATGTTTGTGATGAAAAGAGCATTTCACGTTCTGAGAGGACAAACATTTGTCAGACACTGGTGTTGAATAATCATTCACGCCACCATGGGAAGCAGGACCAAGGGCTGGCCCTGGTTTGTACATGAAGGCCAGTGCCCTGCTACACCTGCGCTGGTTATCATGAAGTACATTCTTCCCAAGAGGAACTCTCTTGATACATACTCATGAGGTTAAAATGGTTTTCAAAGTGCATATTTCTCTGCCAACACAGCACTTTCATCCTTCACTTTCCTAACTTCCTACCCAGCTCCTTACATGAGTCCAGAAAAACTTCATTTAACGTCATTGATTTTATGCTACTAGCACATCCACAAATGGACTTACATGAATAACTTTAAAATGAATATCATAACTAGTGAATTAATTTTTCAGTCTTGGTTTATTACTTGAAAAGCTGTCTATACTTGCTCTGGAAGATGCAGTTATATGTTGTGGTGCCTATACAATTGATATACTTAATCTAAAATAATCTTTTTCTTAACTTTTTTGGGTGAAATTTGTTTAATCTTTTAGGGAAAAATTAAGCAACGAATCCAAACAAACTGTTGTAATTCCCGCTATCATCAGTGGAGGGAGACAGGCACCCAGAAAGGGTAGTTAATCCCACCAGATATGTATTTTTCTTTGAGAAATAATCCACTTGAAATTATGTTGTATTTACTATGTTTCAGTCACTGTTATACAGGTTCTACTCATGGCACCAGTGTTTATCTCATTGCAAATGAGGCATGGAAAAAAGTGTAGGGTGGTGTAGCCACCAGTGAAAGAGAAACCTGTTACCTCAAATTGCTCTGCTGGTGTATGCTGTCCCCCTTGCTGGTAGTATAAAATCCTTTATAACATGCCGCAATTATAGATTACTTTCATGTAGTTCATTAGGCAGAATAGTCCATAAAAAAAGATAAAAGATTTAACCCTGAAAAACTGCGTGGATTTTACCAACTGTGTGAACTGTGAAGAAGAAAATAAAGGAAATTGGGGGGGGGGGGGGGGGGGGGGAAGTGTTTAAATATTTTTTTTTTTTTTTTTTTGTACCAACTCTGAAAATGAATAAATGAATGGAGTCGTGTTATAATTGTTTTGGATGTGGGTAAATACAATAACTGTTGTGAATGGTCACTGCTCATTTCGGTGTTCAAATTAGTATCTGTCTGAAAATATTTCATTGTATTGTAAATAATTTTCTCAATCAGTGTAGCTCACTAATTTTCTTTGGAAGTGAATCAGCAAACATGTTATTCAGGACACACCTGGAGGGCAATTTGCTTGACTCAAGTTTTGTGAAACAGAAATGACACATTGTTAATTTGCTTTTAAACTGTTTGCCATGTCTAAGAATTAAATAAGCAATTGGATGAGATCAAATCAAATTCATTGAGATATCAGCCATGCAGTCCACTTATTTTTCCTGGTTGTGATAGAAAAGCCTTTTATATGATCAGTTAACGTGTTCACACTTTCCACACTTGGCCTTTTCAGAAATCCCGGTGGCAAATTCTTTGCTGATTTATATTCTACTCTGCATTTGAAGAAAATATGCCCATGGACTTTAACTTAGAATGTTTCAGACTTTTTGTCTCTGTACTGTTACTGGTTTTACTACTTTACATCATGTCTTAGTCTATATGTAGCATTGGAGGAATATGTAGCTCTATAGAGAGATGTGTTTGCAAATAAAGTCTACAAGTACACTCAAGCTCAGGATCCGATTAATTTATGTGTTTACAAACATTTATATTACAATATTAACATGTAATTTATCACTATTAGTTTATTAATTGATCAATTAATACCTGACAGCTATTTGCATAAATAGGATCTGAGTCTACTGTCAGTACTGCTAGCAAGAACTGTAATCATAATATTTATTCTACATTTCAGTTAAGCTTAACTCATTTGATTCAGGTGATTGGAACAACCTCTGGAATGGCTTATCTTTTTCCAGACTTTCATCACAGAGGATTTCAGTGCAAAAGTTACTAGTCTAAATTTAACTTGGATGCATCCATACCAGCTTATCTTTCAAAAGCCACTATCTTAATGCTAAGGGGCAAGTGGCTACCACCTCCAGCATCTCCAGGCCATGGACTCCTCCTGCTCACCCTGGTCCCTGGAGACCCAAGGTCTCTGCCTAGGGTGAGGCATGTGTCTGCTGCTGTCCCTTCAACCAGTAGCAAGGCTGACACAGACACACACAGAGGACAGGGACAGAGCTCATCACACAGCCAGCCACAGACAAAGCACTGCCCCCAGCAGCACCCATATTCAGGACTTACACCAGCCACAGTCACAGACAGCCACATCCCCTCCTCCTCCTGGGCTGGCAGAGGCAGGTGGTCACTAGTGCACCACACACAAGGCACTCTCCAGGTTTGCAAGCATACACATGTTCGCTTATCTCCCGAACACTGTCACAGCCCCTCTGCCCACCCATCACCCTTGCTGACACACAAAACATCAATTGAGCAGAAATATTTCAGTACAAACCACAACAGGGAAAAAGTTTCTGCTAAATTCACTGCATTGTATCATATAGTGATCTAACATATGGACCTGCTATGTACTTCTGGATGACAGACATCTGTTGAACAAGCTGGATGATTGAGATGGTGGAGGAAGAGTCCAGTATCTACAAGTTATATATAGGAGGCAGGAACACTTCTGGACATGTTCATCAATCTGGCAGAGAGGGTGGATCATGAACTGATACTAATTGTCCAGGGACAAACCCAGGATCTTTCTCATGTCTCTGTTAAGATTAAATATAGCCATTTGATACAACAGCTGCCCCCTAATACATCAGGGTCTTGGCAGGAGGCAGGATAGAGTAAGTTCATTTGCAGATTAAACAATAGCAATTGAGTTATAAGCTATTTCTTGGGGCTCATTGATCACAAGGAAGGAAATAAATGCAGTTAGTCATTATTCCCAGGAAACTGTTCTGATGATTTTGTTCTTTTCTACACATTTCTAAATGCTTCATAACAAGGTCGGATAACAAGTACATGCATATCAGGATGATAAGCATCTTAGAAATGCTTATGGTAGAGACCCTGAAGGTTGTTATTACTATTATAAGGTGAGAGTGAAAAAATAATCTCTGAGGTACGTACCTTTGCGATGTCTATTACTATTTCATTGGTATGTATAAGGCCTTTCTGGAAAATTAATGTACCATTTACTAAGCAACCAGGTTCCGTGAGCTATCTACATTCCATTCAGCATGTAATTAATATTTAAACATCTTTTTCCTCTTTATTTTTGTATTGTTTCTGAATGACAAATATTTTTACAGCTTGAATAAACATTAGCCAGGGTCCTTAAATTAATGTTTGTGTATATTTTCTGTTTAGTTTACCTACTGAATGTCTGACTATATCTGTTTCTACCCTTAGGTGCATGCTAAGTACCACATATTATTTTTCCTGCTTGCAGAAACATGATTTATTCATCAATTGAGGCATAACCCAAAATTATCAGTAGTAGCAGGTAAGAACTGAAATATCATTTCATGATTATGGGATTCTGAAGACAAAAAAAAAAAAAATTCTTACACACATAGTAAGTTCCTGATCCAAAACCATATAGAATCTTCATTAGTGGTAATAGGAAGGACATCAAACTTAAAATACTTTACAGGGAGAACTGTACAAAGCAAAGGCAGTGTTTTCTGCCAAAGTAATAAAAGATAAAAAAGAAAAACTAAACCAAAATGGAATGTCTTTCCCATTTAAAACCTAGAGATATTGTAATTCTTTGAAAATTAAATTGTGTATGTGATTTTGTATATCCGTTTTTGTATTTGAGATTGTGGTGGATTGATTCCTTTTAAATTTAATTATTCTGTATTACAGTTAGCCGAAACACCCTTGGGAAATACCCTGTTCATAAATAGGTTACAGTAAAGATCATATTTAGGCGTATCTGAGCATAACATTAAAAACCTATTTGTTCACCATGTCTCTGAGAGATTGGGTTAGGATCACCATATTTATTATACTATTTATTGACAGAACTGTTTTCTATTAGTTTTCTTTTCAAATCTATTAATCTTAAACACTGCAATACTCTGGCAATGAGGTCTATATTTTAATTATACATTGTTTCAAATCTTTTGAATATTCCTATGACTGGATATTGTCCAGTTATTTTATTTAATGACAAATACTGAATAATCATGCCTTATTCATCATCTATACCATGCCAGTCACTATTTTGTAGGCCTTTGTCATAGCTCCCCTTAGTCATACCTTTTTCAAACTGAAGAGTTCCTAAGCTGCTTAATATTTCTTTATACAGAGATCAATATTCAAAAATGAGGAGATAGAGAACAGGATGCATATTATTCATGCTTTCAATGAAGAATGTAATTAGAACTGACATAAAGCTGGTCTCAATGGGAGGAAAGACCCTATGGCAAAGAAATACACAAAAATCACAACATGAATGGATACTGTAAGACTGCACATTTGATTCACTTTCTCTGAGACTGTCGTAATCTAGCTAGATACATTTGCGTTGGGACAATCAGAAAGGAATGCAGTATTCAAGATTTGGATTTATACAAGTTTTCAACTTGTTCCAAAACCTTTTGTTAATAATTCTGATATTCTTTTTGCTTTGTTTTATTTCTTCTTAGCACAGAGTAGATAATTCTGGAAGATGATCCACAGATCATATGCATCATTTCATGTCTACATGGATTCCAATATCACTTTCCTGAGGAGATAGTAGCTAATTTAAGTATGTTACTCAAAAAGAAATGCATCTACATTGTGCAAAACAGGATATGAAGGTCCTCAGGTTAATGGAAATCCAACACAAGAAATGCCAGAGCTGTGAAGCCATAGAGACTGGTTGCTCCATGTAAAAGTACTTTTGTTTACCCTAGCTGTGGTCACAGAACTAATACCTGAGCAGGTCAACTGGAGCAGGACCTACGGCCAGTCTTCTCCAGACATGTCTCTTATGCTATCAACTGGCCCTAGAAATGCCACAAAAGCAAATTTCTCTGACACTCAGGGAAAATTTATGAAACCTCAGGCTCACCTAGATTTTCTGAAGATTTCTTGCATTTGACAAAGCAGCTGTAAAAGGAGGGATTCGGGTCTGCTCTTATCTTTGGCTTTACACTTTGAATGGGGAAAAGTGATCCTAGAGGACTAGAGGAATTTAAGAAAGAGTATTGTAAAGCATACAAGAAAGTAAACCAAAGGAAAAGATTTCAATACAGGGAAAACTTCCTATGAAATACTGTGGTGCAAGATATTATGTATTATTGTTATTAAGCTAAAACTTTATTTATAATTATGCATACACACATTTATAGATAATTATATAAATGTTAATAATTACATTATACAGTATATAATTACTTGTGACATAATACAATATAAATGTGTTTCTATTATATAGCTATATTTATAATTGTAGTAATTATTTTATTGAAATATTGCATCTATTATTACAGAAAGCCAAAATATTCACAAATTCATCAGCATGCAAATAACATGTTTTGCAGGTCCATGATCCTGTGTATTAATCTGAACAAATATTAAAGAGCTTTTAAATTCTAAATTGTTAAAGGATTTAGAATTGTTAAAAAATTTAGAATTAGAATTTAGAATTCTACATTGTTAAAGATATTTTAAATCCATTCCACTCCTACCAATTTGATGCCACTGCCAGCAATAGATGCCCAGAGCCTGGAAAGGGTTTACAGATCATCAGGAGAGCACCTGAAGAGCAGCACAAAGGAATTCCAGCCACTCTGGCCATTAAGTCAGCTTCATCAGGGGCCCAACTTAAAGCACAATCTTTGTTGGAGACATGGACAGTGGGATTGAGTGCACCCTCAACAAGTTTGATGACAACAGAAAGATGTGTAGTGGAGTCAACATGCTGGAGAGAAGGGATGTCATCCAGAGGGACCTTGACAGGTTTGAGAGTTGGGCCTGTGCAAACCTTATGAAGTTCAACAAGTACAAGGTCCTGCACATGGGTCAAAGCAATCCCAAGCACAAATACAGTTTGGACAATGAGTGGATTGAGAGCAGCCCTGCAGAGAAGGGCTTGGGGGTATTAGTGAATGGAAAACTGACTATGAGCCACCAATGTGTGCTCTCAGCCCAAAAAGCCAACCGTATCCTGGGCTGCATCAAAAGTAGTGTGGCCAGCGAGTAGAGGGAAGTCATTCTGTCCCTCTGCTCTGCTCTTGTGAGATCCCACCTGGAGTAATGTGTCCAGCTCTGGAGTCCCCAACATAAGAAAGTCATGAACCTGTTTGAGGGGGTCCAGAAGAGGGTCACAAAGATGATCAGGAGGCTGGAGCACCTTCCCTGTGAGGACAGGCTGAGAGAGTTGGAGTTTTTGAACCTGGAGAAGAGAAGGCTCCGGGGAGACCTTACAGTGGCCTTCCAGTACTACAGAAAAGATGGGGACTCTATTAGGGAGTGTAGTGATAGGAAGAGGGGTAACGGCTTTAAACTGAAAGAGGGTAGATTTCAATTAGATATTAGGAAGAAATTCTTTACTGTGAGGTTGGTGAGACACTGGAACGGGTTGTCCAGAGAAGTTGTGGATGCCCCCTCCCCGGAACTGTTCAAGGACAGGTTGGACAGGGCTTTGAGCGACCTGATCTAGTGGAAGGTGTCCCTGCCCATGTCAGGGAGATTGGAACTAGATGACCTTTAAGGTCCCTTCCAACCCAAACTATTCTATGATTCTATGATAGACTCTGGGACAAAATGAGAATTGAATAGTTAGAGGACAATACTTCGTCTGTCACATTTTGAACTGCAGGCTGCAGGATTTTGTTTTTACTGAATGTACTTAAAAAGCTCTTCTTGGACTTCCAGAATGTATGCGGGCAATGATTTTCACCCTGAGGATTTAATAGTCCTGTGTGGCATTTATGGTCTTTTTACATCAATTTCTTGATACATAGTGTTTATTCTGTGTATTGCAGACTCAGTTGTAGAGTTTATTGCAGCCATTATTTTACATGTCCTGGAGCTGTTTCAGCTCCTTCTTCTTAAGTGTGATAAGAAAATGTATATTTAACAGGTATTCTTCACTCCTGTCATTGGCTTGTTTGACACATCCAGCTTAAAAGATGTTTTGGAATAGGATATTTGAGCTGTGCAATTAAATTCATTTGTGTCAATGATGATATCAGGAATATATAATCTTTGGAGTGACACTTTCTTACTATTAAGAATATATTACCTACCATACCACTAACTGTTGAGATAATACATTGATGTGAAGCTCTGATTACTAATGTATCTCAACATGAATGTTGACGTATTAGTCCATTGATGCAAAGGCACATACCTTCCTGAAGCAAATCCAAATGTTAAATGTCACGTAGCAGTTTTGGTGACTATGATACTCATTTCATGTCCAGTATCTTCTTTAAAATGAAATAGCTTGTTTATTTTCTTTTTTTTTTTCTTTTTCCAAAATAGTAAAAGTAATTACAGTGGTTGCCATTCTTATAGAAAAAATGCCTGTCAAATTTAATGTGAAAAACAAGTAATTTTAACTAATGTAATTTTTACATAGTTTTAAAATCACAACACCTCCTTTTTAAGTATTTTTATCAAAAAAGTGAGGTTCTCCTAATGTACTTTTTTTTTTACATCTGAGTGCAAGGTGTTGGTTTTCACAATTAAGAGATTTGATCTTGAGAAATTAAGATATTCAAAATATACCTCTTCACAATCCAATGCAACTTGCTGTTTTTTCTATAGAGCTACTTTTCTGTAGCCATGCTGGAAGTGTTTTTCCTAAGATTGGAAGAGTGAAACACGCAACAGTGTAATTCATATATATGATATTGTCAATCTGAGACTGCTGATAGGAGATATCCAAAATCTGTACAACAGAGACCTACCTTAACACTTTGCTATTCCAGAAATAATGGGTTTATATCTGTGGACTGCCTAAAGTACAAGGGATGGGAACACTATCAATCTGCCATATGGCTGTGTTGCAGAATGTTGTTACACCAAGATGTTTTCAATTCCCTTTATTCTTTTAAGAATCACCACCTGTTAATGATTTTGTATGTAATTGAATGTTGTTTATGCTCTTCTCTGTCTTCACTTCAGTAAGAAAAAAATTTCAAAACAGATTTACAATGATTAATGATGGTGGAATTTACCTTCCCTGTTTTCTTCTTGAGTGACAATCAGTATTATTAATCTGGAATGGTATAGGAAAGAAAGCAGCAACGCCTAGAAAAACATGGGGGGCATGATCTGTGTCTTGAAACAGGTGGCAAAATTTGTTTGCTGTGGATATGCACCTTCTTATTATTCAAAAATTATTTACTCTCATCTGTATTTTCACAACTGTTACTCAACGTAGCATGTATGTTAAGAGTGTTTAAATTGAGAGTAGAATGAACACCGTCTTTGCAGGTACCTCAGCAGTGTCTCTCCAGGAGTAACATCTGACAAATTCTTTAGAACTATGCATTAGGAGCTTTATGAAATATTATTACAAATTAATTACTGAAACATCTTCTTAATGATTTTCAATTTGTTGATGGATTGTGTCCTGAATCATATAATTCCTGGAGCAAATAATTCCAAAATGTTTTTATTCTCTCTTCCTAGGTATTTTTACTATCTGTGTGTGGTAGTTTGAGCCGAACCAGCAGCTAAGCATTCACCTGGTCGCTCACTCAGTCCCCTGTCCCCCAGCAGGATCAGGGAGAGGAATGGAAGAGCAAAAGTTGAAATC